>NW_026555337.1:32424220-32641720 GCF_029017545.1 Prosopis cineraria | reverse complement strand
TCAAGTATCTAGAACCATTAACTGAAAATTTATTCACAGAACGATTGCCATTTTGATGAAATAATTTTCCTAATATTAGGGGGAGAAAATAAGCAGTTAGACAAAAAATTACATGAAATGAATTATGATTATCTTATTTAGACCCTCATACAAAGCAATGTGAACTTGAAGTTAAAAGAATAATTCATCTGCATAACCAATATTGCAAATCAATTGCCAGATGTATTTACTGACCTCAAAAGAATTACCAACTCTCATATTTCAGTTGAAAAATGTTCCTATTAGAATTAATGTCTCAATAAGACAATTAAAAAGTGTAAATGAATCTAAGTCACATCTGAAATATAGTAGACCAATTGGTTCCAAAGATAAAATTCCTAGAAAGAGAAAAGGAATACAAAATAAAGATGGCATAGTAGAGGAGGCTGGTACTCTAGAAGAGTATGGAGACATAACTAATTAAAACACCCTAAAAGAGGCTCAGGTACCTGAAGATAATGAAGAGATCTCGATAAGCTATATCACCATAAAAAAAAGATAGAACCAAAAAAATATAGTCATCAACGATATATTTTCATATAATGTTGCTATGGAAATAATGAATCAAAATGAGGATCTAAAACCGAAATCGATTGAAAGAATGTAGACATCGAAATGATTAGCCAAAATGGGAAGATGCAATTCAAGCAGAATTAAATTCACTTTCAAAACATGAAGTTTTTAGACCTATAGTCTGAATACCTAATGGTGTAAAGCCAGTTAGATATAGATGGGTATTTGTGCGAAAATGAAGTGAAAAAAATGTTGTTAGATATAAAGCACAAATAATAGCACAAGGATTGTTACAAAAACCTGGTATTGATATGAAGAGATATATTCTCCTGCGGTGGATGCAATCACTTTAAGATATCTAATTAGTCTGATAGTACACAGAAAACTTGATATGTGCCTAATGGATGTTGTTACAGCCTATCTATATGACCCTTTAAATATAAAAATTTATATGAAAATTCTTGAAGAATTCAAATTGCTAGAAGCATGTAAAGATTCTCGAGAAAAATATGCAATTCATTTGTATAAATCTTTGTATGGACTAAAACAATCTGGAAGGATGTGGTATAATCGTCTCAGTGAATATTTGTTAAATGAAGGTTATAAAAACGATCTAATCTCTCTATGTTTTTTTATAAAAGAGAAATGAGTCAAAGTTTGTTATAATTACTATATATGAGGATAATTTAAATATAATTAGAACTCCTGAAGAGCTCCAAAAGGCAGTTGATTGTTTAAAGAAAGAATTTGAAATGAAAGATCTAGGAAGAACAAAATTTTGCCTCGATTTACAAACCAAGCACTTAGTAAATGGTCTTTTTCTTCATCAATCAACTTACATTGAAAAAATATTGAAGCAATTTTACATGGACAAAGCACAACCATTAACTATTTCAGTAGTTGTAAGATCTCTTGATGAGAAAAAAGATTTTTTTTTCTCTTAAGAGAAAGATGAAGAACTTTTTGGTCCTAAACTACCATATCTTAGTGCTATAGATGCACTGATGTTTCTTGCTAATTCAACAAGACCTAATATTGCATTTGTTGTAAATTTATTATCAATATTTAGTTCTTCCTTAACAAAAAGGCATTAGAATGGAGTTAAACACTTGTTTCAATATCTTCAAGGGATAATTGATATGAGATTATTTTATTCTAATAAATTTGGATCACAACTTATTGGTTATATAGATGCAGGATTTCGATCAAATCCACATAAAGGTAGATCACAAACTGGATATTTGTTTACAACAATATCTTGGTGTTCAACAAAACAAACATTAGCTGTTGCCTCATCAAATCATGCAGAACAAGTAGAGAATTTGTTTAGCTAAGATCAGTGATCTATCATATCCAAAAGATGTGTGGTTTATTGTTGGAAAAAAAGATTCCAACAATATTACTTGAAAATAACATAACATGCATAGCTCAATTGAAAGGAGGATATATCAAAGGAGATAGAATAAAACATATTTCTCTAAAAAAATATTTTCTCTCATCATCTTTTGAAAAGCAGTGATATAGATGTTCAGCAAATTTGCTCATGTGACAATCTTACATATTTGTTTACTAAGACACTACCAACTTCTATAAAGAGTGTCCTAAATTAAGACTTAAATCATTATACAAACATATGTGAAAGCATGATAAAGGAAACACATCTCAACATGGGAGAAAAACTTCCTCCTTTATTTTTTCTCTATGTTTTACTCCATAATATATATATTTACAACATAATACTTGGCAACTCAAACCCTTCCACAACTAGCAGCAGGGGGCTAAGGTCTCAATCACATTTATCACAATAACTATTACTTAGTCATCATACTCTATACATCATCTATTCATCAACAGCCTATCATATGCATGAATTTTTCTTTTCATTCACATATAATTAATATCAACTACTCACCCTTGAACATAAAAAACACAAGGAAAGACCATAACATATACAAGTTCTTAATTTAAGTAGATAATAACTATTTTCACTTGCACAAATATTTTGGCCCACTAATATAAACACAAGCATCAAACCACTTTCCCAAGGGCCTAAAATACGTTTCCACCCAACACAAAACCCATAATGCAAGTGAATCAAGAATATATTATCCTAGTTGGCAATATCATAAACTAAATACATATATCAAAATATAAAGAAAAAGGCCTACTGAAGTGATTATTATCACTTGGCCTAATGCTCCTTTCCTCTGTTCTTCCCAAATGGGCTAGCTCTTATAATATGTTAAAAGAAAAAGGTGAGTATAACCACTCAGTAATTAAGGTATATCTAAGTTATACAAATACATGATAATTACTCATGAATGTAAGTGGCTAATAAAATTATCAAAGTGACCATGTAAACAATTACATTAATAACATGTTAAATATGTTAACATCTAACTCATGTAAATAATCTCAAGAATAAAGCCAAGTACAAAATTAGCACAAATGGCCACATATACATTATTCACATATTTACTACATGTTCTCATTTTCACAATTATAATCATATTCTCAACATAGCCATCAATCACTATGGCATGATAATAATAATATGCATGATTAATCTCTTCCTTATATCGCCCTTTATTTCCTTTGACATGAAATCCGTAGGCCAACAACTGGAAAGAATCATCCATATGGTGAGACTACCCAAGGCTTTAATCATATCGTGAGGGGCTACCGAGTCTCATCTTACTCACTTATGAACACGATTTTCCCCAAATTACACACTATGGGGTGTCATACCCAAAACTAACTCTATCCAAAACTCCAGGTAGGCTAGTAGGGTCAAGTTCCTCAATAGGAACAATGTTACAGTAGTAGTAGCTATAACCCTTAGGATTATCGGTTAATAGTCAAGTATCATGTGGATTTTGCACAACCGCTAGCTTCTTCACTAAGGCGAACTCCCACCATATGATCATACTCATGAGAAAATGTATTTCAAAAACTCATATACATAATTCACAATTATCTCACATGCTCATCAATTTTCTTGCTCAACAAACATCAAGAATCATCATATTTCAATCATGCCTCTTGCATCAATTTTTATATTATCACATAAATCACATTAGCATTATATAAAACTCAACATACTCATATACAATATATCACTATGCATAATCCACAATTTATAATCAAGAGTATGCACATCAATATCAACGCTCAATCTCATTACTCAAATCATGTCACAATTGACAAGGTCACAAATTATAAGATCTCAATAAAGCCACAATGTGCATTAAAAACAAAATTCAAGATTTAGATAGATATATATATATACACACACATACATATATACATATTTATTTGTTTTACAAATATAAATAATTAATTAACACACAAATATATAACATAGATTTGCCCCGATTATCTCAACCTTTGAAAGGTCAAAGGTTATCCTTCAAGTACAACACTTCCAAAGCTTGAATGGTGCCAAAAGAAAATTAATCTATAATTAATCATATCTCAATGTATTAATAATATTATTAACACAATTTTCACTCATATTCCAACACCTAAATATTTATTTTATTTTATTTAATTTTTTTATGACCTTAGTCTTAGCCTCTTGAGTTCTAAAATTTAATTTCATGTATTTGAACCTATCTACTTAGTTTAATAGCCCCCTTCACAATAATTTCATTGAAGTTTAGCCAAAAACATCATTCAAATAATTTTCTAATATCAAAATTTTTCTTTTTATTCCAAAAATTCGCACATAAAAATACTTAAAAATTGCAAACTTAGTCTTAAGTCTAGAATCATTATTCTATAACCATAATAATTTATTTCTCATCCCAAGTAATTATCTAAATATCAACAAATCAGTTTATATTTTCAAATTTAACCAAAAATCTATCTACAGAGATCTATGGATAAACTCAAAGGCCTCAAAATCCAATTCTATTAACAAAACAATACTTTAGGATATGTATTACACTACCAACAATGTCAATAACAATATTTATTCATCAAACATTTATTCTTCTTTCAAATCCTAGATTTCTCATAATCTACAAATCAACTTAAGGGAAAATTTAATTAAGAAAAATATTTGAGACACTTATATAGTTTTAAAATACTTGAAATCTTAACTGAAATATCCTATTATGAAGCTTTACTTTTTAACTCAGCTTCCCTGTCACCTGTCACCGACGATGTCACGTTCTCCCGTTCTCTCTGCGCGCACGAAGAAATGAAAAGAATAGGGAAGGGAAATGAAGAAAAGAAATAGGATGTGTTGCTTTTTTTTTAAAAAAAAAAAAAAGCTGTGTGTCCCATGTGAGAAAATTTACATCTGTCTCTTTGTTTCATTTAATATACACACGCAAATCATCCGTCCCATCTCTTCATTTCATTTTTTTTATTTTATAATCATTTTCCTTCTTCTTCTTCTTTTTTCTCCTTGTTTATTTTTAAATGATATTTCACACCAACACACACATGCACAAACGAATGAAATCTATTCACAATCTTCTTCTTGTATTTTTTTTAAAATTTCATATCCCTTTTCTCTTTTATTAATAATAATAATAATAATTTTATTTTCTAAAAAATCATAACTTAAGATTTGAATTTTATTCTAAATTAAATCCAACAATAATTTCCTAACTAAAAGTATTTATTTGCCTTTGATTAATTTAATTAATCTTAAGTTAAATTTTTGAGATGTTACAACTTCGACATTTGAGAAGTTAGTGCATGGAATTGAAATGCGCAAACTCAGAGGTATAAAATGATGATTTCATCATGGGGAATGAAGTGATATTTTTATCAGGGGGAGATTGCGGAGAGTAAATATTATGTTATACTCTTTTTTCCATTCTAAGGTTTTGTCCCACTGGATTTTCCTAAAAAGGTTTTTAATGAAGCAAAATTAGTGAGTGTTTAAAAATATTGTGTACTCTTTTTCCTCCACCGAGTTTTTATCTTATTGGATTTTAATGAGGCATGAACATCCAAGAGAAAGTATTATAAATATTATGTTATGAATGTCCATAACTCATAGCCTTTAGATTCCTTTATCTTTAATGTCTTCATGAATGGCATAAAAAGACTTTATTAGTTCTAATAGCTTATAATATTCAAAGGTTACATAATACACCATTATATACCTTATTATATCTTTGTAATATTAAGATAAAATTTAAATGGTTTGAGGCCTATAAATAGAGGTCATATCCAAAGCATATGCACATTAATGAATAAGAATTCGTTTCCATTATTTTTTTTTATTTTTTCCATTGTCTTGTCCTTCTCTACTCTTTATATTAACTATATTTTACAGTAAGAGTAGATTTATTATTATTCATAATTTTTATTGTAATAAATATAAAATAAAATATAAAAGTAAAACATGAAAATCTGGATTGGACGCCTTCTCACTCACGTTTTACTTTCAAATTGTACTCAAGCTTCCCCTTCTCTCTTTCTCTGTCAGCTATGGATGCTTATGAAATGGGAGGACAAGGTGTAACAGGAAAGTATGGCAATGGCATGTAATGGATAGACCTCCAAGCTTTCTCCTTGATCTGCTTCGAATGCTCCTACTTTTCTCCTTAACCATCGCCTCTGCTTCCTGGAGCCTTCAAGGTTTCAGCCACGTTGAGGATCAAGTCCGCCAAAATTTTCTCGCTAATGGTCTCTCAATTAGATGATGAAATGAGAAGCAGAGTTCGATTATAGCGACTAGCGATTGAGACGGTAAGAACGATTACAACGACTAGCCATGGGGAGAATGATGAGCATGATTTAGGTGAGGATCGAGTGAGTGAGTTGGATTAGATTCAAATCAGAGAAATGTAAAGGATGCTGACAGATTTTAGCTGAGTTTGATTGAGTTATTCAAGTTTTCCTTCGCTGAATCTCTACCTGGTTCATATCGCATTTCGGCTCTTAGATCTATTGATAGTTTGAAGATTGTATTTCCTTATGCGGGTCACAAATTTAGTGTGAAAGAACTTGTATTTGAATTAGCCATGCTTTAATTTTGCCTGGTTGCCTGTTCAATCTGGTTGCTCGTGAAAGAACTCAGATCTGAGTTCACAATTTTGCCAGCGTGCTTTTTAGATCTAGGTTCAATCTGGGTTCACAATTCTGATAAGGTATAAGAGAAATGTAAGGGTGAAGACGAGATGATGGAATCGGAGGGGGCGCTCGCCGGAGAAGAAGAAATAGAGCGCTTGTCATGGAAGAAAAAGAAGCAGGGGGAGGTCTTGACCGATGAGCAGAGAGGGAATGAAAAATATTTCCACAGTAAGGGGGGAAAATTTACATCAGGCATGTGGCTTGTCACACTTGGCTTAAGAACTTAACACCTATGCATCCGTTAGTCAACTAACGGTCAACATTTACTTAAGCCAATATTATATTTTTTTTTAAAGTTTTGAGATGATGTTATCCTTTTAAAAAAAAATAATAATAAGCATAACAGACACTCTTTATGAAAATGTTTTAGCCATTTTTGCTTTTTAACCCAAGTTTTATATTTTTCTACTAATTTGAAGAGAAATAAAATAAAAAAAAGAAAAAAATGTTTTCATACATAATTATATTTTCTTTAATTTTGGGCGACTTTCTCTCCAAATACATAACTGTATAATGATTAAAAAAAACAAGAAGAAGCAAATTGATAATAGTATGTTTTGATGTATTCCACGGAGTGAACTCTAGAGTTACATATAGGATGCGCAGCATCACATCGCATGCCCATGACCTCTACATAATCTCTTATAAATGGAATCTATCAGAACAAACTAGAAAATACAACATATATATATATATATATATATATGTGCAGGAATTATAATAATATACGGATTACAAGATCTTGATGATCTCTGACGCTAACTAAAAAATAATAATTTGAAAAGGAATGACTCCTGTGCGACTCGGGAGACTAAAGAGAAGATGAAGCTATAGTAATTTCACTTATTTCGTTAGGTATGTTTTATTTTTCTTTCTTGTTTTTAATTTTAGGGACAAAATTCTATTAGGTAAGGATAATTATAATATCTCAAAAATAATTTTAAAGGTCTTATAATTCAATAGAGGTTAATTGTGAGTGCATTTAGGATTAGATTTGGGTCCAAATGAGTAGATATTAGGAAAATATGATTAAAAAATAGGAGAAAATCAAGGACTTTTGAAAGAATTTAATATTTGTTAGGGTAATTTGAAAATTTTCAAATGAAAAAAGAGAGATGATGAACTAAGATTTGAAATGAAAATAAAAAATTAAATAAAATGAGTTTATTTTTATTTTTTAATGGATAAAAGATTAGAAAAGATACAATAGCGCGAGAACTATTTTTTTACCACAGTTAAAACATATTTTTAACTACAAAAGACATGTGGTGGAAGGTTGTGAGCGAATAAATGTACATTTTTCATGACAAGTCTAACAAAATTATGGTGAAAGATGTTATTTTTCACCGCAGGTCTCAACTTCACCTGTGGTGAAAAATAATCTCTTTTACCACAAGTGTATTTTAGACTTGTGGCGGTGAAAGATACTATTTTTCACAACAAGTCCCAGCTTCACTAATGGCAAAAAATAGCATCTTTCACCACTGGTCCAAGATACGCTTGTGACAAAAGATGCTATTTTTCACTTGGTGTTTGGATGTTGCCATTTATGGCAATAGTTGTGGCTACAACTGTCATCATAGATACATCTTTTACCACATTTATTATTATAACCGTGGCCATAAATATTATATTTTTTTATAAAATCACTTATAACTATATACATGCTTTACAAAACCTATATTAATACATAAACAATAGCTCCAAAGATCAATATAAATATATATAGTATTAAACATATTCATCAAGAATCTCCATTTTCAATACAAATATCTAGAAAGTTCTACTCTAACCTTGTTAATTCTAAGAAAAAATTAGACCAAATATTGTGTATATATCTCAACTCTTGCTTAAAATATGGCTCTAAATTTTAGAAGTGCTGCAAATTTAATGACAATATACATATGAATAATAACCCAAGTATACGGCAAGCTTCATAATATAAATCATTATTAACAACTTATTGCCTAATCAACTAAGTGCAAAGTACCTTGAATGATGATTTTATACATAAAAATCATCACATATAACTACACTCTACACTTTCTAGTTGTTGAGGACACTATAAAGAAAATAAAAATAATTAAATTCATTAAACTAACATTATAATCTTCATTCTAATAAGAAAATAAATTTGAAATACTTACTAGCATTTGCACCTACTTGATTTCTTTTTTTTTTTCCTTATCAACCATTCTAGCTGATTTTCAATATATCGCTAAAGATCTATTTATCAAATATACATACTTAGATAATATTAAATATATGTTATTGACAACACAAAATAGAATTATTCAAAAACTTACAATTTAATCAAAGACTTCATATCGTCATTTACTTCCCTTTGTAGTGAACAAAATTAATATATATTATTTTCATATGGGTAAATGACAAGAAGCATTCAATGACAACTACAACATATTAATTTATATTAATATCACATTATTAAGTAAATTTTTTGTAAATTGAATGATGAATTTAAGATTTAATACTTCTCAATAATTTATAAAACCCAACACCTTTACTCTTGCCTATACATCATCTTTCCAATATAAGAAAGTCTTTAGTTCACTTTGCCACATGCAGTTAAAAATAGAGACAAGAACTCATAATTATAATTGACACTGAGTTCGGTACATGTCTTGTGGAGGTACTTTGATAATAAGAAATATGTTAGCAATAAAATAAAAATATTAAATATTAACCTAGAAATAAAAATGAACACTTACATAATAAAAACTTGAATTATTGGTAAGTCCAACCAGTCAAGAATAATGAAATCATTAATGTCTTTTTGGCGACTCTGAAAGTTATAGGCTTTCCAACATTCTTTTCACGTGCGTTTATTTCATCAAAAAATTCATTCATGTCAACCACCACTAAAGCCAACTGTTTCAAATCACCTTACCAGTTAGGGACCCAGAGATTCTTTTGATTGTAGGAGTTTTTATAATTAATATATAATAAAAATTAGAAATACCTATGATGTTAATTAAGAAATATAAAAAATTGTACTTTTTTCGTACCTTATCAGTAACCTGCCGGGCTAGCCTTTTCAACCAAATAGTAAAATTATGCTTAGGTTGTCATACTATTTGCACCTCCTCAGTAGAGAATAGCACAGGAGTATTAGCATTCACAATCTCTTCAACCGTGACATTTACTTGGTTATGTTGTATCTACTAGTGGTGGACTATAATTGTATGGTTATACACCTTTCCATGTGCATCTACTCATTTTTCATGATCTTCCATATAAAGTATGCATGGCATTCTTTACTTTGATAGGTCAGGATCGATCACACCCTAGATCTAGAATGCCGCCATATTTTGGTACTTGTTGTGATTGCATCTGAAGATTACTAATTATTGATTGCATTTCCATCATCATGCTTGATTACTACTAGAAAAATGAAATTTAATGAGGGACAAATGCCACTTTCACTAGCTAAATTGCATTTTAGCAAGAAATTTTATTCATCGCTAAATTTGTAGCTAAAAAAGAGCTCGCTAAATTTAGCAAAGAATTGTATTTTCCATACTAATTAGCTAGGGACTGAATCCCTCACTAATACTATTTAAAATCGATAACTCTAAATATGCCTATATTTAAAAATAATGATGCCACATTACTTGCCACATGTGCGTCAATTTGTGATATGTCACCAACAACCTTATGCCTTCTCAACCACCATGTTACCTGCCATCTCGTACTCCATCACTTACCACATGTATGATAACTCATGACATGTTATTGTCCACCTTGTGCTATGTCACTTGCTCTTTACCATGTTATATATTCATTATGTTTAGGTCAAAGTCAAGATTTGAACCCTTGTCCTTATACCTTTTAAGCTTTATACTCTTCTTCTTTGCCAGTTAAATTGAAAGGCACAAGTAGTCATTATTGAGAAATTAAATATGTATTATTTAATTACATAAATATATCAAATAATATATTATAAAAATACACACATATATACATATTAAATTTTATTTTCAATTATTAATATGTTAAAAATATTTATATTTTATTTAAATTGTTCTTCATATTATATTTTTAATAAAATATTATTTTATTAATGAAAATCAACTTAAAATAAATAAAATATTAAATAATTTTATTATGAATATTTTAGTTAATTTTTAAATTAAATTTTTATTCTTAAATGAAAATAATTAAATATATAATTAAAAGCCATAGTCAAAAGTTAATATTTTTCTTTGTTTGTAATTAGCTAAAGACAAAATTTCTCACGAATTATCTTATTTTAGATAAGGATTGACAGTTTCTTACTATTTTCCTCACTAATTCTCTTATTTTAAAGAGGGATTGGTAGTCCGTCGCTATTTTTCTCACTAATTATCTTATTTTAAAGAAGGATTGATAGTCCCTCGCTATTCTCCTCACTAATTTCAAGTCAAGTTATGAAATCAACATACCTCACTAATTTCCTCGCTTGTTTGGTATTTTAGAGAGGAATATACAATCTTTTACTAAATTTCCTTGCTAATTTGCATTTTTCTAGTGGTGGATTTACATTCTGTTGTCATCATTTATACTTTCTGCATTGGTACAAGATCAAGATGTGGTGTGGTCCAAAATATTGTCTTATGCCCATGCCTTTTGAAACCTCCTAACACAATCAGGGTGCTCTTCTCCTTAAGGCTGTGGCTAATATATCCTTCCTACTAGTAGATGCAAAGGTCCCTTAAGAGGATGCTTTTGTAAGAACATCTTGAAACATGCAATCAACCAATGTAGTTGGTAAATTTACATCATATAATTGAGATGTTGATTATAACAATACTTACAATTTTTTTGGCCACTTATTTAGCCTTTGGGGAAATATACTCATTTTTTAGTCATATGTCCTCTCTTTAGTGCTTATGCACAATTAATAGAAGATGAAGGAGAAACGTCTTCAATATTATTAACCCCCGCCACTTGTCTTTTAGCTTCCAACTTCTCGAGTCATTATGTCATAAACATATACATACCCTTCTTGAGACATAGTGTGGTTGTATAGGTTTTTCTTTCGACGCTCTTGACTTTTTGACTTTTTTCTGTTAACAAACAATGAAAAACATTTGCTAAAATAAAATTTTAATAATACCAGTTTAATATAATATTTTTCTTTCTCTCACCAAAAATTTAGGATCGTGTCTACTGTGAACACATTTCATCCACATGTTATAATCAATGAATGGATACTTCCCCCAAGGTTTCTCTATGCATCTAATACTTGAAAATTATTTTTGTACAATATACAGTCATTAGGGCACGCATATATGTTTTGGTACCCCAAATCCATTGGACACAATATTTTTTTCACCTTATAGTAATTACTGGGAAGTGTATTACCCTTTGGAAGCATCTTTTTCAACAATCTGAGCAACTTTATGAAACTCTTATTATTCCATCCATATCTTACTTTCAAGTTGAATAACTTCAACAATGTTGTTAGTCATGTATATTTTGTGCACCCTGGATGCAAAAGGATTTCTAAATCATTGCATAAACTATCATATTTGTGTACCTTTTCAACAACTTCAATGCCAATATCACATAACGTATCCTCCATTTGATCACCAAAATAATCCATGTTATCATCTGCATCTTATGGCACACTATATTATCTAGATTCACCATGCAACACCCACTGTGTGTATGCTTTATAGAACCTAAAATAAATTAAGTGATCTTTAATCTCAATAGGACTTGATCACAGCCCATGCAAATATTTAACACAAGAACAATAGAATAATCCTTTATCAATAGGAGTATTGTTCTTTACAAATTTCAAAAATTGATCTACTCCTCTCTCACATTCATCACTTGTTTGCAAAACATCTATCCAACTACAATTCATCATTACCTAATTAAAATATTAACAAATAATTTATGATTTGAAATTTTAAAAAAATTTGATAGCATATTGACTTATAAATTGAGATTCACCTCACACTAAACCTTCCAATTAAGCCTATTGATTTCCAATAAATCACCAATTTCAACCAATTAAATCCAATGCACAATATTATTTGCTAATCAAATATAATCAACCACATAATTAACAAATAATAATAATCTTTCAATCAAATAATTTACGTTTTGAAATTTTAAAAAAATTTGGTTGCATAACAACTTATGAATAGAGATCCTTCAAGATTTAAAGCCTCAAATTCAACTATTTTTCTAATACATCAACAATTTCAATAGCAAAACAACTTAATTTAAACTAATTAAACTCAAGGCATGATAGATTATAATTAAATTTAAAAAAATTACAATTAAAAAATGCATAATTATAATTAGAAGAAAATAAAAATTAGGTTTGCAAATGAAACAGAAAAATTTTAGGCAACGGATAAAAAACAAAAGCTAAAAAAATGAAATAAATTGCTAAATAATAATAATAATAATAATAATAATATTTATTATTATTATTATTATTATTATTATTAGTATTAGGGGCAAAAACCTGGAAGAGGTGCTAAGAAAAAGATGAGGGAATAGCGAGATGAGCTGAGGGAAGAGACAACTTGCGGCATGGAGATCTATGGGCAATTGATGGCGACACAAGCTATGGGTGCATGAGGGAAGAGAGCTATGGGTTAGAGAGCTGTGGGTACACGAACGAGGGAGCTAGCACTGTAGGCAAGAGAGTTGCAGGCGCACGAACAAGGGAGCTAGAGCTGTGGTAGTAAAGGAGAGAGATATGGGAGTACGAGGGAGCTGTGGGTGGATGACGGCAATGAGGGAGTTGAGGGCGAGTGAGGGATTGAGTTGAGGGAAAATGAATCTTTATTGGCGATAGTGACAAGTTGACGAAAATATTTTGAAGTAAAACATACGACGATAGGCACCACACATACTTGTCATTGTAAGTGTGTCTAATTGAGGCATATTAAATATGCCTGAAATTAAACACCTATGGCAATAGGCACCAATCACACCTGTCATCGAAAGTGTGTCCAAACACACTTATGACGATAGGCGTGTGTGCGGCCTATCATCGTGGATCTCTGAATTCAGGCATAATAGTTATGCCTGAATTTAGACACATTAAAAATGTATATATTTAAATATTTTAAAAATTAAATAACATTATTATTAATACTAATTTAGTAAATAAATATGTATGAATTCAGACATATTTAATATGTCTGAATTCAGACACAATTAAGATTTAAATATTTAAAAATTATAAATACTAATTTTAATTATCACTTAATTAATAAGTGTCTAAATTCAGGCATTATTGAATATGTCTGAATACAGACACATTAAATATAAATATATATATATATATATTTAAATATTTATAAAAATTAAATAATATTATTAATATTAATTTAATAATTAAATATATCTAAATTTAGATATATTTAATATGTCTACATTCAGACACATTAAGATTTAAATATTTAAAAATTATTAATATGAATTTTAATTAATACTAATTTAATGAAAATTATCATTAATAATAACAGTAATAGTATTGCCACATTTATGACAACATCACATTGTGACCTACATAAATGTGTCGGGATCACTACTACGAAAAAGAAAATAAATTATGATTATTTTAGTCCATAAATGATGGTTAATAAGTGTCATTTATTTGGCTGATATTTAAAGATTACAAATAAAACCGTCATTTAAAATAAAATTTTTATAGTGAAAGAAACAAAATGAGAATTTAAATGACAGGTAAATAAGATACTCATCATTTAAATGAAACTTTAAATGACGGGTAAGTAATTTACCCGTTATTTATACTTCATTTAAATGATGGGTATCTTATTTACCCATCATTTAAAGTATGATAATAATTCGGACCATACTTTAAATGATAGGTAAATAAGATACCCGTCATCTAAAGTCAGTATAAATGATGGGTATATTTGTTACCCATCATTTATTTCACTATAAATGATGGTTATTTATATAACCATCATTTTTTATGTGATTTTTTTTAATACGTGAGCTGTTTTTATACCAGCCCCCTACAAAAAAAATCAAAATAGCAACAGTCAACTATTCCAAATTTAAATATCAACAAAATTTATTGTATTCAATTTCAAAATTAATCAATAAACAAATGTAATTACATAAATTAAACTTTTTTAAAAATAAACTATCTATTAAAAAAAACTTCCTAGCTACTTCTTCAAGGTAGTTCTATTGATTTTCTTTGTATGAGGTCCACACTTGAAAAATGTATTGCCATCATTCTTCAATTACCTCATTTATTTCTCCATCTCGGAATTCTTCAACATAAGAATCATCATAGTACTACAATATATAAATGATTCACCATATATTAATATAATTTTAATACATTAAATATTTTTGTAATTTAAAATTTAATATTTTTGACATGCCATTTCAAAAATTATACTCTCGTTATGGATAATGATGTCCTTCATGAACCTCATGATGCAATAGCCACAATCCAAGCTATTTTTTTTTGTCTTGGACACTAAAAATGAAAGAATATATGAATATGTATTAATTCATTAAATTTTAATTTAATAAATGATTTCAATTATCTTAATTATATTCCAAGTATAGGCTGCATCAAAATTTGTAAAGGACCTTAGAATTGATTGTTTTGTGTTAGTGCAGTGTAACACAATCACCTTAATGAAACAATAAAAAATATATTAGTATGGAATTTAAATAATTAAATAAATATGTAAAATACTTTATGCACTTCCGTATTAATCAACTCTAATAAAATTTGTCTCTTCCCTATTTCCCCTCCAAAAGAATCGAGATAATATATCTTTGGAGTGTTGTCGAATGGTTCGGCGGCGATCAACATCTAATGGTCATTAATAGTATTAACAAGTGTTGCAAAATTATAATTAATCTATTAAATTAAAAATGAAAAAATTATTAAGATAAGTGAGAATTTCGTTACCCTTGATAGTATGGTACTATGAATAATGTTCCCTTTTGAGCCTTTGCTTTGAAATTTTCACTTAATGCCTTGGCTTGTTTTAAAATTTTGTTGCTTTTAATTAAGGCATGTGCACCCACTTCATGAGAACTAACGAAGATGAACTTCGTTTGTAGATCGAAAGGGACAACAAATTTGTCATACAAGCACCTATTATAAATACAAGAAATGGATTAGTTTATATTTAAAATATTAACTATTCATATATAAAAAAATTACCATATTTAGAAGCTGAGAACAGTGAGACTGGTCATATCATGTTGAAGCACTTCATCAACAACATCAAGCGAAAGCATATCATATCGGTCTTCGCTATATATACCAGCCTCAAACGAGATTTGCAGGATCGGAGGATTACACCTATATACCGTTGCATATGCTTGGAGCAAATTTCTATGTTGGCTTCACAATTGAGGCTCTTGTTCAGGCACAACTTTATAGGAGACTGCCTTTTTAGAGGAGAGCCTAGATCGGGGTATCATCTTTTTTTTTTACTGTGCATCTTTGCTAGTCTTTTTTAGACTTAACATCCTAACTTGACTAGCTTGCCATCCAATAAAACTACCCATCGCCTCTCCAACAATCCTTGCGTCCTCAATGGGAATAGGTAGCAAATAGTTCAAATCTTTCAACACATCAATAGCAATATATACATAAGATGCAGGGAGTGGCATATTATGTGACATGTCTCTCGGCAAATTAAACACCCGACCGATAGCAACCACATGACAATTCGGGCTATTTGCCAATAGCTCACATAGGTTCTCACCCTATATTAATAAGTAATATACTATATTAAAGTTATGGGAAATAGAAATAGTGAAACATAAACGAACTAAATTAATAATGTTTTACCTTAGAGAGATTTTTAATAGGCTGCATGACATTGTAACTACCTTTCCTGCTAGGACTAATATGAAACTCTACCTCCTGCCTCTTCTTGTCCTTTAGCAAAGCTTCAATCATGTCCCGTTGCCTAGATAGCTTCTCTTTTAGGGTGACAATCTTAGCCCTTGCACCCACATTCTTTATTGATCTTGCTTTCTTCTGTGACCCAAATATTTATTTTTTTGAGACACCAAAGCCATATCCCCTAACTCGACCAAGGGATATCTCAGCCCTTGCACCCATAAATATTGCTCACCTATTAGTGGTAAATGTGCCTTACTTTCTTCTAAATTCCCATTGAAAGCTTTTTTTAGGCATCAATAATAATGATCAAGATGCAACCATCTATGATGTTCGAGATAGACATTCTTCATCTTATGTTCTAATCTCACTGAATGTGTGCCATCTTCATAAATAGGACATGCGAGTTTTCCTTTGATACTATACCCTAACAAATTACTATATGCTGGAAAATCATTGATTGTACCAAACAACAATGCTCTTAAATTGAACATTTCCTCTCTATGTCCATCATATACCTCAACACCGTGCTCCTACAACAATTTTAAATCTTCAATTAAAGGAGCCAAATATATGTCTATGTCATTTCTCCACTATTTTTGCCTCGAAATTAGAATGGATAGCATCATATATTTTTGCTTCATACATAACTATGGAGGTAAGTTGTAAATTACCAAAATAACTGGCCATATACTGTGACTGCTACTTTGAAGCTCGTGTGGATTCATTCTATCAGTAGATAATATGAGGCAAAGGTTTCTATTTTTTGCTCCAAAGTCAGGGTAATCGAGATCAATTTTTTTCCATTGAGAAGAGTCAACTGGATGTCGAAGCTTCCCATCTTTGATCCGTTCATTCGCATGACATGTCAATTTTTTTCATCCTCTGCATTACCGTACAGTCATCTAAATCTAGGTACAATGGAAAAGTACCATAATGCCTTCTTTGGATTCTTCCCATTCTCTTTGTAGCGTAAGGCATTACACTTTGAACACTCTATTAATGATGTATATTCATTTCTAAATAATATACAATCATTAGGATAGGTGTGTATTTTCTCATAACTCATGCCAATTGAGCGTAGCATTTATTTTACCTCATATATAGTCCTTGGAAGCTCGTTGTTCATAGGTAGAAGTTCTTTTATAAGTCTAAGATTTTCTGTAAGCTCTTATCACTCCATCTATTACTTACTTTCAAGTTGTACAATTTCAACACTGCTAACAACTTTATGAATTCAGTGCAACCATCAAACAAGGGCTTCTCTGCATCACTTTTCAACATCTTTAACATTTCAGGACAATCCTCAAGTTCCCTTTCAATTGCATTAGCCATCTCTTCAAGACAGTCACCCTTATAAGTATATGTGTCATGATCATCTGATTCAAAGCTTTCTTTATACTTCCAATTACTAGTAGACTCATCCCCTCTAGTCTCTCCATGCTTATGTCAACACTTGTAATTTTCATCAATTCCATAGCACACTAAATGGTCTTCCATCTCAGATGCACTAATTTGCTTCAAAAGACCACATTTTACACAAGGGCATACAATTCTTCTAGGGTCTTTTACATGCTCAAGAGCAAACCTCATAAACTCTTTCATACAATTCAAATACTCTTTACTTAATCGATTCAAAGACTTCCATTCTTTATCCATAACTTTTTAATTTAAAAGATAATTTATTCAAGGAAATGTGATCAGTGACTTATTAATATGGAGAGGAAAGGAATGATAGAAAGATTATCAATAAAGAAATTGACTACTCTACATATAATATAGAGTAATTAATGAATCATGAGTCACAATGCATGAGCATTGACATACTCCTTCAACCGTCGATAAAAATTCGACAGCATAACAGCATAAAGAAAGTATTTTTCAGGCTAAAATCCTCTTTTCAATCTTGGCATCTCCCTCAACAAACTAATTCTAATCATATACAATCACAAAACCAATAAAATTCTCACAAAAGAGCATTTTCAAATTAACTCTTATTATTATAAAATTATATATAAAATTCATTCAAAAATCATAAAAAAAAAAGAAGAACACTATAAACATCATTTTGAATCAATGTTTTCTATCTCATTGACCATTCTAAGATTACACATATCCTATGTTAGCAATCTCAAGCCAAGAACAAATCATTCTTTACCAAATGTAAAAATATCAATAAAATAGCAATGATTTTTATAGAAACCGTGTGTCAGTTTTCGTCACTGAACTTCAATTGTAATGAAAATTGATACACTAGTACATTTCAATATGTAGTTTTGAATGATAAAACTATTCTAATCAAACAATGCAATTTAAATTAAAAATTATTGAAATAAATCAGTTAAAATTCATAGAAAAATACAATCATCACAAATATCCCATTTTGATCACTGATTTTCATCTTAATAATCATCCTAAGGCTAAGCATATAATCTACAATCATTCTCAAGTCAATAAAACACCAAACATTAACAATTTTCGACACCCCACAATATTAAAATAGGCAAAAAATGAGGAGAAATTTAACAACAAAAATCAACTAATAAAACAATCCATAATATTAAATAAATCAATCCCATAATCTAGAAATCTAAGCATATTAGAAGAAAATGAAGAAAAACTATAGAAATCACAAATCCATGTACCTTGGAGAAGAGAGGATGAAATATAAAAAGGAAGCAAATGAGAGAGGCAACGAACGGTGTAGGAGGAGCACTTTCACGTCGGTGAGGGACTAAGGTGGTCGACGGCAACAATGGAGGCAAATTGAGAGATTTCTACCGATTTCATGTAGAAGTAGAGAAGAGAGAAAGCAGAGATGATGAACAGGCGGAAATGAAAAAGTGAGCCTAAAAATTGAATAAAAATGAAAATAAATGACGGGTATTCTAATACCCGTCATTTATTCAAGAATATATGACTAGTGTTTTAAACATCTGTCATATATAACCGAGGATTTAAATGACGGTTGTTTTAAGAAAATGAAACGTTGGCCATGAATATATGACGGGTGTTTAAAAAACCCATCATATATTATTCCTAACTTTAAATGACGAGTGTTTTAAACACCCATCATTTAAAGTTTTAAAATTTTTTATTTTTTTAATTTAAGAATATGAAACAACGGGCACTAATATATGATGGTTGTTTGTATAACTGTCATATATTGTTTGAACTTTATATGACGGGTATTTGAAATACTCGTCATTTAAAGTTAAAATTTATTTTTCATTTTTTTTCCTTCCAATAAATGAAACGTTGTGCTGAAATAAATGACAGATTTTTTTAATACCCATCATTTAAAGTCTGACAATATATGACAGTTGTTTGAAAACCCATCATTTATTTTCTTATCATTACCCGCCTATCTCATATATGACGTGTTTTTATTTAATTGTCATTTTTCATGACATCTTATATTTACATTTTTATAGTAGTGGATATATTTATGGCCATAGTTTTTCCATATAACTATGGCCATAAATATGTCTATTTGAATACAATTTTATATATCTTAATAATTTAGAATTAAAAATTGAATTAATAATTTATTTTAATTAATTAACTTATTTAATGTCTTGTGAAATCATTTATGGTGATGGTTGGATTGTATATTTGTTGCCATAAATGCTACATTTTTTTACCTTACTTATATTTTTGCCACTAGATCTTATATTACCACAGTTTTTGGACAAATTGTGGCAAAAAATATGTAGTTAAAGTTATATTTTGTAATAGTGATATGAGTGTCATAAAAGTATCAACAGTGAAAATGTAAAAAGAACAAGATGTTTAAAATGATTAGAATTTCAAATGACTAATGTATAGAGGAAATTTGAAATTACAAAAGAATTATAATTTGAAATGGATTTGGATTTAAACCAAATCCAAATTCATAATGTTTAAAGTGTATTTTTATCCTTGAACTATTTTCCAAGTACTAAACTATCTGGCATAACAATTTTGTCTTTAATGTAATTAAAATATAGTATATTTACCCTTGATATTAAATACCCAACTTTGACCATTAAAAATGCTCACTGGGATTTAAGTTTAACTGAAAATGCCACTTGTCATGCTAGTTATATCGAAATCAAGGTGCATTTGCTGCATTTTAATTACTTTAGGAAAGAAATTTTAATTAATTTAAGAGAAAAATTGCTATAATGCAAAGAGTTTAGGATATTATGTGCTCAATGGAGAATAGCTCATGGGCTAAAATGCACTTTAACTAAGATCAACTTGGTATAATAGGTGACAAATTATCAATCAGACTTAAGTCCCATGTAGTATTTTTAATAGTCAACGCTTGGTTATTTCATGTTAGGGGCAACTATGCTGCATTTTAATTACTTTAGGGCAAAATTGCTACAACAAATAATTTGAAATACTAGATGCCCTTCGGAGAATAGTTCAAGGACAGAAATATACCTTAATTCAATTCATAAATTTGCGTATCCAAATGAGGGATTTGATTCAAATCTAAATCTTAATCTTCATTAATTCAAACACACCATTAACTAACAAAACTAATCATGTTAGACAAGAAAATGACCCACTTTAAGGTACACCTCATTCAAGGACATAGAAAAAGGATTAAAGGTTAATTTTGCTCTTAAATTATACGTGAAAGTACATAAGTGATACTAAATTCAACTAAAGGTTAATTTTATTCTTTAATTTTAGAATTTTGCTTCTTTTGTACCCTTAGGTTTTATTATTTGTTAGCAGGGGTCATATAAATTTTTTAAATATTTTTAATAATAATAACATATAATAGGAAGATTCACTTTATATTTTATTATATTTTTTACCTCACCTCACCCCTCTCTCGCGCGTCCACTCTCCCCGTCTCCCTCTTCTCCTCTCTCTCTCTCTCTCTCTCTCACTCAGTCTCTCTCTGCTTCCCTCCCCCTTGCTCCCAGGCTCGTGAACGCTTCCCATCTCTATCATAAGCCCCACTACTTCCTTCTCGCTCATCCCTAGAATCATACAACAGCTCACGCGATCTTTCACACCTAGATTTGTGCGAGCGCTCGTGCTTGGAATCCTTGTCGAATCGATGATGGTGATAGCGATCGGAATCACGACTTTTGGAACCACCACTATCACTCCCACACCAACATTCCCATCTTGTTTGCAAGCATTTGCAAGCTTCCCGATGAAACCTGGGCTGCTGGATGCATCGCACATGGACCTGAAAAGAGTGAGGTCAGTGGCATTCCCAGCTCTATACACATGCTCCGGCAAGCATTCCCTCATCATGAGCGTTCGTTTTCCAAAGGGGCTATACCCCTGGTATGATGAATGCATGGTTCGGTATTCCAACTAGTATTTCTTCTCCAAGATGAAGCTCTCCAAGATTGGAGAAATGAGCAAGGTTTTAGCTGGCAATGTCACCCCTGTTTGAAACCAAAGAAACAGAGAAAAACTCAGCTTCACAATGGACCACCAAAAGGGAAAACTATAAAGAAGATATGGAGAAAATATCCAAGAAAGAAGGAACGGTGGCAATAGAGGTTGATTGGGGGTGGACTAAGCGGTCTTGAAGCTTTACATGATTGAGAGTTCGAAGTTGTTGCTACAATGAGCCACCTGTCTTAGTGAGCATGAGATAGAGAGTTGACATTGTTGTGTTGTGAAGTGTGTTCGAAGAGGGGAAGTAGAAGGGAGGGAGTTTCGAAGATGGTGTTGTGTTGTGTTGGAGGGGTACAATAAATGATAATAAAAAAAAGAAAATAGAGAGGATCAGGCTTTTTGATTATTGCTTTCTGAAAACAGAGAGTAGGGAGGAGGGAGAGGAGAGAGGGAGAGAGAGTGGGGAGAAGAGGAAGAGGTGGATGAGAGAGGAATGGGTGAAGTGTAAAAAATAATAAAAAAAATATGGAGTGAGCCCCACTAACATTAGTTAATATCAAAGGTACCGAAATTTTGACATTGAAGGATAAATTAACCTTTACTTAAATTTAAAATTTTCAATGGTCTTTTATTTTATAGTCAAAGATAAAATTGATTCTTAATCTTAAAAAAAATAAAAATTGCATGAGCAATTGTCTCCTCACCATCATCACATACAGGACATATTGGAGTAGCACTCCATTGTTTCTGAACTAAGCTTCTTTAACTGGCACAGCTCTGTTAAAACATCTCCAAACAAAATACACTATTTTTGGCAGTGCTTTAATGTTCCATATCTTCACCTATATCTCACTTGTGTATCACTTTGTAGCACATAACGTTGATCGTCTCTATTATCAAAGTGAAGGAAAGCATTTTGTCATCAACCATCTTTTGATTCAAACTTATCGGGGGGTGATTTATTCTCAAGACCAAATAGGATTGTTGAAAAATAAAATAAAAATGACAATTGTGTTATTGATGAAAAAAAAATTATCATCAAAATTGTCATTAATGGTATAACAACAACATGATGTAAACTTAGTGCCTGTCCTTTCTTTCTTCTTTTTCGTTTGATTCCTTTAACCCAAAAAGTAAACATAGAATGTCTTTACATAAGAAACACCAATCATACTGTTATGTTGTCTGCTATCGGTCATAATGGATTAAAGTATTAATTTGCCCTTTAATTTTTTTTTTTTTCCAGGTGCGTTGGGCAATATTGCACCATCCTGAACTTGAGAATGCCCTGTGCACTTGAGCCATAAAATTTAGGGACAAATTAGCATTTTAATCATAAAATAATTATTTTGTTTGAGAGAAAAATTAGCTTTTTTAAAAAAATTAAGTTACTTAACTTTGACATATTACATGAGGATAATATCAATTTAAAATTATCAAAATTTAGAACATTTACTGACAACTTTAGTTTGATTAATTTTAAATAATAAATTTCATGAAATTTAATAATAATTTGTATAATAACTTTGATATAGAGAAATATACTGTAACAGAATTGTCAATATTTGACCATTACTTTACCAGATATTTATAGGCTTGTCTATAATCTAATCTAATTCAACCTTACTTAGTCACAATAACAGCCAAATTTACAATAACATAGTTAAATAGTTTAAAACTTTGAAGATTAAGCAATAAAAGCTACAAATTTTATTATTATTTAACAAAAAATTTTAACAGCGTAACAATTTATATTGAAAGTTTTTCGGGTATTTTTTCCTTTCTTCATGTTGAATTTTATCCTGTTCAATCTAATATTATCTCATTCAATATCTACAAGACAATTTCCAACACTTCGACCAACTATTTATTCACATAAAAATAAAAGACCAACAGAACTTCCAACCTACTCCCTCCGTCCCTATATATAAAAAGTTTTTTAAAACTTTTTTATTTTTAAATATAAAGGATTGTTAGTATATTTTTTAATGAATGAACCATTATATCTTTATTAAATTGAAAAAGAAAAAGATAAGTATTTTTATTAATTTACTTTAAAAAAAGAAATTTATTTTTATTTACAATAATTAGAGATAAAATTAGAATATTAATTTGCTTTTAATTAAATAATTAACTTTTATTAGTTTGCATGATTTAGTTAAAAATATTTGACATATAGGAAGGGGTAATCATATATCATTGGTCCTGGAGCAATTTAAGGTTACCCATGTCAAAATTAAATCTCAAAGTTCTCAAGCAAGATTCAACACCCACAAGATAATTTCCAACTATTTGTCCACAAATTTTATATCCTAATTAAAAATAAAGAAAAAACCGACAAATTTTCTACGATACATGATCCAAGAGACAATTCAACCTTACCTATTCAAAGTTCCTAAGCAAGATTCAACAGTCACATGACAATTTCCAGCCATTTGTACCAAAATCTAATCAATACAGATAATTAAACATATCAATTAATGAAATCTGGGGATTTTAGAACCAAAGTTTAGGGATTTCGAAACAAAAAAGTGAACCAAGTCAATTAGAGGAGAGTAAAAGCACTTGGGAACTAGATTAAATGTCCTCGGATTCCACCAAGATGAAATAATAGTGGAACAAACACAATGTGCTCAGGGAGTACTAAGTTTGACGGTTATAACCTTAAACCGTTAAACTTATCAAATAAATTTGACAATTAACTATACAATCGCTAAATATTTTGTTCTATGTATTTGACGGTTAGAACATAAAAGCCGTTAAACTTGTACAGTTCTTTTTTTCCTTTTTTTTTTTTTTGAGCAACGGAGTTTCATTCAATTAAAAGTGCAAGGCAAAATGCCAGTGTCTGGAAGAATGAAAAACAAGACAAATAGTAAACAAAGTGCAGCAACTAAAGTAAATAACAAAGCGACAAAGTGGCTAGACATTAGCCAATTCCCTCTTGCTCCGCAACAAGAGACGATGCAGAATCCGCAGCAGCACCTGAATCTTTGAACAAAAACAGAGCTACAGGAGGTGGCGGTGATAGCACCCAACCAAATGGTTCCAACTCCCTTGAAGGCAACCCCGCTAGATAGTCAGCAGCATAGTTCTCATCCCGATGAATGAGTGAAAAAGAGACTGTTCAATAATATAACCCATGCAACAATAGGTTTGTCACAGATCCAGAGTTTTTTTAATAGCTTGTAACTCTGCCATTAGCGCTGAATCGGCTTCAGTGTTTTTTGTCCAGCTAGCTAGAAACGTCCCACTTGAATCTTGAGATACCATTCCTATTCCAGCATGTCCATTCCGCTTGCAAAATGCCCCATCGAAATTTAGTTTAATGAAACCACCAAGGGGTTTAACCCAGCATCTAAGTTCCTCCCCCCTTTGGGTCAACAGCTTTGGAGTTAACAGGCCACAAGCATGCCAAAATTTACGTAAGCTTGCATCAATAAGTACAATAAGGCATCAAGGATCTGGGGGGTCATCGTCTAAAACCATCTTGCATCAGAATTTCCAAATATGCCAACCGAAGAGTGTTACATATGCCTTACCATAGTCATCAAATGGTGACTGTGAGCACATTACATCATTTATCCAACTCCGTATGTTTCTAATTCTAAGAGGATCAATCAGAAGTTCCAAATAACATCCAAATCACCCTGCTTTAGCCCACTCACAAAGCAAGAACAAATGCTCCAAGGATTCAGCAGACAAACCACACATCCTGCAAAGAGGGTCAGACCCACATTTTCAATTGCATAAGGCTTCATTAGTGGCTAGAGCCAAATTAAGCATCCGCCACATAAAGTGTCTGAGCTTTGGAGGCACATTGAGATGCCAAAATACCTTCCATACCCCATTGTCATCAAACACCAAAGGACCCAGTTGCACTGAACCTAAATTCTTTGATCTGTCCAATTCACTCCTGCAGCCGAGCTTGGTATTATACTCCCCATTTTTAGATGCTGCCCATATAAACCTCTCTGGTCTACGTGAAACTAATAGAGGGATATCCTTTATAAGGGACAATGTCGCCTCATCAACCTCATTCTGAATAGGAGATAGATCCCATCTGCCATTGTCTGTCAGTCCTGCAACATTCATGTTGACATCCACAATAGCACCAGGCATTGGTCTTCGTTTATAATTTGGGATTGTTGGAATCCACGGGTCCTTCCAAACATCAATGTATGCACCGGTACCCCCTTGCCAACAAAAATCCTTAACCAGTAATTCTCGTCTTGATAGGATACTGTCCCACACCCGTGAAGCCTTTGGACCTTTTTCAGCATCCAAGAATGAACAATTAGGGGAGTATATACTCTTTAACACTAAACAATATGGGTTTTCCAGTATTCTCCATGCCGTTTTAGCCAGTAGGGCAATATTAAATCCCATGAAATCTTTGAAGCCAAGCCTCTTGGCATATTTTGACTCCCTCAAATGAATACCTGACTTCCAATGAATACACCTCCCTCCCTGCAAAAGACCGCAATTTTTTCTTCCAGTTCATTACCTTTCGACCCATTTTGTCTCTAAAGGCTAAGGTAGCTGTTTTCGATCTACCCCACAAAACAGGGTGGCCCAAGTAGATGCTTGGGTTCTCTACATCCTTAATCTGTAGAACATTCACAACCTCTTCTGGAATAGTAGGTGGGGTGTTTGCAGAGAAAAACATATTACACTTATCAATGTTCAGTTCCTGACTACATGCATCACAATACATCGTCAAAATATGCTTAAATAGATGGAAATTATCTTTGGCAGCATTAAGAAATATTAAAGTGTCATCTGCCAAAAGGCAGTAGGTCACCATTGGTGCTACCTATGTAAAGACTTTAAATTTTAAATTAAATAAATTTCTCTCCCTATTTATATTTTATTTAATTGTTTTTGTTCTGTAGAAAATGAAGAGTGGTAGTTTAGTGAAACTCCTGGTAGTAGTTTACTTGAAAGTCTAGAGTTCAAATTCTCCTGAACAGCAGCTTAATTTCATTTTGTTCTATAGTTCAAATTATCTTTTGTGTTGATCGAAAAAAGGTTTTGGCCCCTTTCCTGTATTTCTCCCAATTATTCTTATATCAGATTTTTATTCTTCTTCTCGTGCGAAATAATAGAGCTTTGGTAGAGAGTTCATTCTTCCTTCTCTTCATCGACAAAGAGTTCTCTCATTCTTCAGCGTCGAGCCATCTCTCTCTAGTCCCATTGTTGCTGTCATGAGCTGTCCTTGCCGTTGTGGTTGGCCGCTGGAAGTGGTGAAGACGTTGCGCTTTCATACTTTCTATTTTCTTCCCTTCAATGTTGACACCCGTGCGCGCGCGCTGGAGACTTCATCTTCCTCCTCCGTTCAAGTAGTTGCGAGTGTGTGTCGGAATATCCTCCCTCCTATGTTGCGTTGCCATCGTTCACTACCATAGGAGTCCTAGTTCTTGTGGCCTTCTCCTCTTCCTCTGTTCTGCCATCGGTTTCCTCTTCCCTCTTTGATGCTCACTTTCCAGATTTCTCCTTGCTCCGCGTCGTTGCTGTTGTCGCATGGCTGTAAAATTTTGCAGTTCTCTGTTTCAATTTCTAATGTAATAACCGTAATAACCCTAAATTTTTTTTTAAAAAAATTAAAATTAAATAATATTTCCTTTCAATTGATATTTTATTTTACTGTTTTAGTTATATAACAAATAGAGAATAGTAGTTTCGTGAAAACTATATCAGTTGTCATTTGGAGGTATGGGGTTCGAATCTTACTTATATTAAGGAAAATTTTATTTTTTGCTAGCATTAAATAAAGTTACTAAAATGCCCTTACCTCTTGTGTGGTTTTAGAAAATATCCATTGAGTTTCTATTTTTCCAAATAAACTTCAACACTTTCAATTTCCCTTCCCTTGGTGGAAGAATAGAGCACAAGAGGAGAGAGAGAGCGTCTGGTTTCTGCTTCACCATTTCCCTCCTTATCGTCGATTTGCTTCTCGGATTCTTGCCGTTAGTATGCATCTTGGGTCCTGACTGTTGACTCTTCATCTATGCTGTCGTCAACTTGAAGTAGTGAGCTCGCATGATTTCTGTTCTCCTTTTCTTTCTTGGTGGTTGCACAAGTTGTGTTGGGCATGTGTTCAGCCTTCAATTTCCTTTTCCTTCTTAGCCTGGATGTCGAACATGTGTGCATGGTAAGCTCAGCTTCTCTTATTCTTTCATTGTTGTTAGCTGTTCAAAATTCAATCATAAACATCCTTAATTTTCGATCATTCTCTCCTATTTTTGTGTCACTGCCGTGCTCATGTGGCTGAAAAATATTTCGAGTCTCTCATCTAATTTCTCATGTGCTCCACAAATGAGTGAATATCACCTGTCTCCTCTTCCTCGGCCAGTTTGTACATGGTTATCGAGGTGGATAAATTTGTTCTTTTCCATTTGCTCCATCACTGTGCGTGAACAAGGATAGGAATAGTGTTGAAGTAAGTTTGAATTGAGGATTAGGAAGCTTAATTTGAATGGTAATTATACTTTAAGAAACTTGTTATTGTAAGAGGGAAATAAGATAAATGATACTCTTTCCAGCTGTGGACTGATTATTATATAAGGAAGGAAATTTTTTTTGAAGTTTAATTAATTTAAATACTGATATTAGGAAAAGAAATAAAAATAAAAAGGATAGAATTTCTATAGATTTGATAATGTTAAGACCAATGGTTAGTTATAGTGATATATATATATATATATATATATATATTAGTGAGTAATTTCAATGTTACTTGCTATATGAGGAAAGCGAGTTAAATTATTTTTTGTTTTGAAATTTGTCATGGACTTGGATTGAGAATGTGTTTATTTAATTATCAAAAATAACCTCAAATATTTTAATGAGCTTTGATAGATGTTTTGAAACTTGCAAGTGCAAGAAAAGCATACATGCTTTGAATAAAATGTATTTGTGAAGAGCTAGTGGAGAGCCTCTATGATAAATCATTTATTAGTTACTAAGGGAAGATGGTGTGAGTGTGACATGAGGGTATCATTATTGTCTAGAGAAAGAAATAAGATCTTTTTAAATATGGTTACCAGGCTAGAGACAAATATTAATTGAGAAAACTTTGATAAGTTATAGATAAGATAATAAGCTGATGAATTTTATTGGTGGCATAGGAAATAGAGTTATTATTAAAGAAAATTACTTATTCGTCATGTCTAGTAATAGAATAGCAAAGAGGCAATTGAGAGGGTTTAGTAGGAGCAAAATGTTATCTCATGAGCTTTTCAAGTAAGTGGATAGCATCCTAACTACTTTACAAATATTATATGTAAATCATATTTATAATAATTATATTAAGTATTGAATATTTATCATTTAGATTTCTTTATGTTATGGAATTATAAAGCATTGGTGGTGAATAATTAAATTATGGTATGTGTGAATGTATTCTTCTTGTGAAGCACACTTCCAGGATATTATAAAATTATTTTATCACCTCTAGAAATTGTGGTTTCTTAATAAATGCAAGAATGAGCATTAGCTATGCAACTTTATTTCGGCAAGTATTGATACTTAAAATACTATCCATGTGAGTTTGATTTTGAGAATGCGAACAGTATTTTAATAGTAATAATTTTGTCACACCCCTAAAACAGAGAGTGACCAGCATAGGATGTGAATTATATTATACATCCCTTAAGCCTCAAATTAAGTAAAATTTTACTTTTCAAAAACATAATTATATTTTTATTGAAATTATGATATCTTTAACAATGATTGTTTTAATAAAAGTTTTAATATTTTTATAAAAATTTCGGCAGAACCTTCTTTATAAATAAGATTTTTCAAAATCTCTATAACAGAAATTATTATAGTATGCATTCAACAGGTTGAAACTATGTTTCCCAAATACAAATAGTCAATATAATAGAACAAAAATTAGGATCCTAGCTATAGTTAACATGGAGCTGCTAAAGCATAATTTTTTTTATAAAACATCTAATTGAATATTTACATTAAAAGAGAAGAGATTTACAAAAATAAATATTTATCCAGCACAGTTGCAAGCCCTTAAAGGTTAGCAAGAGCTCCAGCGTCAATTAATAAATTTGAGACCAAAACAATTTCTAGTGAATAGCATCCCTAAAAATAAAATTTAACAGAGCAAAATAATAAACTTACTATTATGTGAAATAATTGAAAGGAAATTAATTAAGATTAATAACTCACAATATCTATAAATATCAATTATAATAATAAAACATGAATGAGTTAAAATTTCTTGAATCTAATATGTTAAAGGAGGATAATTTACTCATAATTGAGTAAAAGTAACAAGCTTACTAATTGCAAACATTGAAAATTCAATTATAATAGCTGAAAAAAATTAATATAATATAATCATGAATTTGAAGATTAAGAAGTTCCATATAACTTCAAAGTACTAAACCACCAAATTAATAATAACAAAACAGTTCAACTCTTTGTGCTTGTAAAGCAAATTAAATAAATAAATAAATAAATAAATAAGAGTACCCTTTATTAAATAAAACCAATAAAGCATTTATTCATAAATCAATGAAAAGCTAATATTTTTAAGGACTTTTGCAGAACAAGTATCAAATATGGACACACAGTCCACGAGGGTAAAATAACCAAACGCGGCTTCTGCTACGAAAACAAACGTGCACACACCAGTCCACGAGGGTAAGTAACCAAACATGGTCGAAACCACGAAACAAACGTGGACATACAATCTACGAGGGTAAGTAACCAAATGAAGCTCAAGGTCATGAAACAAATGCAAGTGCGAGACTCGCAAATAACAAACGTGAGAACAGAGCTCATGAAAACCAAACTAGCTAGTCATTAACCAAGCATTTCAAAAGTAAAATAAACAAAGATTCCTCAATCGATCTTGAAAATATATTTCATAAAGAAAATACATGCATATACTATAATTTAATTAACTTTTACCATCATTCTAAAATTTTCAAAACTAAAATGATTTCATTAACAAAGTACGTAATAATCATCGTAGTTGTTAAAATGATTTATATGAAAATGTAATATTTTCAAAAGTAAACTGCTTTAATTGAAAAATGATGAGGTGCTATTCACTTACCTGTTAAATTCCAAACCCAATGATTTCCTTCCTCAATTCTTATCAAGAGACTCATCTTCCACATACCCTATATGAATAAATGAAACCTCAATTTGCTTCCTATAGTTATATAAACTTTATTTCATTACCAACACAATCCCAACCACTTAGAAGTATTCAAGATTTCAAAAACCAAAATTTATATCTTAATGGTCTCCAAACGTCATCACTTACCACCAAGTTGCCTCATATCATACCAATCATAACTACTATTTAAATGATATATGATTTTTCTTATACCTTGTGTCAAACGCCTTGTGTGCAAAATTCCCAAACACCTACAATTAAATTTATCATGCTTATTTTGCCCATTTCTCAAATATCTTAAATGTATTCTCAAGATCGAATGATAAACACCCCTTTTACGTATGAATTTATAAATTACTCAACATAAATCTTCTAAAAATTCAACTAACCACACTATAACTCAAGAATCAAACTCCTTGCAATGCTCAAGTTAAAACTCACATAAATAAAAATTTGAATCGGTCATGCTGCTCATCCCACTAAATAAAATTTTAGAAAAGTCTAAATCTAGCAAAACTCTTCAAACAAGCATCTTACTGAACATCTTATAAGCACCAATCTCAATCTCATGCCTAAGCCCTTCCCTTCCAACTTCATCCCACCAAATCCTCAAAATCAGTCAATCCAAACAAAATTACGTTAACATAAAATTCAGACCCACATATACCATCATGAACCTATAAGATATTTTTCAAACTCAACTTTGAATTTTCAATTTTTTATTATTATTATCTTTTTCCTTACACAGCACGGACGAAGGCAGAACCAAAAGAAAAATTTGAAATTTTATCTCCATCACTTCACCCACTCACACGCACAGAATTTATCCAAGGAAAAGAGAAGAAATCAAATCTCTTCACCTCATATAAACCCAAACGCACGAATAGGGAGAGGAAGAAAAAATCGAGCCTGTATAGAGGAGGGAAAGGAGATCGTCGTTGAGTGCAGAGAAGAGATGAATAGATCGGTGATTGATAAAACAAGAAAAAGAAAGCAAACCATCTTACATTCATCCATACAATCACCAACAGTGCAGAAGAACAAGCTTCAGTGAGCTGGAACAGAGGAGAAGAAAGGAACAGAAGCCACAAGTTGCTGGATCAGTACCGGACGGAACAGTGACAAACATAAACACGTTGGCGAAGTGGTAATCAGAAAGATGAAGGAGAAGGTGAAGCAGAAGAACCGAGCATCAGAGCTTCTCTCTCTCTCTCTCTCACAGTCACGAGTCTAGAAAAATTGAAGAGAAGGAAGAGAATATATCAGATTTGAGAGAGGGGCAGATTGGTAATTTTACAAAGTAAAAAGGCAAAAATAATTCTCCTTCTGGCTTCCAGCAGATTCAAACTTGGGACTTATCAGAGGAATACTTGCACAGCCACCACTATACCAACTTCCCTTCCTGACTATTTGTTCTAATAATTACTATATTTACAATCAATACACATTATCACATATTTTGAATTTTTAATTAATTTTTTTAAATTTTTAAATTTTTAGGTTATTACAAATTTTCTCGCATGTTTGAAAATGAATTTGGAGAAAATTTTATACAGAACACTAGTTGCTAATAGCAGTTCCGTTGGCCCTTAGCGCACCATGGCTAATGACTAGTTAGTTTGATTTTTGTGAGCTTTGTTCTCATGTTTGTTATTTGTGGGTCTTATACATGCATTTGTTTTCATGGATTCAAGCCGCGTTTGATTAGTATTACCCTCGTGGATTATGTGTCAATGCTTTTGTTTTCTTGGCTTAGGCCGTATTTGGTTATTTACTCTCGTGGACTGTATATCTAAGTTTGTTTTTGTGGCTTCAAGCCACACTCGGTTATATACTTTCATGGACTGTGCACCTATGTTTGTGAATTGTTTTATTAAATCCCTATAAATATGAGTTTTAATTGATTGATCATTTCACACTCTTATGGTTTCTAACTAGCAAATGTTATTATTTTCAATTATGTATTTCTTTAATTATTTTGACATGTCAAGATCAAATGTTAAAGTTGCTTTATTGTTATAGATTTAAAGTTTCTTAATTTTAAAGTTATATAGAACTTCTATTCCATGCTTGCAAATTTGTTAAAGCTCATTTAATTTATATAACTATTATATTTTATTCATTTTGATTTTACAAAAAATGTTATGGTTGGGACGTTATTTACTGAAAATATTTTTAATCTCAGATAGCATAGTCATTAATCTATCTCTTGTTGATCTTTGAGGAGTTCATTGCTGAATTGATAAAAAGGACACTTTTGAGGATACCTTTATTTCGTGCAATTGTTTTATTATGTGTTATATTTTGGAATTACTAATAAGTACTTCATGTTAACTATATATAACATTTGGTCTGTAATTTATATTGTCTATCTATTGTTGAGGAGCAAAGCTCCTAAATACTGAGTTGGATTGTATATGATTGTTGTAGAAATTTTAGGAAATTCCAATTACAGAAGAGGTTATGTAAGATTATTTTAAAAAAATTTGGAATCTTTTTATTTATATGTAAATGTTGAAATGGTTTCCAATAGTATTTCAAAAGAACTAAAATATTGAATTATAGTTTCTTTGATTAAAGATTAAGGAATATATTTTGTATGCATAAACCATGCTAGTCATGTCAAATTTTAGGTCGTGACATCTAATGTGTTTGATTAGTAATTTGAATTCCCTTCTCTTCTCTGTTTGCATTCAGTTCTGTGCGGATGTGTATTCAAGTGGTTGAAATTAATTTATTCTCCCTTCTTTGTCTAGTTGGTGTGTATGTGTAATTATGCTGGGTTGCTGAAATTTGGAATTATCTTTCTCTTATTTAAGATGATGGCCATGTTTGATAGTGGATGAATGGTATTCTTGTTGGATAAATTATTTACAGTAGGCAAGTATTCTATAAATTGAAAGGTTGGAAAGGAAATTAAGAAATTTTAAAAATAAGAAGATATTTGGTTAATAATTCAAGGACAAAGTTTGTTTGTTCTTTTGTTAGCTCTTGGGTGCATATAAAATGTTTGTGAATGGAAGATTGTAAAAACTGGATATAAATGATTGTCAATGTTGAACAAGTTATAGTAGGAGTTGTCTATTTTCTATAAGAAGATTTAGAAACTTGAATATTGTTTACATAGGTATTCCAAAGAATTATTGACTAAACTCAACATGGAATTTTATTACGAGAGGCTAGAGTTGAGATTTTCCTTTCTATTCCTCTAGATTATCTTAGATTGAAGATTTTGGATTTATAAGGGCATAAAAGATATAACAAAGGTGTTACCTTGGGTACTAGGGATTTAAAGAGCGGTTATAGTTCCAAGAGGGCTAACTAGAAGTTATACATATTTAGGAACATATCAGGAAAGTAAATAGTGTCCTAATGACTTGTTAGCAAATTTATTTTCATAAAAATATTGATTTAACATATTCATGTACCATTTCTTCTATTTATATAACCATTTTTATTTCACAAGAACAAATGATAGAGTATTTTAATTTATTTGTATGGTTCATGATCTTAATTTTATTATCATCTAACATACATGAACATGTTTTCATTATATTATATTTTATTATATTATATGTTATAGAAAGAGTTTCCTTCAATTGAATATTCAAAAGTATCTACTATATTGAAAATGTTGATGTTATGTTTTAAGAACAATTAATTATTACGATTCATGCATGTGACGTAAATATAGATGCATCCATTTATGTTGATTTTGATGAGTAACTTTGAAAAGAGATAATGTGTTGATTTTAGACTCATGCATGCTTGATTCTGAAAGTCTACCAAGAGGGGGGATGAATTGGGCTTTGTAAAAATTTGGCAAATGAAAATAAACATTGGATAATGAATTTAAAAAGACATCATCAAACACTTGTGAAGAAGAAGAAAGAGTAGCTTACACAGATATTTATCCTTGTTTAGCTACAACCACTTAAGCCTACGTTCAATCATTAAGCACTACGTGAGATTTTTCCATCAACTCTACCAAGATTAATCTGGGCTCTTTGCAGCCACAATACAATCCCAAACTTGCATTAAAGTTTGAATCACTCTCCCTTACAAAGGTAATGATATAACCTACTTAAATTCCCCAAGATGCTCTGTTATGAGTTAGAAAAACAGAGGCAAATAGAGTATGTTCAAAAATAAACAACTACTATTCAATACTCTTGTTTAGAGTTGATATATAATCAATGAAGCTCACTCATAATAAATATAAACTTAAAAAGTTGATGAACAATAAATACGAATAGCTCAAGTTTTTTGTTTTGTGTGTTCTTCTTTTTTGAACTGTCTTTATAAATGCTTGTATTTATAGTTAGATTCTATAAATAATCTGTTACACTCATGAATATAGTTGTTAGAGTCATCGTCTTCTTTCCTCTGAGCCAATGCTAAACTAAGATAATGAAATAGTGCTTTTTAGCAGAGCTTTCTCTATTATGGGAAGTAAGGAAAGTAACAGCTCTTTTCATTAAATGTTCTGACAAGATAGATGAGAGGCTCTTTCAGAAGAACGAAGCTATTTTGAAATAAAGATTTTTTGAATAAGATCTTGAAAATACAAGGAGAAAATAATATCTTTTAAACAAAACAAAGTCGCATGCAATGCTTAATGGCCTCAGGCCTCTATCAACACTCTACCAGTGTATGAAAAATAAACTAGTAATATAGTTACAACAATTTAATTCACATGAAATAAACCAGCCTAATAAGATTTATGTATGATTTATCAACCATACATTACAAAAAAATTGACTTTTAATGGCGACAAATGTCACCGCTGAAAGTCAAAAAGTCGCCGCTGAAAGTTTTTAACAAGGACAAAAAGTCACCGCTGAAAGTTTTAAGCAGCGACAAAAAGTTGCCACAATATCACCGCGAGAGCTTCTGTCGTTGATTCAATCTGTGGCGATAAAAAAAGTTGCCGCTGAAAGTTGAGAATTTGCGGAAACATTTGTCGCGCCAAAAGTCAAAAAGTCACCACTGAAAGTTTTCAGCGGTGATAAAAAGTTGCCATAATTTCATCGTGAGAGCTCTTATCGCTAATTTAATCTACGACAATAATAAAAGTCGCTGCTGAAAGTTGAGAATTAGTGGCGATAATTGTGGCCGCAAAAACCACGCATCAGCGGTGACTATTTCTGTCGCCACTGAATATTAAGTATCAATGGCGACAGTTGTCGCCGTTGAAGCTACCAAAAAGTTATCGCTGAAAAGTAATGTTGGTTCACTTACACACATGGCACCATGTCATGTACATGTGGCCCCCACCTCACGCCACGTGGTGCTGTGTCACCCTCCACGTAAGGCCCCACCTTGCACCACGTGTCGACATGTCATCCTCCACGTGTCGCCCTCACCTCACACCACGTGGCACCATGTCACTCTCCATGTGTCGCTCTCACCACACGCCACGTAGAGCCATGTCACCCTCTACATAGGGCCCCACCTCGCACCACGTGACGCCATGTCATCCTCCATGTGTCGCCACTCACCTCATGCCACGTGGCCCCATGTCACTCTCTATGTGTTGCTCTCACCACACGCCACGTGTCATCATGTCATCAATTTATATTTTCATTTTGAAAGTTGTCTACTCCAAGGTTTGAACCTGTGACCTCCTCCTTTTGTGTCCAACCATTTTGCCACCGAGCTGGAATGAACTTATAGTCTATTATTGCATAATTAAATATATATATATACACACACATATTATTAAACTATACAAACACACATATATATTAAATATTAAATATTATAAAATATCATTACTATCCTTAAATACTTCAATTTAATTCTTTCAATTATAAAATTATAAATTATATTATTTATTTTGTTTAAAGTAAACTATAAATATAATTGATACAATATAATTTGTATTATTTATTTTAATTTTTTTTTACTTCTTGAGGTTGTTATATTATTTATTTTAATATTCATATTTATAATTATAATATAAAAAATATCTAACAATAAATAGTAAATATACTGATGATTATACATTAGTAAAAAAATTATAAAAATACAGACAATCAGCGGTGACACTAAAAAGTCACTGTTGAAAGTTGACTTTCAGCGGCGACTTGTATGTCGCTATTGCAACTTGCAACATAATTTTTTAAAAGAAATTAAAAAATGCTGACAATCAGCGGCGATACTAAAAAGTCACCGCTGAAAGTCCACTTTTAACAGCGACTTATATGTCGTCATTGAAACTTACAACATAATTTTTTTAAAAGAAATAAAAAAATGCTGACAATTAGCGGCGACACTAAAAAGTCACTGCTGAAAGTTACAACATAATTTTTTTAAAAGAAATTAAAAAATGCTGACAATCAGTGGCGACACTAAAAAGTCACCACTGAAAGTTCACTTTCAGCGGCGACTTGTATGTTGCCGCTGAAACTTGCAACATAATTTTTTTAAAAGAAATAAAAAATGCTAACAATCAGCGACGACACTAAAAAGTCACAGCTAAAAGTCAACTTTCAGTGGTAACTTTTTAATGTCGCCGCTGAAACTTACAACATAATTTTTTAAAAAAATTATAAAAATGGCCAAATCTTTCACATTTATAACAAACTATTTTTATTTTATATTTTTTAAAATTATCATTTCTAAAGGTTTTATAATATTACTTATTTGTCCATATGTTAAAATAGTAGAATTTATTGTTCTTCGTTATAACTAGTAAAATAAAAGCAGAAGAAAATATAGAAAATGAAATAGATAACACTCCTTTTGAAATAAATCAACAAAGATATATGAACATAATATCACATATACCTTATAAAAAATGATATTGTCAAGTAAGTTTAGTAACAAATAGAGAATATTCAAGAAATACAATATTCAAAAATCCTGTGAAAGAATAGGAAAGTTAGGCAGTGGTGTTCCTATTAAGCCTAGGAAGAACAATATCAATAGAAAATAAAACTTGTAGAAATAAAAATATGAGATGGTTCGATAAGATATTAGGATCTAAGTCAAAAAAAGAAGAATAAGATAAATCTTAAGAGTCTTAGTCTATAATTAAATAGGAATAGTGAACCTGAAAGAAAAGTAGAAGAGGTAAAAATAAAGAAATACATTATAAAAGAATTGAAGAACAAATAGAAATCTCAAAAATAAAAAATAGAATAAATTAAATAAGAGAAAAATTTGAAAGAGATATTATATCCAAATTCTTTTTGAAATAGAAAAAGACATAAGAAATTACGGGTGAAAAACAAATATGACAAAAGAAGAAAAAGAAAAAGAAAAACAAGAGTTAAATCTTGTCAAAAAATAATTTAAGCACAAAAAAAAGGTAATTAAGTGAAGCAAATCAAAAGAGCTAATTTAACCATGAATTTTTTAAATTTCTATAAAATTAGAAGACTTTTGATTTTGCAGGCATTGAGTTAAATGGCCCTTTCTCCATCTCTTCATATAACCTCTCTTCACTTGTAATATTACAAGATATGTATGTGTATCTATGCATACATACATACATACAACTTGGTTAAATAAATGAAAATGGAAATAAATTGAAATTTAAATAAAAAGAATATCATGAAATTGGTAAAACAAAAAAATATTTTTTCTATGAAAAATATTTTAATCTAATTTTAAAAATACAAAAAAATGCTGACAATCAGCGGCGACACTAAAAAGTCGCCGCTGAAACTTGCAACATAATTTTTTTAAAAGAAAATAAAAACTGCTGACAATTAGCGACAACACTAAAAAGTCACCGCTCAAAGTCACACTTTTAGTGGCGACGCTAAAAAGTCACCGCTGAAATTCAGCAGCGACTTTTTAGTGTCGCCACTGAAAGTCGCCGTTGAAAGTCATTTTTTTTTTTTGTAGATACAGCTCTCAAAATTCAAAGGTCTCTCTCTCTCTCTCTCTCTCTCTACATATATATATATATATATATATATAGGTTTGGAGTTTTATTCCTTCACTATTTTTCTATTTAACCCTTCGCAAGTACATGTGGCTAAACTTTAATCAAAAGTATATTTATATATGCATATCACCCTTAATCACTCGAAAAATCCAAAATTCTTCTATTATCCATTTTATCAAGCACTTTAAGTGCATATGAGTCACATAAAACAACACCATGGTTTGCATGAATCATCAATAGTATAGCTTCCAAAATTCAATTTTCCACAAAGTAGCTTCATAATTAAATTTCTTTGAAATTTTATAGTTAAACTCAATTAATTAGTACCACAAGTCAGTCATGCTTCTCAAAATAATTAATAGAATTTTAGAAGATACATAATCAAGCACTCCTAACAGACATTTTATTGAATATCTTGCAAGCACTCAATTTTAAACTAATGCCACGTTTCAACTCTTCAATTTGATCTCAACGATTGTTTCTTTTTTTTTCTTCTAATTCTCCAATAACAATAATTGAATTAATCTAGCTTCCCAATTGCATTCCTTCAACAAAATCAAAATAAGCTTAAATAAAATTCAAGTCCACGCTACTTCATCTTGCTTAATAGACTAAAATTTCAGCATGCCTAAACTCCTCATTTCCTACTCGAACATACTAGTAGCAGAGCAAGGACTGGTTGAAAAGACAATAATTCCACCCATCGGGTCCTAGAAAAGGCAAGATAATAATCTTCCACTAATTTAAAGTATAAACTGTGCTGCATATATTAAAAGAACTTAAAAGTATCTCTGAACTCAAAATTAAATATGACTATGACATGAAATAACATAAAATGGATAAGTCAAGACTTCCCACAAGATTTGCAGTAGTTCGTCAAACCATAATTTATAGAACGTAAACTCCACTCCGTATTACATCATAAATCTCTTATATCACAAACACATTAAATCTAATTTCAATTTGTGGCATCGATTGGTTAAAATAAGAAAGCAATGATTCAAATGAAATAGCATCGCATCCGAATGAAAATTATTCCAAAAATCACTACAACAACAAAAAAACTCACATATTAACTATGTACAGTAAAATAACAAGCCAAAACCCAAAAGCTGGTTTGAAATTCCTAATTCCGAACAAATATATTTATTCATAGAACTCACAACAGAATCGATTTCCCTTGAATCTATAGCAGATACAGGTATATAGCAAGAGAGAGATTGTCAACGGCATATGGATGCCTCCATTGAATCAAAAACAAAATCCGTTACATCTATTCTATCAAACGCGTTAAAGATACAAACAAGAAGAGAGGGGATCGGACGCACTTGAAGCAGGGGAAAACAATGAACGAGAGACCTGATGATAGCACCCATAGCAGCACGGACAGAGAAAAAAAAAATGACCTCTTCCAGTTGACGCCAATGAGGAATGGAGGAAGGATCTTTGGTCTGCTACGTAAATCAAAGAAGGACCACGACGAGAACTCTATCACCGTAGGCGCTATAACCAGTGTTTAGTTGTTGGACTCAATAATCGCTCGCCATCACATACCCCTTCTTGAGGCCTAGTGAGTTGTTTCGCTCTACGAAGTGGTGAGGGCATAGGTGGATTCAGTCTAGTTTTTTGGGCCGAACGATCCATCAGATCATGTTTTTTAAAATAGAAATTTGAAATATTTCATTATAAGTTTGACAGTTCTCTATATAACCGTTAAATATTTTGGGGGTGTGTGTGCATAACATTTAAACATTTAACTGTCAAATTTTTACTTCACCCTTCTTTGCTTCACCTTTTTCCACGTTTATACTCATAACTCTCAAAATTTAAAGTATCAAATATTGCCAAGTTTTAGCGATAGCTGATATTTTTCATATTTTAACTTAACAAGAAATTTAAAAAAATCTGGTCACTAGAGAAAATTTGTATCTTTATTTAATGAAATGGTCATACCCTCTGGCTGGGGGAAGAAGAAAATAGGACACGCTCTGAAGGGGACAATTGGAAATGGCAAATGGTCATATTCTTCTTCGTTGACAAAGTCATACCGTGGGCCCATACGGTACTTCTTTTTCTTGTTCCAATTTTGTTTTTTTCCCCCTTGCTTTTGATTCAAGATTCAAAGTTAGATTTTTCATTGCAAGTATATAGCGAGTCAAACTTTTGCTTATCATAGCACATTATCTCTACCTATTTTTCAACAATTCATGACCAATTCAACTATCTATTTATTTTCACTACGTATAGTTCGAAATTGAAATAGGCTCATTGAGAATTTTGACCCAATGTTGGGATTATCGAAACCTGATTTTCTGATCATCAGCTTCATAGTTATTCTGATAATCAGTTTCATCAGAACAAGTCAGTCTCAAGCACCAAACTACGTTGGAGATGACTGCCATAACAAAACCCCTCAAGCTCTTACTTCCTCCTACAAAGCCAATCTTAACCAGCTCCTCTCAAGGCTCTCGGCCGATTCTACCACCGGCAAACGCTACAGCAACACCACCGTCGGCAACACCGCCGATGATGCCGTGTACGGCCACTATGACTGCCGCATCGACCTTGCCGGATATTTCTGCCAGTTCTGTCTCTCCACTGCCACCAGAGAGGTTCTCCAACGGTGTCCCAATCAACTTTCTGCTGTATTATGGTACGGTTTAATTGGTGCCGATCTGATTATTTACATAACTTAGAATTTCAGATATTCAAAATAATTTTTTATTAGAAAAATTAATTATTTGATTCTTAGCTATTTAAAATATTGGTTACTATATATTAGAAAATAAAATTTTAAAAATTAAAATTATTTTAAAATTTATGAATTAATATTTTAAATTAATAAAATTTTAATTCTTTGTAAATATTATAAAAATTAAAATTTTAAAATAATTTTACTGAAAAATCAAGTAGCTCGATAATTTGTTTTTTTACTTCAACACTTCTACTCCCATCCCACCCTTCTACTTACTTGGAGTGGCTTTGAAATTATGATTTACCAACACAGCAATGATAAAAGAAAATATAATGCATGCATAAGCAATTCGTTGGGCTTAAGTGGCATGAGATTTTAGCCTACAATTCACAATGTGAGTGGGATCTTATTATTATTGGTCTAGATCTATAAAAACAAAATTAATGTAATATGCGTTAATCCAAAGATAGGCCCATAATAAGAGGGCAATTATGGCTAGCCCCGCTTCCATGTCATGTTAATTATTTTTAGACTCATATCGTTTTAATTATATTTTTGGCTCCAATTATTTACGGTCCTTCAATTTTGCATTGATTATATTTTCATGCCAATACTTTCTGAAATTATATTTGCACCCCAAATTTTAGGAAATTCACTTTTCACTTATAATTTTAAGATTTTTTTTTGTGTCAATAACTTTTGGCATTTTTATTTTGACCCATAATTTTTTTTACCAAAATTAATTATGCACCTTTGTTAAAATATTTTGAGGGTTGCCTTTTTTTTTTTGTTTGAAATATTGAATGAATGTTTTGACCAAACTCTTGAAAAATTATAAATTTTGTGCATACTTTGAGAGCCCATTTGAAAGCGAGTTCTTGAGTATTTGTGGGAATTATGTTTCCCATGTATGCGCCACAGTTATTTGTTAGAATTTACGAATTCTTTGTTATAATTATGTGGAATAATAATATCAGAATTATTTTGCGTTCGACAATATGAAGTATAATATAGTTTCTTAATTGTTATATGTGACTACGCATCTGCATATACATATAGTCATTTATCCATTGTGAAAAATGCCAATTATTAATTGGATGTAAATTGATGAATAAATTAGCGTTAGGGAAAATATATTTGCAAGTGTTTATAGTTTATTTCAAATTTAAATTAAGTCCTTGTAGCTTGTTTTGTTTCAAGCGCAAGTCCTTATAGTTTCAGATAACAGCTCTTTTTTCCTCATGTTTGTACGAAAATTATAAGTCTCATCAATTAACTACCTAGAGCTATAGCTCAAGTTGCAAGCGCGTGGGTCATAAGATCTAAGTAAAGTTTATGATTTCAAACACTCCTAATGTAACAAAAAAAAAAATGCATCGATTAAACGGAGAGTTTGCACACTTTAAGTAATACTCATGCTAGTTTCTATATATGATTGCAACATAGGTATGACTTCTGCATCCTTCGATACTCTAACAAGAACTTCTTTGGGAATGTGACGGCAAGCCCATGGTGGAATGTTAGCGATGCGAAGATGATGTCGGTTTCGGGGGAGGGGAAGAAAGCAGAGAGTTACTTGAGAAGTTTGATAGAGAAAGCAACGGAGGGGATGAAAGAATTGGGCGCAAAGGGAGAGTTTGATTTGGGTGGAGGAAGAAAAAGGTACGGATTGGTTCAGTGTAGTAAAGACCTTGACACTGAAGGTTGCAGACAATGCTTGGAGGCTATGGTGGATAAGGTTCCTCAATGTTGTGAACAAAAACAAGGCTGGCAAGTTTCATCTCCTAGTTGTATGATCAAGTACAATGATTACATGTTCTATCAATCATCCTCTTCTCTTAGTCCTAATCCTCCTTCAGGTATAACACAAGAACAAGCTTTTATCTCCTTTTCATATTTGCATTATTATATATAAAATCATTTTATTGAGTTGTGAAAGATGACAAAGCAATTAGATTATATTCATGAAAAAATTGATACTTTTTTTGAGTTTTTGATTTTGAAGTTAATTTGATGAAGAAAAAGGAATTAAATGATTTCACATTTCTTTTCTTTGTGTTGCAATCTTTTGGAGTTTTAAAGGCAATTAATATCAATATGTAACATACATAAAACATAAATGCCAATTTTTGTTGAAATGCATGAAATCCATTAAAGAAAAATGACAACTACCTATATTTAATCACTTCTTTTATTAAAAAGGGGAATGTTATTTAACTCCCAAAATAACAATTAATGACAATTAGATTCCCAAAAATTTGTTTTGAAAAATAACTCGTATATACCAATTTATACATTAATAAACAAAAATCTTACTCCCTTCATTCAAAAATATAAGGTATTTTTAACTGAATCTCATTCTCAATAAAATAGTTACCTACTTTTAAATTAATCTTATCTTTCCTTATTTACCTCTATTAAATTCCCTACAATAAATATAAAGTCATTTACCAATAGGAGCACTTTAAAGATAATAATTACATTTTAAAAAATTAAAAATATCTTATATTTTTTAATATCTAACTGCTCAAAAAATACCTTAACTTTTTAGACGAAGAGAGTAGTTGAAACTAATATGGTTACATTCAAAATTTAAAAATTTTATATGCAAGAGTTGAGATTCTTGAATTTACAATTATCTCGTTCAAGTAAAAAAAAAAATATCTCACTCAATATTTGTAAATTATCTTTTTAAAAAAATTATTAGGGACTAAATTTTCATTAGATCAATTTGTTATAATTTAACTTTCATCCTTCAAAAAATAAAATGAACAAAGGTAGCTGGCCACCCTAAGTGGTGAGCAAGTGGAGAGAAGTCAAAGGATTTGATGAGAATATGTGGTTTGAGTTTAATACAAATCAATAAAGGCAGACATGGACACATGGGGATTGATACATGATTCATACTATTCATGGTTCATGAATATTACAGTTTATTATAATTTTCATTTATATTATTTAATAGTTAAAGATTGATCAGTGCGATAAATATATTTTTTATTAATTAATATCAATTTTCTAAAATTGATCTTACCAAAAATTCTCTAAAATAAATAGGGCAGATGGTATTAATATTTTTTAATATTTTCTATATTATATATATTTGATGCCTTTTAATTTGAAAACTTGTATTTGGTACTATTCATATTTCGACATTAATGTGAATATTTTTATTCTAGCTAGCTAGCTAGTTTTCTTTTTGTTAATGTAAAAGTCGATTATTACCTACGATGAGGTTAAATTTTATTCTTCCATAATTTTTACTTTTTTATACTAACTTCTACTGTTGCTCTTTTAACTTCATGTCTTGATTATCAAACAAATTAACATGCATATCTGTGTTATCACCTCATGTTGTCATTGGTGCAGAAAATAATGGTGTCAGCAAGTCAAAAGCATTGATCATAAGCATAACTGTATTTATGGGTGTAGCTTTATTATGTGTGGGTTTTTTCATCTGGAGAAGGAAGACTAGAAAAGGTATTCGTTACGTACTTAATTTATGTGCATTTGGATTCGGTTCAGACTTATGAATTTTTAATTTAACTATGTTGAGAATATCTCACATAATTTTTTTTGACATATATGTGACCGATCATCACATCAAATCATTTAATAAACTTTCTCCAATGATGGATACCATATATATGCATTTCTTTGCGTTTATTGAGGAAATTTTGAAATCCGAAATCTAATAAAATCATCTTATTGCATGATATATATATATATATATATATATACTCCTTCCATTAAAAAAATGTAAAACATTTATTGAGGGGTTAGATGTTAAAAAATATAAAGCATTTTAATCTTTCAAAGTGTAATTGTTGTCTTTTTTCAAAAATACCCATATTAAATAAATCACTTTATATTTATTTTAGAATGAAACACCATATTAAATAAGGATAAATATGAAAATATAGAATTAGTTTGAAAATAAGCAACTACTTTAATAAGAGGTGAGATTCGGTTAAAAATGTCTTACAATTTTTAATAGAGGAAATATATAATATTATAAATTAACCAACATTTATAAAAAAAAATGAAAGGAAAATTAATCTGTAAGTCCTTATAGTTTTATTTAATTTTAAATTAGATTCCTATAATTTATTTTATTTTAATAAAGCCTTTATAATTTGATCCATTATACATTTTAATCCCTTATAATTTAAAATTAATACAAAATTATTAATTTTTTCAAAAAAAAACTTTTGGAGTTGATAGAAAATTTTATTTAACACTTTTGGCCAAAAAATGATAAAAAAATATTTCATGTAATACAATGTTTATATTTTTATGAAAACTCTATATGTAACGTAGAAGATAACCCAAGTTTATATAAATTTTGAGTAATAAAATTTATATAATTAATTCCAAATTTTGATAATCTTTTAATAAAATATAAAATTTCTTAATATTTATTTTTTAAAAAATCAAGAATTTTAACTTTTGGGGATTAAAAAATCTATAGGATCAAATTATAAGGGCTATGTTGAAAAACATAAACTATAAGGACTCAATTCAAATTATAAAAAATTATAAGGATTTTCTGATGTATTGTTTTTCAAAAATTAAAAGTAGGGGGAACAACTATACATACCAGTTGGGGCCTAATTAGGCTGCTTCTTGATTTTGGCTAGTCCAAAGTGATTATAAAATACCTCTATTCAAACTCATTTGATTTAGATTATTGAGATTGGTAAGAACATACATGACATGTTCTTCAAAGTAGCCAAAAATTTTCCTTAAAGTGGTTCATTTCACTTGGTACATTGGATAACACAGTGTATATTACACATAGTAAATAAAAACACAGTGAATAACCATGACAGGATTATAATTAAAATTACTATTTACTGTAAATGTATAAAATTTTTCTACTTTATCAAAATTCTCAACATCTCACACAACGTGTATGCAAAATAAGTTGTATCTTCACACACAAATTTGATATTTGCAGAAGAAATGCCGTTGGAGAGCAATCTTATGATTAATGACCCTTCTCAACGAGAGGCTTCATTGAACACAGACCTTCCCACAATTCCTTTAATTGTAATTCAACAAAGTACACATCACTTTTCAGAAGTCTCTAAATTGGGAGAAGGGGGATTTGGTCCTGTCTATAAGGTACGGATATATTTTTGGTTTCGTAGTAATTAAGTTATGATGTTGAAGATGTTAGATTATTTTATGATTGTTGAAGTTTTATTTCCTTTTTATTTTATGATTGTAAAATATTTTATTTTGGCCTTTATTATATGAAAAATTTATATACTTAGTTTTATATGCATAAGATGTGATTGTTTTCAATTAAATTAAGACATGTGTATCTTTTCATAAATTATTTATTCTATAACAAACTCTTATTATTTATTCTATAATTTTTCTTGACTTGATTGGATAAAGATATATTAAATACATAAGGTTAAATACCTAAGTCTTTCTCAATTATGTTTTGGGCGAAAACTCTTCCCTCTTATTAAATTTATGTTTGTGGATGATTCTGCTTCAATGTGTTATTTTAGCATCATGAAGATTGATGTGAGGTTAAATTAGTAACTGAATTAATCAATATCACACATGAGATGAGAAATGTTTGGCGTTGTCCAATATACTCATGTTTTTACTTTCATATATCAACCTTAATTTTCATTAGGGTACATTACCAGATGGGAGGGAAATTGCTGTGAAAAGACTCTCACAAACTTCAGGTCAAGGTACAAAAGAGTTCAAGAATGAAGTGATATTCATAGCAAAGCTGCAACATAGAAACCTTGTTAGACTCTTGGGTTGTTGTATAGAACAAAATGAAAAGTTGCTTGTGTACGAGTACATGCCAAATTCCAGCCTTGATTTCCATCTTTTCAGTAAGTTTTCTACATCCCTGTCTATATCTTTTATGCTTTATTTTTTTTCCTTATATGGTTTAAAATTTGTGTTTATGAGTGATCAGTGATAATATAATTCAATTAATATAATAACTAGACAATGAGTGTATATATGAGAATGCTTAATATACATGGGTCGCTTATTTCATATTTTGTTATCATGTGCTTATAGTATTCAATGATTTTCCTTGCAAAGGTTGGACTTAGGTGAAAAAAATAGGTAGGTCCCGTGTAAAAGACTTATTTATAAATAAGTCTTGCAAAATTCAAAAACTATAGGTATGCCTTTTAAGACTTGAGTGTAATTTGTAATTAAGTGTAAAGACAATATTACTCTTGTTAAAATACATCAAATCAAATTATATCTAAAAAAAATGATGCATTTGCATTTTTAAAACACAAAATATGACTTGTGAATTAAGATTTTTTACTTGTAAATTGTGAAGTTGCAATTATAAGTTAAAAAAATATAACTTTAGCCTATTACTTATAAAAATGAAATATGACATGTGTATTAAGAATTTCTAATTGTAAATTATGAAATTGTAATTGTAAATGAAGGGTAAAAATGAGTATTATTTATAGAATATAAAATATGACTTGTGAATTGAGAATTTATACTTGCGTAAAGTTGCAATTATAAGAAAAGGGTGAATATGACTTCAGTCTATTGTTTTTTTAGTTTTGGGTAAGTAGTGGCACAAAGTCTTTTTACCAAAAATTTCAATTACACCTAGGTGTTAATGGACTTGGTTGTATTTTTTAAAACTTGCAGGACCTATTTGCAGATAAATCACTTACGTGAGACATTTACATAATTTTCCCTTGAATTAATTGACTACATATCATAATTCCAATGAATATGACCTTGTTTGGTTTCTATTTCTATTTTTTATTTTTAAAAACTATTTTGCAATACAATTTTTAAAATTATTTTTCAAAATAAAACAAAAAAAAATATGTTTGGTTGTATTAATTTAAAAATATTTTTAGAATTAAAAAATTGGTCGATAATGATAGTCATTAGTGGTTAATGGTGATGGCTTATAATAATTACTCCCTTCGGTCCTATTTATAGTTATTTCTACCAATTTTATCAATATCAATATAACAAAAATATAAGAAATAAAAGTAAGTGAAATTCCAAATCTGACCCTTAAGTAAAAAGCAAAAAGTAAATAAATGATATAATATTATTTTTCCTGGCTTTCTCTCTCTTACTTTTCAAGGGTAGTTTGGAAATTTTAGTTTGAAACAAAACAATCCCATCAACTAGTAACTTAGAAAGTGGACCAGATTATACTTCTAAAAGATGACTAATATACAAGACCAGAGGAGTATTAGCTAAGGTAACTACAGTCTTCAATAATTAGATATGACGTATTTTGAAAACAAGAAAAATAAAATGAAAATATATTTAAGATGTTTTCACACACAATTCATTTGTGTTTCTCTTGATCTCTTAATCTTTCCATGGTATGAGAGCTAATCTCTCCAATCTCCAGTGTCCAATCTCCAAGGTAGGACAGCTTGGTTGCTTGATAAACCTTTTCCAAGGAAATTCTATTGCCAAAATTTAGGGAATTAATAAAGATTGCCAGCCAAAATCTAGCTAAAATATTTGAAATATCATCCACATATGATTTTCTCCTTTGACACCTCTCTTCGTCGATGCTTGTACCTAATGGCTCTAGTGTTAGCATACTTTTTTGTATTTCACAGTGCAATCAAATAAGTATATAAGATTGGAAGCATCACATTCAAGGACTTGTCAAGAAAGTTATTTGCAGACAACAATCAATATAAAATAGATTATTGTTAAAATAAGAATATGGACTTATTTTTCTTGAATAAGACTTATTATTAGTCTTTGTTTGTGAATAAGTTTCTTCCCAGGTCCTTGGATGTGATTCTCCCAATAAGAATTGTACTCTTTGACTACATCATGAATATATATATATATATATATATATAATTCACTTTCCTTCTCATAGTATGTAGAGACATCGTGTTTGAAAGTCACAACGTTGGGAGGTTATTTGCAGTTCTCTCTTTTGTGTGAACATGACTACCTCCCAAAAGCTTCTCGAAATGAGCATAATGTCCTGATTTCTTCGATAACATATCCCTACACCAAGATTGCTTTAATTAGGTAGAAAATACCAAAATTAAGCACTGATATGCAATCTAAAAAATGTAAGTTTAGTGTATTGTTGTTGCTAGCCTCATGAGCAATAGACACCCGCATGATCGTTTCATTTTTTCTTTTTTTTTTTTGGGAAAAAGTTTACCCCTAACTTGGCCTTTCCCATAAAAATTTTTATCGCACCATGAGCATTTCGGATGCCTAAAATGTGATAGCTAGTTTGTTGTTGCTCGCCTCATGAGCAATAGACAGGTGAATTTCACACGTAAATGATTCTTTTTATTTTTGGCTATCACAATTATTAGTAGTTCATAGAATAAAACTCTTCATAAACAAAATTTAGATTGTCAAGAAAAGTCATTGCAACACAAGTTAGTTACAAATGTTGTTGCTTTAGTAGCTAGTAGGCGACATAATTTCTGTTTATGCTCCAAGAACATCTAGCAAATCTTTCTTTTCACTTCATATGCCATTGTCGATAAATATTTTACTTGAACAATTCTTGTCAGGTGAGGAAAATAGAAAGAAACTAAATTGGGAACGAAGACTACATATCATTAATGGAATTGCAAAAGGACTTTCATATCTTCATGAAGATTCTCGACTTAGAATAATTCATAGAGATTTGAAAGCTAGCAATGTTCTTTTGGATCATGAGATGAATCCTAAAATATCAGATTTTGGGTTAGCAAGGACTTTTGAAGGAGCTCAAAATCAAGGAATAAATACCGGCAGAGTAATGGGTACCTAGTAAGGGTTATATATCTACTTCTCTCTCTCTCTTTTTTATTTTAATTTAAAAGCTATAATTTAAAATGTTTAGAAAAGTTTAGCTCATGGATAACTTAAATTGTTACATAACTTGATTCAAAACAGTGGATACATGGCTCCAGAATATGCTATGCAAGGATTATTTTCAGTCAAATCAGATGCTTATAGCTTTGGAGTTGTTCTACTAGAAATCATATGCGGAAAAAGGATTAGGGATTTCCACCTATGTGAATGTGGTCAAAGTCTTCTAATTTATGTGAGTTTTTTGTTTTATAGATGTAATCTCATTATGAATTTCAATAAAAACCTCTTGACCACACTTATTTAAATTCAAAGCTCTTAAATTTTTGAAATTTCACTGCAGTCTAAGGGTACTGATTTGATGTTAAATTTTTGAGAAAAATAATAAATTTACCCTTCATTTAAAGTAATATTAGAACCACCCTACTTCACTTGTTCATTTACTTATAAGTAATTTTTTAGGAGAACGATAAAAAATACCTTTAAAATATATAAATAACAAGAAAGCATCATGAAATACAACAATTATTGTGTAGTCCCTAGAGACTTTTTTGACATACTGGTTTTTGGAGAAACAACAACTTCTCTTAGGCAAATGACTAAAACTTAATATCAAAATTACAAGTAACTTTTTGCTAATTTTTTTCATCAGTAAAATGTAAATGTAGAGGATAGTGATTGTTTTAAGAATAAGGAATGAAAACTTCTCTTGGACAAATGACTAAAACCTAATAGCAAATTGAAATAAAAAAAACATGAAGCAACTACTTGTAACTTGCTATCAGTCATTTACCCAAGAGAAGTTGTTATTTTATGTATATTGTTAAGTAGTCATTGTTCTCCATATATTTTATTTCAAATTTTAATTTGGGACAAATTTGTCATCTTGTCAAAAACTGAGATGCTAGACAAGTTTCTAGGAATTAAACAATAATTGTCACATTTTGTGATATTTTGTCATTTGCATATTTTCAAGGTATATTTTTTGGTCATTCTCCCAAAACTTTTCTTCAAACAAACAACACCTTGTTGGGATAGGGGCATGTTTGGAGCCACATTTAATTAAGTTGGTTGCTTATCTGGAAACCACCCCAACTTGGGTCCAAACATAGCCTTATACATCTAACTTAAGTTTCCAACAAAATGAGAGTATACAAGTCCTTTGAAAATAACAAAATTTGTTGCATATCAATATTCTAATTAGCCAAAACAATTGAAGTGCAACGCTATTTTTGTTGAATAAAGCTAAACAAATATAACAATTCAGAATCATATAGAACTATTTATCCCATGATACTTGCTATTGAATTTGAATGAATGGTTTTATAATCTCGTACAATTCACAATTGCTTGCAGACTTGGAATCTGTGGTGCGAAGGAAAATGTTTGAAACTCATGGATCCAATGTTGGAAGATTCATACATAGGAAGTGAAGTTTTGAAGTGCATACACATTGGTTTGCTTTGTGTTCAAGAAGATGCAAAAGACAGACCTACCATGTCCACTATTGTGGTCATGCTTGCAAGTGACACAATGTCATTTCCCAAGCCTAATCGTCCTGCATTTTCAGTGGAAAGAACGGCTAATATTCCAGAAGATTCATCTACTTCAAAAGATTCTAAAGTTCCTTCTGTGAATGGGGTAACAGTGTCTTATATTATACCTAGGTGACAAAACTAATCTTGTTGAGGACGACATAGGTGCTTTGTAGTGATTGCACAATCCATTGAGGACAGAGATAAAAAGATTGGATTAAATTTTGGGGGAAAATCGATATGGTTTGATAAAAGCCAAAATACATGACAATCTTATCTTTCTTATAGATGTTGATTATTTCATTTTATTATTATTTTTCTTCTTTAAGTTATCCTAGTTGTGTAAGTGTTTGGGTTTAAAATGGAGCGTCATCCCAAAATCAAGAAGCAAAAGCTAAGACTGAGCCATAAGCCTAAGATATAAGTGGAGACATAGTCTGGTTTATTTCCAAGAGAAGTGTCCCACCCTGACACTAAGGGTATGACTATCACAAAATTTGAGATAAACTCACATTCCATAAGCCTTAATTATATGAAATTAAGCTAAAATATCAATAATTAATTCATATATAAAATTGTAAGGTTAAAAAAATACTAAATATTCTGTAGAAATTTTGGTAGAGTTTCCCCTGTAATTTAGATCTCCTAAATTTTTTTTTACCATAACAAAACTTGTCAGCCAAATACAGTAAAGGAGCTTAGCTCCACACTAACAAATTATAAATCGTCAAAACAAAACTAGAATTTAACTATGGTATACGTGAAGCACTAGATTATAATTACATCGGAATAACCAGAATATACTTCCACTATTGAAAAAGCGATACTGCCCCTCAACAATCAACAGACAGGGTCATCTACAACATCTGAGACCAAAGAATTTTTCGGTGAGTAGCATTCCAATCAAAATTATAAATTATAATTAATTAAAAATAAAATGTGATAGGTAGTAACTAATAAATTTAGTTTAAACAAAACAAGAGAATAATGGAACTTACTTTAACAAACAATAAATAACGAGTTTTTTTTAATAATATAACCATGAAACCAACAATAGCATCAAAACCAGATAAATTTATCAAAATTTTTCTATTTAATATATATATATAAAGATTTCAAATAAAGGTGCAATTTAAAAATCCTTTAAAGAAACAAATATAAAATGATAAGTTTTAAATCAAATATAGGAGGGCCTTATCAGAACGAATAACAAGCGTGGACACACAGTCCACGAGGGTAAATAAGCAATCAAGCGTGGACACACAGTCCACGATGGCAAGTAACCAATCAAGCATAGCTAAAAGCCATGAAACAAGCATGGCAGGAGCCACGAATCAAGCGCAGGCACGAGACCTATGAAAATAAGTGAGTACAATACTCACGAATTACCATCCCTCCGATCCACGTGCATTGGCCTTCGCACGGGGCTAGCACCTCCAACAAACACCTTGCTAACTAAGTGTACCATAGCGCACCAAGGGCTAACGAAACTACCGTTAGCATCTAGCATTCTCAACTCAGTCCCCTTAATTAAAATCAAGCATGCATGGAGTAAAAAAAGCAAATTCAAAATCTTCACTTTTAAAATATACAATTCAGTTGTCATTTTTCATTCTCATATTCATTGTCATTTTCTTCATGCACGAGTTGTTGTGCTAAAGGTTTGCATATCAAACATAAAGTTAAACAATTGAGCTGTTTTTGAAAAATAACACCGTTTATTGTATATCAATTTTAATGATTATTTATCATTAGCATAAATCATTAGTAAAATCAAGATCTCATCATTAATAAAATAATTATTATAAAAGTAGAATTGACAAGAATGTTTATAGAACAAATAAAGAAATAGTATTAAAATTTAAGTAAAGGAATTTTGTAAACAATTATTAAAAATTCATTAAGAACGCTACCCACTCACCTGAAAGTTTGCAAAAGTTATAAAATTTGCTTCTCTTATTTTACACTTTTATTCTAATGATGTCCTTAATGTCTTGACAAATAAATTAAAATTTTAAAATTATTTATCAAATAATTTTTCAAGCACTTAAAGGGCAATCCAACAATATTAAAGATAATATTATAACTAATTATGTTCTAGGTATACTTGAGTTAGTTAAACCTTTGATGATTTGCAATTCATTCTCATAGCTCTTTGTAATCTACTCTCAATCATAAGTCATAACATCTCATATCAACTATTCTCTTGCTTCCTTTGGATTTAATAACATACCATAAAGGCATTCTGGGCATTCCTTTTTCATATTTTGATATTCTTAAAATTCCTAACCTTACATATACTTCTTTGAGTAATATTCATAATTCATCCAAGCTCTACTATAATAATTTAACAATCTCATTTCTACCAATAAATTTTTCAAGCACATTTACAAATACCAAGAGAACTTTTACCATTAACAAAATTATGAGGCAAACATTCAAGCAAATTCAACCATTTTCAACATTTAATTTCTTCATCAATCTTTAGCTCAATACTAATAGAATAGCATTCAATATTATCTAAAATAGCTCTTAAATTTTACATTCAAATATTTTCACAAACATCTTGGAAGATCCAACTTTAGCTAACAATAATCATTTAGCCATTTAATCAACTTATCACATAAACTTTATCAACATTAAGCTTAGCATCACAATAAAATTCCACAGCATTAACCAATTCAGCTCCTTAATTCTCAAGCAAGACACGGCAACAAGAAGAAAAGCAGAGGCAGAATTTTTGACCAAAACAAAAAAACAAAGAAAAAGAAGTTGAATTTAGCATACTCACTCACACGGCACCCACTAGCTGAATAGGAAGGAAGAGTGAAGAGGAAGATCAAGCAACATACGATGCCAACAGTTTAGGAGGAAGAGCATAAAGGAATCGAACGTACGCACCACCACGGTCGGCCACTGAGTAGAAAAGAAATAAAGAACAGCAAGCCAAGAAGGAATTCAGTGACTCCAACTCCCTCTCATCTATAGGAATGCGACGGCAAGCAGAGAAATTGAAGAGCACTCACCTCAAGTTAACATGATAAAAACGATGGCAGGGGAAAAAGCATCCAACAACCCAACCTTACTGTAACATATGAACTTAGGCAGAAAGAAGAATGGAGAGTGAGCCAACAACAGCGAAGAGATGCAGTCGACGGTGAGGAAAGAAAATTGATGAGAAGAACTAGAGAAGTAGAGCGATAATGAAGGAGCAGAGGAGAGTAATGGCGGTGAAGAGAACAATGCTCTGTTTTTTCTCGAACCATAGAGATCAATTCTGACCAAAAGAAGTATTTGTGAAAATTACAAGAAGAAACACGGGAAAATCACAACAATGGGCACAAGAAAATTATACGAAAGGGCACAAAATTTTTATATAATTTAGAACCAAACTTTTGCTAAAAAAAAAAAACTTGAACTTTGGATTTTTAAGAAATTTTCTAACATAACTTCCTCTAATTTACCATTTTCTACTTGCTAAAAAAAACTTATTTAAATAAAATATCTATTATAAGGGAAACAGAATTATTCAAATTAAAAATTAAGGTCATTACAAGAAGGATCATGCAACAAATGAGCTTGGCATAACCCTCAAGACTCGGGGTGAATAGACATTAGAGACCATTGAGTGGATATGACATTATCATCTTAAATGCCATAAATCTTGCAGAGTCATGCCAAATAGTCCTTGATATTTTGTAAACGGGCTTTAAATATTATGAATACAACAATCTCAGTCAAATTCTTATAAAAGAACCTAAGGACCGCGAGGAGGAGAATCATTAACAACACTTTATTAGCATTTTTAATAGAGCCACTTTACTTTCCAAAATTACCTTTGTATCTTCACATTCTAGCAAATTGTAGTAAGGGACATGGGAACCCTGTTATTATCTTTGAGACCTAGTGTTTCTAGCACGCCTGATATTTATTCATTTGTGAAGAACAATTTATACCATGCTCGGTGGGACTTTATGTGACATAGATGCCAACGCCATGAAAGTACAAAAAGATTGATGAGATAGGTGCTAGGTCTCACAAACTAGAATGAAGCCTTACCCCATAAGGTTAGAGCCATTAGCACCCTCAATGTTGAAGTGTACATTGCGAGCACATAGTGCCGATGACTATAAGTAGTAGTAGCACGAGCCCCTATTCAAAAGCAGGTAGCAATAATGTCAGTCCTCTAATTATAACCAACAGATGGGTCATAGAAATACTATAGGGAATTCAGGAACATTTGGACAAATATTAATAAATGATGATGCAGGCTTTACACAAGGGGATGAAAAATATAGCTGCATCATAAAGAGGAGGATCTCTAGAAGATGGTTCAACCTTTGGGCCACACGAGGGGCAACTATGAGGAAGCACTTTAAACATAAGGCCTTTAGGACTACATGCCTATAAAGGATTATTCTACCCCTCATGGTTTTTTCTTATGCCAATCCTGTGAATAACCCTTTGTACTATTTATAGGAACCAAATATAGGTGGCCCGAGGGGCATGGATGCAACCCCAAAAAGACTTAATAAGTAGCAAACCCAATTGGTTATAGTTGAAGCTTTGAGGGATGTGATTTAGGACACCTATATACCCAAGATAAGACCAATTAGCCAACCTACATTTGCAAAACCATATCTTGAGTATGTAAATCAAGAAAATCCTTATACCAGGCTTGGACTTTACCCTATTTTTTAGAGATGGCATGTAGTTGACATTGGAGCACATTGGTAGGTTCATTATTTAGTGTGGTGAAATCACCAATTATGATAACCTTAGCAATCTAAAGCTAAGGCTGTTCTCAAATTCTCTCATGAGCTTGGCCTTCACATGGTTCGCAACCTTGGTGTGTAATTCTATTCTTACTTGGCTAGAAATGGAGTAGAAGTTTGACATATAGTTTTACAAAAATGAGCCTAAAATTAGCATTGTAGAACTATACAAATTGGCTCAATTGACTGGTGAGATAGTAGATCAATACCTTGCAAGGTTTAAGAGGTTGAGAGGAAGGTGTAACATGCCCCTTCCAGAGGTCGAGATTGTCAAGCTGGCATAGTTAGGGCTGGACATAAAAGTGAGAAAGAAATTTTAAGGAATGGAGTTTAGAGATTTCTACAAACTCACTACAAAAGTCATTGTAGATGCATAACTATAGGGACATATTTTGGCGAGCTCGATATGTCTATGGCAAAGTTAAAGAACACAAGAGATTATAAATGCCAGGTCTTAATAAGAAAGGCCACTACTAACTCCCTAAAGAGACCTAACATAGTATAATACACTTTCGACACCTCTAAGACTAAGGAGATCTTTGACTACTTTTTCAAAGAAAAATTTATTTTGTTGCTCGTGGACCATAAAATCCCATCTAGAGAAGATTGTAAAGGTAAAGAATATTGCAAATACTATCATTCGTGGAGCCACAGTATAACTACTATTAGGCCTTCAAGAATGTGGTATATGATTGGATTAACAAGGGTATATTGAAGTTCGTAAGAAAGGAGGAGTCCATTATAGTGGATGAGGACCTATTTCTGCCATTTGCTATTGTTAACATAGTGGAAATAGCTTGTAACAATTGAGGAGTAAGAAGATGCAGCAAAAGACAAAAAGGATTGGGCAAGGAATCCTACAGTCCAACATGAAGGGGCTAGACAAGAAAATAGACAACCTTAGAATGTTTGGACAAGAGGTGATCAACCTGAGAAAAGATTGGAGAAAGCTAGGGTAGTGTGGGACTGCTTAGGGTATCCATTGGGCAAGTTTGATTACTTCACTAGCCCTACCTAGTGTGAGGAACTATTCAAAGGTAGACCTTCAGGCTGGATGTAGGTCTAGAAAAAAAGCCAACTGACTTAGGAAAAAACCAGAGAAGTTAAGGAAGTATAAGACCACCTAGGGAGTTGAGGGTCACTTATTTTACTTTAATGTTAACTCTAGAATAAAAAAATGCCATAATATAGGTGCTAAAGGAGTTTAAGGACTACTTCATGTGGGACTATAATCAAATGCTAGGTTTAGCAAGACAACTGGTCGAGTGCAAACTTCCCATTAAGTTAAACTTTAGACCGCATCAACAACTGGCCTATAGGATTCCACTGAAGTAGAACTTAAAGTAAAAGAGGAGATTAAAAGCCTTCTCTACTCATACAACCTTACATGTATGCCTAGTAGCATTCAAATATAATAATGCTAGTAGTAAAGAAAAATAGAAAACTATAAGTTTGTGTAGATTTTCAAAACCTTAACTCAATGATGCCTAAAGATGTGTATGTAACACCTATTATAGATAGGTTAATAGATGTTGGGCTAAGAATGCATTATTGTCATTTATAGATTGCTTTATAGGCTATAATCACATTTTTATTGCAAAAGAGAACATTGATAAGATTGCCTTTAGATGCTCAGGCTCCATTAGCATATTTAAATGGGTGGTTATGCTATTCGATCTCAAAAATACTAGGGCCGCTTATCAATGGGTTATGAATGCAATCTTTCATAATATGATAGGAAAGCATTTGAAAGTACACATAGATGATATAATGATTAAGTCAAAAAGGGCACAAGATCATATATTTAAGGATGAGCTTTCTTTAGATAAGGGAAGTAGGCCTTAAGTTAAATCCACTTAAATGTGCTTGCAGGTGATTGATTTCCTTAAATTCCTAGTCTATAAGTGAGGGATCAAAATAGACTAGACTAAGGCACAGGTTATATTAGACGCAAAGGCACCTAGAGTCAAAAAATAATTACAGAGGTTTTTAGGACAAGTTAACTATCTTAGACACTTCATTTTAAATCTGGAGGGCAAGACTAAGGAGCTCTTTGAGCTTTTGAAGCTTAAAAATATCGAGGAATTTGTATGGGCTAAACATCATTAAGCTTCCTTTGAAAAGAGTAAAGAATATTTAATAAAGCCCTCAATCTTAGTAGCCTTAAAGGAGAATGCACCATTTTTATTGTATTTAGCTTCCACTGCTATGTCCATAGATTGTATGTTAGCTTAGACTAATGAAGGGGGACACGAGTAGGCAATGTATTATTTAAGTAAGTGTTTAACTCCCATAGAGGCCTAATGCTCGTTTATTGAGATATTGTGTTTGGCCTTGTATTAGATTGGTACTAAATTAAGGAACTACATAATAAATGTAGTTGTGTATGTAGTTCCACATTCTGATTTAATTAAGTACATGCTTATCTGGCCTATTATGACAGGCTATATAGGAAAATGAAGACTGGCCCTAGTAGAATTTTCATTAATATTTCTATCTTAAAAATCTATAAATTAAAGGGCCAAGCATTAATGAACTTCTTGGCAAACCACCTTTTAGCTGAAGTTATGAAAGATGATAAAGAACAACCTGTATTCTCAGTAAACTAGGGCCCTCGATACTTAAGTTTAATAGATCTAGCATAGAGGAAGCATCCAGGGTTGGATTATAATGATCTCTCCAAGGAGCGTAACGACTATCTTATCACTCTAGTTAGACTTTGAATATACTAACAACTAAGCTAAATATGAAGCATTATCGATAGGGCTAGAAATTCTTCAAGAGTAAAAGCCCACGAGGTAGTCATAGAAGGAGACTCTCTACTCAAACTAGCGATATAAGTGTACAAGCTTAGCCCTGATAATATACTATGTAGGGGCCACTTAAATTCTAAAGGACTTTAAGGAGGTGACACTAACACACATGGCTTTTCAGGTGGTAGGCCATGGATATTTTAGGGAAAATAAACCCAGCCTCTTTCAAGGGCCACTCCTTTATCTTATTGGTTGCCTATTATTTTACAAAATGGGTAAAGGCTGCCCCTATACAGAAGGTCGAGCAAGATGACATAATCAACTTCATACGCAAGAAACTTGTATTCCATTATGGGATCCCTTAGACCATGACAAACTAAGGGACTCTGTTCAAAAGAAGTAGCTTTAGGGTCTTTACCAAAGAGAGTGGAATCAAATGCTAACATCTACATTATATTATCCTCAGGAAAATGGGCAAGTTGAAACCTTTAACAAAATGATCCTAGGGATTCTAAAGAAAATGAAAGAAGAGAATCCTAAGAAATGGCATGAAAGACTCCTAGAGGCATTATGCGATTATAGAAAAGAGAAGCCATAGGCATGAGCCCTTATGCTTTAACTTATATATATGAGGTCGTGCTACCATTGGAAGTGGTTGTTCCTTTGCTATGAATTTCCAAGAGTTTACAAATGAGCCCAAATGATTATAATGAAGTAATGATGAATGAATTAATCTAGTTAGATGAAATTTGCCTACAGACATTAGATCATATGATTACTTAGAAGAAAGAAGTTTTAAAGGTATATAACAAAAGGATAAGAAAGAAACAATTTTAGTTAGGCAAGTTTGCGTAGAAACTTATTTTACCGCCTAGCATTAAGGATTGTGTACTTGGTAAATTTTCATCTAATTGGGAAGGACCACTTAAAGTATGTGAAATGCTTAAAGGACACGTATTAGTTATCTAGTCTTGATAGGACTCCACATAAATAGGCCATAAATGGAAAATACTTAAAGAAACATTGGCCATCATTAGAGGAAAGAAATTAAGGCTTAAAGTGTAGAATAACCTTAAGGAAAAACACAAGTAGAGGAAGAATACATGTACATAAATAAAAATTATTTACAAGTACAAAAACAAAAGATATGTACAAGAAAAAGAAAGAAACTAAGGTATCTAAAGGGCTAAGTCTCCTATTTTTCCATAAAGGCCTTCCAAATATCCACAGCTTCATCTAAGCTAGCCTTAGTGTGTTTATAGCGAGACTTAACCTCCTCCAACTCGGCCATTTAAGATAGACAGGTAGCCTCATCAGCTCTAAACACAACAAATCTTTCTTGTACCTATACTAGCCTTGCATCCAAAGTTAGATCCTTAAGCTCCTTATAGACTATAGCCAAATCTTGTTCTAATATCTCTTTCCTCTCTTTTAGTGCCAGAACATGTTCAACCTTGGCTGTCAAGGCCTCAGCCTTAGTGTCCAAGGATGCCATTTCTATAAATAATCCAAGCCAGATCGACTGGACTCCCCACTTTACCTTAATATTAGCTACTAGATCGAGTAGTGCCCTAAGATAAGTATGAATATAGGTAAAGCTGTGAGGGAGTTAAGAACAAAGCATGTCAACTACAGGTGACAGTCTCTTTTGATATGAAGTATCTAAGCCCTTAAGAATCTCATCGAAGTGAGGCTTCCATGCATTTAATCCTTTTTAAGGTGGAACTTGATGGTCACCTTGGCCTCTTCAATGATGAGGTTATTATTGAGCTCAGGTCCTATGAAGAATGCACTAAGAGATTGAAGATAGGAATATCAGGCCTACAATAAAACAAAACCAAGTAATCATACAAGGAAAAAGTAATAAATGAAAAAAACACTTAAGATAAATAACTTACCTAGAAAATGATAGAAGATTTGCCTTTGTTTGTGGATTTCGTAGCTCTTGACACAAACATCATGCTAACATCAAAGAGCAATGAAGAAGGCTGATCGCTTTTAGCACTTGGTGGGAGAAAGGAAGTCAAGGGGACTAATCTATGAGAGATAATAGGTGTACCTAAATTGAAAGGGGGCTGGCTCGTGCTATCCAAAAGGAATGGGTTTAGACTCTACTACGAAAAAGGCTAAAGTTTTAGAGGCTCCTTAACAACTAGTTCATTAATGAGTTCTAGTAGTGGTAAGCTATTACTTCCTTAAAGAGGAGTTAGGATAGGAATCCTCATGTTATCATCTTCCTCTTCCTCACTGTCGGCTATTAGGGCATGATAATGACAGTGTCATCACAAGACCAAAGTAGTAAGAATAGCCCTTGCAATGGCTAGATTAGAGTTAACTTTGAGAGTTGAAAATTTTATTTTCTTACTTTTATTCTTCTCACATCCTGCATCTTCCTCGAGCTTCCTCTTGGACCATGCCTTTTTGTTAATCCCAACTGCCTTACAAGTAACTTTTTCATCAGCCTCTATAGCCATAAAATTTAAAGTTAGCAACCTAGAAAGATATGCCAAACTTTACTATGATAAATAATTAAATCAGACATGAACATTAGGAGAAAAATAAGCATATCTAAAGTTAAAGAAACTTACCAATATAGGTCCTTAAAGTGTGCTTAAAATGTTGAGGCCACCACTTATTAAAGCGAATGCAAGCATCCTAAGTCACTAGTTCTACCTTTCATTGTAATTTGATTTTACGAGGTAGAGTTATAGCAGGGATACTATCCTTCTCTATAGTCTCCAACCCAGACCTTTGAGTGAGACTGCGGGGCATGTATTGGTTAAGCCTATACTAGCTTATCACTAATAGGGGTGATAGCACTCCAAGAAAGCCTTACTAGTAGAGGTAGTCAGTGGCAGCCACATCTTCTTAGGAGTGGTGGCCAAAATAAGGACACCATCTCACAGAACAATCCTAGACCTCTTAGTAAATAAAACTTGAAACATTGAGGGAGATGGTGGTCAGGGACTGATAACATACTCAATTGACAGTCTAGTTCCTATTTCTACTAGCAAAAGAAATCAAAATAGTCCAGTTGACATAGAGGATAGATGGCGAGAAGCAGAACATAGGAAGCCCTTACCTTAGGGTCTTCAAAGAGTAGAGCCAAGTGGAGTTTAGTAAAAAAGGCCATAGCCTACAACTTCAGAAACCAAATGGGCTTGTAGAAGTTGTCAAAGAGATTGATTTCCATAGAGTCCCTCATCTTCTCATATAAGCAATACAAAAACATTATGCTTAGAGCAACATGTCATTTACAATAAAGGTGGTTTACTTGGGGAAGGTAGTAGGACACAGGCTTATCTCCTCCTAGAGCAGATTCATTAGCTCAATAGTACCTATAAACAGACTAGATGTTCTTTAGTAGGTATGGCTTGGCTATTAGGTAGGTTTACATACTTCGTAATGATAGAGGTATACGAACCTAAAGACTTCACCTTAGCTTTAACCTTGGCATCCAGAGAGGGATAGGTCAAATAAGCAATAAAGATATGGTAGAAGTTCCTCTATTGTGATGGGTAGCCCTAAGAACATGAACATGCCCAATAAGGTAACGTTCATAGGGCTCATCTCAAGTAGAAAGGCATTATAGCTGGGGGATTAAAAGTAGAGTAGGGACTCAAGAAGGTAGATAGGAATATCAATTTTGACTAGCGAGAGTTAGGTTAAATCAAACAAATTAACCTCTTCACAATAGAGCTAGTAGTTGTGTTGAAGACGTTACACCCACTTGGCCTAAGTAAGTGGAGACCGGGGCTAGTTATGAAGTTTCTATAGGGAGACTCTTTAAATGACAAGGTCTCCTAGCTAGTAATAAGTCCTTCATTGAGGATAACAATTAAGGGGTAAGGATCGTAAGGCCTTCTAGGTCTATAATCTCTAAGGCTATAGATAAATGCCCAATATTGGTCCCTACAACTGAGATGAAACTACATGAAAGATCACTGAACACAGACAAATACAATAAAAATTAGAAATTTAAAGCAAGTGAGAAAATAAAGAAATAGACTATGGGAAGAAAATACTCACTAGAATTGAAGAGAAGTAGGTAATGTAGGTGAAGTCAATGAGTCCTATTAAGAAGGGCTAATTTTAAAAAAGAGAAAATGACTCAAACAGTAGAGAAAATGTAGAAAGATTAATTTTTACTAGAGCAACATCCTAAGGTGGTCTAAGCAGCGATAATGGCATGAGTAGTTTAGGTAACATTGGTTTAGGATGCCATTATTGAAAAAGATGAACTAAGAGGGATGCAAGAAGATAGAATGGTAGAGGCTCAAAGTGTAAGGAAGAGTCAGGAGCGTAGAGTAGCAAAAGGAAGGATTGATGGGGACAGGGAAGTTTATAGTCTCAAGAGGCTTAAGGAAATGAAACAACAAAATGGTTCATATTCAAATGTGTCATATGACCTATGACTATCAGCCACTCTCACATAAGGGCATTTTTTAGGCTTAAAATGAAGTGTTAGCTCAAAATCAAGAAGAGAAAACTAAGATAGAGCCACAAGCATAAGCTATATAAGTAGAGATGTAGCCCAGTCCATTTCCAATAGAAGGATCATGCCATACATGAGCTTGCGGTAACCCTTAAGACTTAGGGTGATGGGACATTAGAGACCGTCGAGTGGATATGGCATTATCATCTTATGTGCCATAAATCTTATGTAATGTCCACCTAACATTACCAAATTTTCACATTTAATCCACACAAATACAATTAAAGGCCCCGTAAACTACTTATGTTATCAAAATAATAAATATTCAAAAATATCGAATATAAATGCTTTAAAATTTTTGGGACCCCAAAACCTTTTAAAAACTAATGAAAATCATTCAAATGTATATTTTATTGCACAGCAGAATCCCATAGGCTGTATAAGTATTACACAGCATGAAAACTAAAGCAAAATAACACATTTAAGAAAAATGGCCATATGCGTCACAGCATGTGGTACAAAGCAAGAAATCCACAATCTATGATATGAGCTGTGGTATGCATACTATGCACTATAGTGCACATATTAAATTTTGCTGTTAGTGACAGCTTGCTGATATAAACTTTTGACGTGTGTTGTTTCTTCATACAAAGTCCTATTAAAGTAAGTCAAGCACCTGCACAAAGCTTATCCAATAAGCTAAGCCAACTAAAGACATGTGTTTTGTTTCAATCCAATGTTTCATTTGAAAATTGGACACTCGGATGCAAAATGACCACTTTTAGTCATTTTCACCTAACCCGAGTGTCCTGAATCTAACCCACACATCATTAACCACTTTCAAGGGCTTTGTAATATTTTGATCTTTAGATAATAAATAAATTATGGAATTTGAGTCTTATTGAAGATTTAAAAGTAGGAATTTATATTATTTTGAGGTTTAAATTAAGGAATGAATTTGTATTTGAAGTTATTTAGGTTTAATAACATGTTTAGGTATTAAATTATGGATTAAAATTTAGGCTTACAATCATATAAAAGATATTTATTAATTTAGTTGAGATATAATTTAAGGATTTAAAATATATACATATACATGTGTGTGTGTGTGTAAAAGACTAGTTTTGTGTACCTTTTTTCTTTTCTTTTTTTTATCCCACATCGTTGGTTCTATGTAGAAGAGTAATCTCCTCAACTACAAGCATGCCAGGGGCAAAAAGGAATTGAGATGCAAATTCTAAAAACTACAGTTTATGGCCCAAATATTTGAATAATTAATTGAAATCTATTGTCAGGTTTGAATATAGTTGTGGGATCCATGTTTCAATTTTAATATTTTATTCCTTTCCCTCCACCCTACTTTACGCATTCTTCTCTTCGTGTATAAGAGTGTCCATCTATTCCTTTTTCCCCCCAAGTAAGTTTCAACTTTTTAGCTTATTTTAGCATAACAAAAGTATTTATTTTCAAATTTTCTTTCATAAATATTGCATAAATAACAATAGCTTTCTAATAATATGATTATTTTGTAGAGTAGAGAAAATTTTTTTATTAAGATTTTTCTATAGGATAGTTAATTTGATATCATGATGAATTAAAAATAAATGTTGAGGTTGTTAGGGATATAAGAAATATTATAGAATATTTCTTTAAGGTTGAAACTCAAATTTGAGAATTTTTGAATCAACTCTAGACTTATATGATTGAGTTTATATTGGATTTAAGATGTTGGAATGCATTTTTGATTATTAGAGGTTTAATTGAATATAAATAAATGATTTTTAGGTTATGGAATAGTGATTTGAGGCTTGAGGATAATTTTTAAATTTTTAATTTATTTTTGGATGAATTTTTGGAATATAGATGGATGAAAGTAGGATGTGAAGAGTGATTTGAGACTTAAATCTGGTTTATTGCAATATGAGAATTTTAGAAAGGATTTTTGAAAAAGTTAAAGTAGGTACTAACCTTGATTTAGTACTAAGGGTGTGCTAGGTCTATACTCCTTAACTCAATAATTAGAGTCAATTATTGTTGATAATTATGAAATTAATATTATACATATATTATTAAATAATTTTGTTGTTTGTGTTGAACAAGAAAGTAAAGGAAGTGGTGTTGTAAAGGGGAACGTGTTATCCAAGACACAAGGTAACCATTATTAATGTCTTGTAATGGATGTGTGTGTGATTGGTTATGTGTTATTTGTTATTTAGAAAATTATAATTTATTTGGAAATAAATACTTATAGATAATTTTTCAAAATTATTGCCAAGTGGGTTAAAATTTGTATATGTGTATTATGATGAGATATTATTATTTGGTTATATTCTTATCTAGTTGTTTAAATTATGTATGACTTGTCAAGGTATTTTAATATATGGTATTGTTGGAAATTTATGTCTGGTTAATTATTACTATATGGTAAGCCCTCATTGGACCTAATAAGTGACAAGTAGCTTAGTCTAACTCACCTTTGGTAGAGTAATTTGGTGTCTAAGCATGGCAAAAGGAGGATATAAGATGTAGTCATATAATTAAATATTTATTTGGTTTGTTGAAATATTGTTCAGTTAAATGTTTTTATATGCTGACTTAGTAATCACATGATTAGTCATAACGGCATGTATCATTACATATTAATTTTTGTTACTAAGACTTTTAAGTCTTATTTCCTGTGGTTAATATTTTTGCATGAACGAGCATGGTCGAAGAACCACCAAAGGCATAACTTTGGTATATGAGACACCACCCTTTTTGCGTTACCTCTTATTTTGGATTATGCAATGTATCTTGTGTCAACTTAGGACATATCTTATTTTAGAGCATATAAACTCTAATCTTTTTTATTAGCTACATTTATACGACCAAGAGGATCATGTATGTCCCACTTGATCCTTGACTTGATTTGAATATCATGTCATACGGATTTTTCTATCCCTCATGGTCTTAATTGATTTTTAGAATATTAGTAACATAACAAAATTTACTTGAAAGCATCGAGCATTGAGTGAAGAAATATTTATGTTGTGAACAAGTCGACATCTTATAACTATATTTTGTTAAGGACAAGTGTTAGATTATGGTGAATATTGTATAGACTCATTTTGGGTATTGTTGAACCAGTATTATTTAGGAAGTGTTAGTACTTAAATAGGAGTCATGGTATATTGTTTCGGATGTACACTTGGGTCACATTATAACATGCATAAAAAAAATTTGTCTTTAAAAATTGTTTGGGATTTTGCCACCCTGGATAGGCTTCTGTGCCAAATGCTAATTTTAAAATTATTTTTCTTGATATGAATGGTTTTACATTGTTTTTCATTAGGTAAAATTTTATTATAAATGTATTTTAAATTATTATGGTAGTGCCTATTCATTATGTTAAATTCTTTCTATCATGGTAGGCTATTTGTAAAATGTTTTAGTTGTATAACAAGTTTTTTTCTATCATGGTAGAGTTTTAAAAGACGTTTTGTTATTTATTACCATGGTAGAACTTTTTCAACCATAATAAGGTTTAATGATGTAAAAATAATTTATTGAAATAATAATTTGTGAAAAATTAATTCATACAATTTGGAGTGTTATAAGCTTGATCACATCTAATAGGACATGTTTTACCTGATTAAGTAATAATATCAATATAATCACACATTTTCACAAATTTGGCCAACAAATTGCCTTGTTCACATAATGGGCTTGTTTTCACAATTTACCACATACAAAATATTCCTGGCCAATTTCTTACACGTCTACTACCTTCACACACCCAACCAAACATCTACATCACTATTTTAGTCCAACAAGTCACATTTCACCACATATCACACTATCACACACTAAGGATAAGATCCACACAAAACTATACAAATTCATTATATACTTTATGCTCATGCATTCTTATAGCAACTTAAATAATTTATAATTACAATATGACAAATTCATTACACTAACTTGTGTAGCACGACTATAACATAAATACACCTGTTGTAATGTCATCCCCAACATTACTAAATACACAGGACATCGTTATAATAATCGAGACTAATTAAATCCATTAAAAGTGATTATCATAATGCAAGGGTTAAAAGAAGTAAGTTTGAGATCCTAATAAAATCCTTTTTAAAATAGTTGTTTGAGCTTAAACTATATTTTAAAATCGATTGAACAAGATAATGGAAGCATAAGAATTTTCAATATCACTTAAAAACAATATTAAATAAATTTGGAGTTTTTCAAAAATTGGCCTCGTCCGTGCCACAGCACAAGTGCTATCTGCCGCAGCAGATGGCACAAAGAGCCAAGGCTCTCACTAGTCATTGTGCCACGGAGCAACCATCATGCGTTGCGGCACACACTTGTTGTCATGATAGCACTCTAGGTCAATTTTCAGAGTACACTATTTCACCGCCCAATGTCTGATTTGAGCGATTTAAGCGTCCACACATAGCTCTTTATGCCACCTAGCTATTAGCACTAATCTTACACCTAAATTCTAAACCAATTGAGAGATGGAAACCCAAACCCAAAATGATATCTTTTCTTTCCAAAACAATAACCAAAGTGTCCAAACTCATAAACCAAGTGCCAATAACTGTGGAACCATTTAAACCACCCAAATGCACCACAAACCTATTCATGCATTCAAACCACAACAACAACATTCCAAACACAAATTGGCCATCCAAACCACAATTTAGCATAAATCCAAAAGTGGTAACAAATATTCAACATCCATCCAAATGGCCAAACCAACACATGAATCAACATAAAATGACACTTGCACTAATATCTCGACCTCTCATAGCCATTACATCAAAAATTACAATTTCTCAGGTTGAAATGCTCACAATTACACCAGAGTTCATGCAAGTGCTCACAAAATAATATATGATTCCTAAGTTGGCATATGCATATATCATTCTTTACAAAACCAAGATAAGGAGAAGGGACTATATAAATGTTAGCTAATCCCCTCGATGCTTGGTTGCACCTTACTTCCTCTTGTCCCTATCAAAGCCTTTACTTGTAAGATATAGCCATGGGGTGAGTTGGGGACTCAATAACTAAATAGTCTAATCTAACTATTCATGTGAGAGAATAGATAGTGAGTATTTAAAGTGGCATTGAAAACACATAACCACATACACCAACATGCATATGGTTATAGTATAATATGCGTGATCAACACACCATCTTATATACTTCTTATATCTTCCAACTGAATCTAGTGGCTAACAACTCAATAAGACCAAGTCCATGTGACTAAATTGGCCCAAACTCACCATTAATAAGAGGTAGCCCTAGTCAAGAGCTCCTTCACCCACTATGGACCATAGATCCTCCTTATCCACGAATACTGGGAATGTCAATGCCCAATCTATCTCATATAGTACTGGAACTTCTAAACAATATAGAACTGTGCATTGGGGCCTCCATAATGCCAGTGTACCATATGGATTTCTAAATAATGTCCCCAATAACATACTAAGGTGAACTCCCATCCTTTCACAATGATCATGCCAAACATATATTTAATGATTTCACATAGCCATAACATATAATTCTTACAATTTAATCATTTCCACACATATCTATAACAAGTGAGTTTCCACTAAAACCATAGAATTTCACAAATAATTATACTTGAATATAAGGTTTAGTCTTCCAAATTCACAATAAAAACACAATTTCCATTCTACTTCATAAAAATTTTCTAAATCGCAATTATTTCATTTTAATATTATACTAGTACAAAATAATATCATTATCTTTAAAAGTAATTACACAACCATCTAAACATGCAAATAGAGAGTTTAGACAATTCAGTTACCTAAACTTTTTTCTCACTAAAAGGGTTACTGTGGTTAAACAATGACTCCACCTGTGTCTACTAGCGCCATAATGCTCGATCAATAGTTAATATATACAATTAAACTTTCAATCATCAATCCACACACTAATTACCTCATTTTTAATACAATTTTAAGTACCCACTATATTCAAAACCTTAATTTAACCTAATTAACTCTCCTAACACACTCCATTATTTCTATTTAACATCCAAACACTTAAATAACATCATTTCATTACCCACATTGCTCTTAATCTCTTAATTTCTACTTAGGGTTCGTCCAAACCTTACTGAAAATTTTCAAATCACTATAATCCATAAACCTAGGTTTAGAGGCTTGATTTAACTCCCCAAGACCTTATCTAAGTCAACGGGTTCAATTATTACCTAGGAAAACTTGAAATCAAGTCCTACATTACCCCAAACTTTAGAAAATTCACATAAAAGGGAGAGGGAGAGGTGTAGGAAGCTTACTCAAGGATGAATCTTGCTTCAAATACTTCCAATTCAGTCCCTAAGTCAAGCCCTAACATCCACAAGCTTGTCCTCTATCATCCTTTATGATTTCTCTTATCTCACTTTTGATTCTCAATTTAATTCGCGAGTTTGATAAGTGCAAATTTTGCATATGAGTCGTGGCGCATTAGTGTGTTCGCCACGGTGCATGGAACAGAGAGTCCCCCACACGTTTTAAACTTCTCTCCATACCATAGCCTACTCAAACTTTGACCTAATCCTCTTTGAAGCTATTCAGTAATCCAGTGACCATATTAGTTCTCCAAAAATATCATTAATTAATTATTCACCTAATTTAACCAAAATACCCTCATAAACACTAAAAATTCCCAAAATTAAAATCTAAGATGTTACATCTTGAGTCTTTCCCTTTGTCTCTCTTACTATTAGAACCTATAAAAATGTAATTACAAGGTAAGATAAACATCTTAGTAATAGAATACTTACAACTATCAATTAATATGCATAACTGTAAATAAGTAAAGCTCATATAAATATGTATATCTATATAAACACATGTTCCTTTTCTTAAAACTATTTTCACATGCTAGCATGATCATCCTACCATTTAACCGTCCATATCACCCTAACTAAAAGCAAAGGCTCTACTGGACCAATCACACATGTACTAATCAGAGCATGCCTTCAATTGTAGAGTCGCTAGACCAAAGATGTTTTATCCTACTGTTGAACTATGGTTTCCTCCTATCACACATAATCAAGGTGTCATTATTACAATACTACATCACATAAATGCTTAAGAATACAAATCTCTAAGACCAAACCTATATAGGCACTCAGGGGACCTTCAATATTGTACCTAAATAGGCACACAGGAGAAGAATTCACTAATATTGTACCCTATCAGGTACTTAGGAGAATATAAGCCATATGATCTTTTACTACTCCTCCCTCTGGGTGAACTCCCACCCCTAATATGATCATGCTCACATTTCTCAAATACAAACCACATGTTTGTAATTCAAGACTAACATACACACACATATATATATATTTTTTCATAAATCTATTTCTTTTAAAATCATTTCAATAGTAACATACTCAGTTTTATAATTTGAATGCACAATATGCCAATTTCACAGACATATAACAATTTCAAAACACATATAAAGTATTACATAGTTGCTCATAAATAGTTAAGAGAATTAATCAAATAGAGTAAATTATTTAGTTACCTTAACCCTTAGATCACGAGAAGAGTTACTGTGTTATTCTCACAAGCAATTAACTTTTACAACTCGAGTCCCCACATGCCATTACATCAATCTACATAAATTAGAACTATTATTTAATTAGTAAATTGACTATAAGTGCTAATTATCACTACTAACCACAATTAACCATTAATTTCCTTTCATTCGACCATTCTAAGACTTACTCATTCTCTTTAACCTTTCTATCATCTCTAAAAGTTCTAAAACTCTTCATACTAAAACTCTTACCTTTTCAATTAAGGCTAAATTTATCCTATAGCCTCAAAGCTTAACTATTACTTCCCAAACTAGTCACAAAACCTTAATTTGATTCTTAAGAATCTTTTTATTACTAAAAGGTAAGAAATCAACACCTTAAAACTTCTTGATTCAATTTTTCTATAACTTAAACTAAGAAAAATTAGGGTAGAATTAGAGCTTAAAGTAGCATGAAACTTACCCAATAAGTGACTAGTCAAAAATATCCTCCACGGCTACAAAACTTAATGCCCTAGCAGAACTCACACCTTCTTCCTCTCCTCCTTGTCTATTTCCCTCTTTTCCCTTTTAGTTTCACAAGTTGACCATGTCAGTGTATTTAAAGTTCTATGCCATATGCCGCAACACATGCAACGTGTGCCATAACTTGTGGCACAGTAAGGAAAACCTCATTGTTGCTCGCATGCTTCACTTTGAAAACTTTGCTCTTCCACTTGATCCTAATCATTCAACATCCCAACATACCAAAACATCAGTTCACCATTCAAAATCTTGATTACCCACTAATTTACTAATTTATCCCTAAGTAGCAATTAGTTATTGGATTAGGAATTCAAGATGTTACATCTCAAAAGGTTGTGCTAAATGGTCGTTAATAATTCACAAATGGACTTAAGGACTGTGAGGAGGAGAATCATCAACAATACTTTATCAACATTTTCAAATAAAGCCATTTTACTTTTCAAATTTACCTTGTATTCCCAATTAGCCTTATAACTACTTCTAGTTTTGAGTTGCAATTAGCGTGGCTATGTATTTTTATTTGCAACATTAATTAAAAAATAAATTTTGATCTTTATATATGAGTAAACTATGGTAAGGGAGCTCAGGAACCCTATTATTATAGTTGAAACTTAACGTCTCGGGCAAGCTTGGTATTTATTGCTTTATGAAAAATTCTAAGGTACCTTTTATTACTATTACTGATATTTTATAATCAATAACTACAATTGGATAGTTTACAAACCTAATTAATTTCCACCAAAATTAAATTTGTTTCTTTTGAATTCGTTTCTTCCAAGAGCTTTCAAAGCTTTCAAATGTCTAAAATGGGTTGATTCCTTAATCAACCAAACCTTATAAAAAGACAACAACAATTAAGCTAGACACCAAAGCAAAAATATGTGCAAATAAGCAATATTATACAATTTAAAATGCACATTTTATTATCTCGAGTATTCAAAATATAAACAAGTGTGTCAAATTGTATAAAAAACATTTGGAAAATAATATGTGACAAGAAATGACATAAAATGCTATAGCCCAAGTTAATAAAGAATAAACTTTTGGATAAATAAGCCTAATGCTTATATGATTAAGCCAAATGCCTCTGGTATAACAATATCATCACAACCTAGTATTATGAAAAATAATATAAGATGGCTATTAAAAGTTATTTTTCTATATAATGTTTAATCTTATGACATGTGTATAATACTATTCTTTCCATTAGTAGTGCCTTAAGCAGTATCATGTTACGTGTATATGTATGTGTATATTGGTGCATGATGCTTAAAGTAATACCACCATGATTTCCTTATTATTACCTTTATCACATTTTCTAATTCTGCAAACTTGGTATCAAAGCAATGGCCTAAGCTTCCAATATAGGCTCAAGTTCCAATTTTGGCACATCTACTACTATAGTTTCTCTATACTCTATCCAATTCCTCAACTAATAATATGAATGTAATTGCTGCCTTCCTTAAGGCACCTTTCATCTTGTCTGCAAACTTGACTGTTGTCTTAGTCAAATAGGACTGAGACAACTACATGTTAAGGCAAACTATTGCTCTTCCAATCATATGTGGTTGTCATCTTGAAGGCCATATTGCTAGGACAAGGTCATGTCCCCCTGAGCACATCTTTGACAAAGATGGGCTCAAAATCAATCCTAAATTGCAAGATTGGCAAGTAAGTGATCAACTGCTCGTTGGATGACTATACAACTTAATGACCCATGAAATTGCTACACAATTGACAACTTGTCCTATTGCTTATGACCTTTAGATCATAACAAAATATCTCTCTATTGCAATTCTCAAGGCTTGTGTAACATTCCAAAATTTTAAATTTGGAATTTCACTATATAATAAGGATAAATTAGTAAAATAATAAAATAATTAAGTTTATTGAGTTTATATGTTATTAATGAGTAAATTAGGCCTTTGGGCAGCTTAAGAGTTAGGGCCTAAAAACACCGAGTTGACATAATGTACCATCTATCATGATGCATGCATGGTGCACCATGAAGGATAGCCATTTTTTGGGTTTAACAAGACATAAAGAGCGTCTAAAGAAATAAAAAGAAAGGAGTGAGTTGGGGGAGATGGAGAGAGCTCGACTTGAGGACTGCTAGGGCAAGATTGAAGAGCTTCTTGAAGGTGATTTGAGCTAGTTTAACATCTAGGTAAGTTTCCTAATAACTCTTCCCCTCCTCTATGCAAATTCTTTCAGAGTTTCAGTGTTAGGAGATGATGATTTCATCCCTTGAGGTATTTAATCTGAATCCACCGAGTTTGTTAGGGTTGTTGGGAATTGATTTAAGTTTCTCTACCTAAGCTTAGTGATTATATGCTATTTTGTGATTGGAATCTAGGGTTTAAACTAGGGTTTGGATAAGCCCTATGTTAAGTTTGGGGTTTAAAGAGCAATGTAAGGCATAATCTAGTGTTTTTTGAGTTTAAATAAGCTAAATGATATTAATAGTGAATTGCTAGGGTATCGGATTAGATAATGATAAAGGTTTAAGGTTATGGGTAGCTTAATTGGGCTAAGTAGTGCCTATGTTAGAACCACTATTTAATGATTAGCATTTGAATTATGTAGATTTTAGTTAATTGGAACCATTTGACCTTGTGGAAACTTGTAAAGCTTTAGTATTCATTGAGTTACCCTTTCAATAATAAAAAAGTTGAGGTAACTAGATAATGTACTCTATTTGTTGGCTCATTGATTCATGAATGAGTTTTATAAAATTATTATCTTTCTCTATGTGCACAAGCACCCATGCATGTGGGTGTCTGAGTTAGTTTTAAAATGTGTGTGTGTGTAAAGTAGGTAATTGGTTTTGGAAATATGACTTTGAATCTATCTGCCTATGTATTATTAAAATGAAGGCCATGATCTTATCTTGTGATAGATGAGAATGGATATTATTGTTGTAATGTGAACATGAGATGTTGTGATGCATATTGTGCATGTAGGGGTAGGAGGTTTACCCTAGGTGTGGAGTAGTGTAAAGACCATATGGCATTCATTGATACTATGAGTAACCCCAATATTTAATCTTATCTATTTGGAAGTTGTAGCTCACTAAATGTGGTGGTAGTTAGGCATGTAACACCTCAATTATTGTTTTTTAAGGGAACACATGGTCCCAAAGTGGAATGTGACCGTAGCCAAGTTACCTTCCTTATTTGATGTGTTTAGGTCTGTCTAGCCATATTGACTTGACCTAATGGTAAGCTAAACCTGTAGACTCAGTTGCTAGTGTTGATGAGGTTTAGATAGACATAAGATCATGCATGTGTATATTGTGATCTATGTATATTTGGATATATATGCTTCAACTATATTTTTAATATATACCTACTTTATGTACTTGTTTATATTTTAGCGAGATAATAGGTAGTGTAGTTTATTTGGTTATTATGACTTTGTCTCACTCCGTTGTTACACTTTTACAGGTGATACCGCCTATAGGAGCAAGGCGGAAGGCGACCGGGGCATAGAGTAGATTTGAATTCTACCTTTGTAATGCCATGTTGACTTTTGATTATTATGTGTAACTTGAATATATAAATAGATACATTGTCAATTAGGATGCATGATTATTTTAGTTACACTTGTATAAATTATATATGTTGCTATGGCGAAATTTGGCTGGACATGGGATTTGATGTTTTGAATGTATAGTAAGGTTGAATTACTATTACAAGTATATGTTATGATAGGTTAAACTTGATATGATGATTATTTGGATGATTTAAGTGGCCAAAAGATTATTTTGGCAAAGAGCCCCTTTTGTGTTGATTTTAGGGGTTTAGTGGTCAATTATTGTCTAGACTATGATTTTATGCCTATGATTATTCTATTGGGTGGGCCACAGTCCATTAGACTTGACTTAAGTCTAGGTAAAGATTGATGGCACTTAGATTTAGATTTTGAGCATTTAGATGCCAAGGTTTACGTAAGTGACTATTTTTCGTTCGAGTGTCTAATCTTTAATAGGACACCTTTTGAGGGTAAAACCAATGCCATTAGTTATATCTTTAAATAAGCTTCATGTGAATACTTGAACCATGTAACATCCTATGTTTCAAGCATCAGAGTAAGGCACAAAGGTGCCTCAGTATGGTATTATGTACTATAATGTAAGCTATAGGTAATTACACTCTTTATGAGAAGCATCTGGTGCATATAAAGATGAGTAAAGTTAGAGTGCACACTTTACAAGGCAAGAACATAACGAGGAATGAGAAAAGAGACTTCAATCCATGATTTACAGTGCAAAGAGATAATTATTTATGTCTATGAGTAAGGACAAACAAATATTATTTTAATGCACATAAGTTAAGGACACATTTTACAAGGTAACCAAATGTTCTAATACAAACTTACATGAGTATAGTATTTTGGCATGCAAAATGACACAAGGTGTAACCTAAGTAAAATGTTCAAGAAAATTATACAAATCAAATTTTATGAAAGTACGTGAAAAAATATGCATATTGTGAGCATGATTCCTAATGAATCTAATAAAAAATGACAATCAGTCCTATAGTTAAAAAGTGTGCCAAGAAATCAATAGGCCCTACACCTAACACATGATTATACCACTTGTCATTAAAGAAGAAAAGATAATTTAAAATTCATATTTGAATTAAATTAAAGCAAGTGGAAAAAAGGATCAAAAGATAACACCATGCAAGGCAAAATTACCAAGCATGACATTAATGAGTCTTATAAAGGAAGTCTTGTATGTTAAAGTCAAGACCACTTCTTCTTTCCTTCTTTAATTCATTCAACAATTTTGTGTAGCATCTTTAAAGAAAGAAAGAGATGATTTTAGAGAGAAGGAGAAGAGGTAGAAGGAGACCTTAAAGCTCTAAATCAAATCTCAAAGGTAAACCATGATTTCTTTAAGTTTTCTTCCCCTTTCTCTTATGGCTCATTTGGTAGCATGGAAGAGTTATTAATGGAAGTGGAAGTGGAAGTGAGAGTAGAAGAGGAAGTGGAAGTGAGGTAGAAGTGGGGTTTTAAAACATGTTTGGTATGCACATGAAAATTGATATAATTTTTAATTGAAAAATATATTTTATAATGTGAAAAATACCAAAATGCCCCTCAAACAAAAAAAATCGCTTCCCTTGACAAGAAAAATCACACCATGAACACCATTGAAGAACACATTCAAGATCAAAATCGAATAAGCTAACATCTGAAATTGAAATTTCAATATTCAAAGTTAAAATTGAAATCCCTGTTCAGCATCATTCTTTTCATTTACCAAATGACATCCACCATTATCGATTTGAAATCAAAACCACAAGTTGAGATTGAAGAAAGTAGAAGAGAAAGCGATGTTAGAAAAGGAAGAGGAAAGGATGCTTGTCCTTGGTGTTTGCAGGAAGGGAGAAGCTAAGATTGAAGAAGTCGAGTAGATCGAGAGACCATTGAGAAGGAAACAATCAATGCTTCACCGCCACTCATGAAGCCAGAGATCTCGCCACTGATTGATGCTTTATCATACCATCACGGCCTCTATGGCATTGCCGTTGATGATTGATAATGAGCACACTTACATGCATCTCAATCAAGCTCAAACATGGCAAGGAAAACCTGGGGGCAAGGATGGAAACTGAGAAAGGAAGTGATGAAGGAACTGAGATCCATAAGTATGGTTAAGGAACTAAATTCTATCATTTTTTATGGAACTGAATTCCCCTAAGAAGTGGACTCCAACATACCAATGTCCAATTTTAGAGTTTCACTTCCACTTTCACTTTTCCTATCCCAATTCCACTCTACCAAATGGGCCATTAGTTTCCAAGCTTACAAGTGAATTTTGCTATCTTGATCTCTTTCTCCACCATGTTAGACATGGGTTTGGGTGCTTGGAAATGGGAATGGAAAAAGACTACGTGTTTAATATGTATATGGCATTGCATGTAAGAATCTTGATGGATAAGATTAGAAGCTTGCATGTGGTTTCTATCTTTAGTGTTATACTGTTTGAATTTTTAGACTGTTTCTAGATTTATTGAAGTTTTAGGACCTTGGGAAGTAATATGTAATATTGATGCATGTGTGTACTTAAGGCTGGAAGTGTCCAAGAGCATGTATGAGATTTAAACCCTAAGTTAATATATGAGATTTAAATACAAGTTCATCACTGTCCAAATTCAAATTTACCTTATTGTGCGGTAAGTTTTCAAAAATCTAGATTTTGAATATGACCACCGTAGTTAGGAAATTAGTAGAGAACATGTTAAGATTTAAAAAGAATCCTATTTTTCCTAAATCAAAGATGTACAGAATTTGTTATGAATTTGCAAATTAAGGCTAAAAATATGGAAGTGATAGGAAGAGATTTTATAAAGTTGAACTTTGTGTGCAATTCTAGAAATATATGTATAATGGGTTGTCCACTTTATATTTTTATAAAATAATTGAGTTCAATTAGTTTATGTGGACGCCAAAATAATGATCGTATGATTTTTAATGAATAAGTTATGAATTTTCAAATTTGGGGTTTGAAATCTGGAAAATGTATTGGCAAATCTAAAATAGTGTAATTTTTGAGTTTATGAGTTATTTATGGTGCACAAAATCTCTTAGAAATTATTTTTTCATTGAAGAGGACTTCTAAAGGTTTAATTTGAGACCTATACCATGTCTAAATGATTTTTTTAGAATTAGTTATGATTTGTTAAAGCTAATGTATAATTTTGGAATATAAATTAGTTGGTTAAAACTAAAGAATTTACAAATCCAAAGTTAATGGGCCTTATATTCCATGATTGGGCCTAAATTGAGCATGAATTTTTACGGCACTTGCTGCCACCTAAAGCTAGTCTTGATGGGCAAAAGAAGTCAAGAGAAAGTTTCCTTTGAGGCTAATGATCCAAGGATATTGAGTTAAGAAGGCTCTACAGTAAAGTTAAGTTAGGTAACCTCATGAATGATATCCTAGAGGCTTAGGGAAGTTGTGCAAGTTTGTTCACCAAGTATGGGAGATTAGCACATGACATGTGCTAGCATTGACTTGAGGTTAAAATTTATCTTTCCATGGCTCTAAAAGTTATGTAATGCATGAAAATTAATGGATGAGTCCAATGAGAGCTCTAAGAGGCCTAAGGAACAAGTACTTGGCTGACAGCATGAGGACAAGTTTATGATTTCTCAAGCTTTGTCTATGTTAAATAATGTATATATGTTGCTATGTGTTATTGGATTGTGGACTATTAATGAATGGTACCCAATTTGATCACCTAGAGCATGACAAGCTTGAAAGGCATCAAAGAGAATTTTAATGAAGTTATAGGTTAAGAGAGAATTCTCCCTTAAAGCCATGTGATGCCAAGTTAATTTCAATTTAGAGTTAAAGTTATAATGTCATGTTTAATATAATGATATAATTAAGTATCCATATGCTAGTATAGGTCACCTAATTCAGTCCCAACGTTAAGTCGAGGTAGACTGGGGTGCATTATATAATTATTAAAGAAGTTTTATGTTAATGTTAACCCTAATATTAAATTTCTATGACAAAATTTGATACTTGTGAACTTATCCTTAGGTCAAAGGCTTAAGAAGAAGTAGCTAAGACAAGTAGCAAACTACTACAAAACTCTTGTGTTTATTTCATAAATATATTATAAGATGGTATACTTGCCATGTATGATTATGAATGTTACATTCATAAATGTTTATGATGATGAAGATGATAATGATGTTATATTAGATTCCTTGGTCAATGTGATTTTCCATGCTATGATTATGATATTTATCTACATAGCTTTAAATGTTTATAAAAAGTATATCATGCTTTAAATACTTGAGTTATATATAGTTTGCTATTGAGATTCCCCTTAATCTCATCCCCTCTAACTAACCTTTTAGGCATCAATAGGACAAATAATGGAAATCTTGAGGTATAAGTTATGTGGCTTACAAGCAAATAAGAGTTTATAATTGGCTAATTTTGTATGTAATAGGGGGACACTTAGTCCACCTATCTTTTGGATACTAAGTTGCCATATAGGTTATGGCATAAAGATGTTATTATATTTATTAATGATTGTATCTATGTACATAAGTATACCATAATATTAAAAGAGGATAAAGGTGGGCAGTGATGAGAGAAGGAGAGTAAAAGGCCACTCTAGATTAAGAAATAAAGGGACAATAAAGATAAGGATGGAAATCTCACTAAGGCTCAAAATACATGGTTAAGTGTAAAAGAAGAGTTCTTTTTAAAAATTTATCTTGAGCTAAGTAGTGATTGATTCTACTATGTATGCCATGCTGCAAAAGAGGTAAAGAAAAGTTTTAATTAATTCAAAAATAGAAAGATATGATTTTAAAGAGCAAATAAGAAAGAATTTTATTTTAAGAGAATCCAGCTACGTATGCTTGTAAATGCTCTTTTAGTAACCACCTACTATCTAATGGTATCCTTAGAGTATAAAAGGTAAGATGTGTCAAACCACTCTAATCAAACATTAGATGGTGAAAAGAGAGTCCAGCTACATATGCTTGTAAATTGTTTTTTAGTAACCCCTTATTGTCTAATGGCATCCTTAGAGTATAAAAGGTAAGATATGTCGAACTACTCTAATCAAACATTGGATGGCGAAACAGTACATGCTAAAATTCTATCATGATTGTGTTGTGCACCATGACACACGACATAGAAAGCATTTTTCTCCTTTTGTATTATCTGTAGCGGCAAGTGACATTTATACAACAATGGATAGGTCAAAACTTTAGGAAAAATTATTGTTTTGCTTCAGTTCTAATTTATTATTTCCCATTTGGTCATTCTGCTTCCTAATTAAGTTTAACTCTAATTTTAAACTTATGTTGAGCTTGACCAATACTTTTAGGTTCTTAGGATCCCTAATTTATAAAATGTTTTTCATTTATAAATTCCATGTTAGAGCTGGATAAGTGGTGTTGTCTTGGTAATGTTAAGATAGACATTGCAACTTCTATTATGATGCTTAAGACAGAGCTTAAACAAACTTGTAAAGGGTCTATGAAAATGCATGAATACCTTGCCAAGATGAAAAATATTTCTAATAAGCTATTGATGGCTGGTAGCCCTATCGCTATTACTAACCTTATGTCTCAAGTCCTCGTAGGTTTAAATTTTGATTATAATCCTATTGTGTCATATTGTTAAGAAAGAAAACATCACCTGGGTTGATTTGCAAGCTACCTTAGTCACTTATGAGAATCATCTTGAACAAGAAAATAAGTTGAATAGTCATATGTCCCATATTTATTTTGGCTTATTAGCAGCTCATTTTGCTTCTCTAGGACATGCTACCTCTTAAAATCAATCTTGTGACAAATATGGTAGCTATACTAGAGTTAGACATGGATATGGTTATCCATCTTGCTCTAATAATAGTGTTATTTGTTAGTATTATTAGCATGCTAGTCATTCTATTTTGTGATTGCTATTCTTTGTTTGATAGTAATTTTACTACAGGTAACATGGCCTTTGGTGCAAGGAATGCCAATCATCCACCTTACTATAGTGCTTTGCTTGCTACTCTAGGAATAATGAGTGATAGTCATGAATATAAGGATAGTAGAGCCATATAACATGTCACTAATGATTCTAATGTGATTGAGACTCCAATTTGTAATCTAGGTACAATGGCTTTATATGTTGGAGATGGTAAATCTATTCTTATATTTGCTACAACAAAAGTTATGTTATTTGCAAAAATGGCTAGAGGCTTAAACTAAAAGATGTTTTATATGCTCCTCAAGCTGTTAAAAATTTCATAAGGGTTCATAAGGTTTTTATGTGTTTGTGAGATTTTTGACTATTTTCATTTTCTTTGTAAAGGACAAGAAGAAAGGAAATTTGCTGCTATAAAGACCACTTGATGGTGAAAGTCTCTAGAGTAGATGAAAAGGACAGGGAATGTTGGCACCTTTAGTATATTTAGTTTCCAAAAATAGTATACAATCATATAATGAGCTTATAGAGTGCCATAAGAGATTAGGCCCCCCTTCATTTGCAATTTTTGTCATAAATTTTACATGATTGTAATATGAAAATTGTTAATAATAAACCCTTATTTTGTGAAGCTTGTCAGTTTGGAAAATTACATAACTTGCCTCTTTCTTCTTCCAAATCACATGCCTCCTTCACTTTGGAAATTATTCATATTAATGTGTGGGGACTACCTCTACTACAATCTTTAAATAGTTATGTGTATTATGCCTACTTTATTGATGATCACAACTATTATACCTAGATATATCTATTAAGGCACAAGAGTGAGGTTAACTAAAAATACATTCAGTTTAAAAATATGGTTAAGGATAACATGTGTAGGAAAAAAATTAAAAATACTACAATGTGATGGTGGTGGTGGGTATAGAACATTATAGGACATTTTTGCTGCCTTAGTGTCACATGTCTTGTCTTTACACCTTAGCTCAAAATGGTAAAAAAAAAAAATGAAAGAAAACATAGACACATTATTGAAATGGGCCTTACTTTACTTGCTTAAACTCACATGACTTTATATTATTATAGAAAGTTTTCCATACAGTTGTCAGTATTCTTAATATTATCCCTACTATTGTTCTTGTAGGCAACTCTCCTTATTTGATTAGTTATTTTTGACAATGCACCTAATTATAAAAACTTAAAGGTTTTTGGTTGTACATGTTATCCAAGTCTTCATCCTTATAAATAGTACATGTTACAATTTCATTCCACTCACTATGTTTTTTTTTTAATATAATGGTCAATACAAAGGTTTTAATGCCTAAGTTCAACTAGAAGAATGTTTATCTCTAGGCATGTTGTGTTCAATAAATATGATTTTACCTCTGCCAAAGGGTTTCTTCATTCACCACAATCTAAAACTGTTGTGAGTGAATCATTAGTCTCTTTTCCTATTTATCTTAAATAGGCCTCTTTTGATCAAAGTGTAGTATCTCAACCACAAGTAGGTAAACTTAATCCAGTACATAAAATGCCAACCTCTCTTAAGACACAAAATAATGTGGTAGCATATGCTCAAGTAAATGAATTAGATCATGTAGTGTCGAGCTCTCTTATAGCTAGTATTTTACCTAAAGTTGAAGCAATCAGTAATTCTTCTTCTATTGTTCAAGAAACCACTGATACTTAACAAGTGGCAAGACATCATATGATTATAAGGTCCAAAAGAGGTATATACAAACCTTTATCCTTATATTAGCATTAGCATGCTTAATATCTCTATGGATTCAAAACTTGAAATTGTGGTTGAAGCACTATCTATTCCTCATTGGAAAAATGCCATGCAATGTGAATTTGATACCTTGACTAAGAATTAGACTTGAAATTTAAAGCCCTGTCATAATTAGAAAATAATTGACTAGAGATGGGTTTTGCCACGCCCTAAATATTTAACATGACTAACATAAGATATATGCACAAATTCACATCCTTAAAGCTTCAATTGAAAAAAGTCCCTAACGGTATCAATTGAACAAAATGTATCAAATTTTACTTTTCACATAAATCAAAATGTCAAACTTTTTATAAAAATTTCTATAGCACCTCCCCTAAAGGTAGGATCCTCCAAAATCTCTACAACAGAAAGTTTACAACATATATCCAGCAATATAGAGCTTTACTCCTCAACAACAAATAATTAACGTAACAAAAAAATCAGGACCCTAGCTATAGTTAATGTGGAGCACTCTAAATTGGACTTCCAAAAGATACTGCATAGGTTTTTGAATTTTACATGAATAAGATGACATTCTTAAAAGTAATCTTCTAGTCAATTCAATAATGAGCCCATCAGATATCAGCAGGGAGTACGAAATTAGCTTTGGTATATGAGACCAAATAAAATATTTTCCAATGAATAACGTCCCAACAATAAATAATTTAACATGAATAAAAAGAAAAGTTTGAAATAATTATGTAAGTCAAATAGAAAAACATTTCCATAAAAATTTAATAAGCTTCAAAATAAAATGACTCTATAAAATTTAAATAAAATCTTAAACCATTAAATTATCATAACAAATGTTTTTTATCACTTGATTTCAAGAAAGCACATAATAATTTACTAGATAAAAACTAATGAAATATAAAATCACCAAATAATCAAATTCACAAATTTTAAGGACTTATTAGAACAATAAACAAATGTGGACACATAGTCCACAAAGGTAAATAACCGAACGTAGCTTATGCCATGAATACAAATATGGACACACAATTCATGAGGGTAAGTAACCAAACATAGCCGAAGCCACGAAACAAGCATGGACACATAGTCTATGAGAGTAATGCTAACCACACGCGGCTTGAAGCCACGAAAACAAATGCAAATACAAGACCCACGAATAACAAACATTAGAACAAAGCTCATGAAAATCAAACTAGCTAGTCATTAATTATGGCGTGCCAAGGGCTAACGAAACTGTTGTTAGCAATCAGTGTTTTATATAAAGTCCCTTTTTCAAATTCACTTTCAAACATGCGAGAAAATCATCACTTTTAAAATACAATTTCTCTTCTCAGTATCAAACTCGCATGAAATATATAAAATATCAATCTTTCTAAATATGAAAATTCATAATTAGTATTTCATAAACTGTTCACCAATTTCACAGTTGGCTTTATCAAATAAAGGACTGCTAGAATTTGTAAAAGTATTTTCGTCAATTTGAAAAGCAAAAGTCATGACTCCAAGAAATAAAACGATTTAATTAACAAAAGTAGCTAATGCAAAAGAAATATATATAAATATATGTAAATTGTTAAAATCAATATTTTGATAAAGAAAATCTTTTAACATGTAAATTGATTGGAACATTATCCACTTACCTATCAAATTTCAAAATTCAAAAAGTCATTCCTTTTCAACCTTGACCAAGTTCTTCCCAACATCCTATATAAAGATAAAAAATTTTAATGGACTATACTTGAATTAAACAAGATACCTTTCAAAAATCAAATCAACCAACATTTAACAATAATAACTTTAGAGTTCTAGGACCATAATTTACACATAAAACTTTCCTCATAATTTTCAATCTTAGCTAATCACTTGACTAAAATACAATTTCCTATTAGGCTTTTTTTTTTTCCTGTCAAGCATATAGTGTACAACATCTCTAAACCATTCACTAAAACTTCTTAATTCTCAAACTTCACTCAATAATTTTTAAACACCAATATCTAGATTTATCATCTTTTTTTAAACTCAACATCCATCAAAATCAAGTTTAAGTTCAAAGAAAACCAACTCTAAATTCTTCTTCTTGAGGTAACCAAATCAATCAAGTGAAATTACCTATCAAAGATGAGCTGTATCAATATAGAGAATTTTCCATAATTTCTAGAGGATAAAAATCTTCTTATCTAGTTACAAAAGCTCTATTCACACTAGGATCATAAATAAGAAAAAAGAAACTTGGTTAAACATGATGTGGCGGGAACAACCTTATTAATTTAAATCTATCTATCTTATTAGTACCTAAATGCTTTAATCAAAATGTTGCATTAATTAAACCATCCTACTACATAATACTAAACAGTATATGCTGACAGTAAATGAACCAATAAATTACTCCTTTTTTTTAAATTACAATTAACATGACTCAAAGAAAACCAATCAAATCAAGCTTCCAAAGTTCTATGCCTTTAATAGATAAATCAATCTTTAACTCCAAAAATATTAATCCTTATCCCCACATTACTCAGGTAGCAAAGAAAGGAGGAAGAAAAATTTTAATATTTTAACCCACAAAACAAGTATTCAGTAATAGGGAAGCAAAGGATCAAAGTTTATTACCTCAGATCATCAACAACACAAACAAGAAGTAAATCACGATGAAGAACAGATGGGAGGAAAAATTTAGACCCACTTGAGCAGCTACACATGTCAAGGAACACAGCCAACATCGGCAAGGAGATGAGAAAGTATCTTTGATGTTGATTTGGGCCGGCACTCTTGTGTTGTCACGCCCAGCAGAGTAATGAAGAAGAAATAAAGATTCCATGCTTCCCGCAGCTATACACACTCAACGGCGGCACTTGAACAAGGAAGAAGAAGAGCGATGTCACAGGGAAAATTAGAAAGACTAACAAATCGAACATTTTACACCCATAAACCAACTCCCACAACACAAAATAGAGGAACATGCTACACGACTCTGATAGAGAAGAAGAAAGAACAGTCGATAATGTAGAGCAGAGGGAAGAACAATGTGAACAGAGGAGGAAGATTAGAGAATCAAGCAATCCAACCCACTGTGGTCAATGAAAAATGAACGGAGAGGAGAACGGCAGACAAACTGACTATGATAGGAGGAAGAAAGTGCGACAGGAAAGAGGAGAAGAGCAGTGAAGAAAAATTGTGAACCTTCTCCATCTGAGCTTTATGAAGTCAGTCGAATGAAAGAGAAGAGGAGAAGAAAATGAAATATAAAGTTTATGCCAAAAATTATAGAAAAATACCCCTATCAAATTTTATTATTATTATAATGTTTTTATACTAATAGGTAAGGGAACATTTAGTAATTTTCTCATATATAAATAAAGCTAATATATTGACTTGAATAAGATTTAAACTCTAAATTTCCATATAAGTAATCAATATAAATTCAACCAGACATAAAAATAAAATAATTAAATTAAATATTAATTGGGAGAGAATTCATTTAATTTAAAATTTAAAGTCATTACACTCTTACTAAACCAACATTGCTTCATGGTAAAATATTTTCAAAATTAATACAAATACAATTAAAAATTATTATTATATATTTTAAATTTTTACTTAAAATTCTTGGGTTATTACAAGTTTTTAAAACTAAATATAGTTTTGATAGATTAGTAGATAAAGACGAAGCGAGATTTGTTGCTAAAGGTTTTCAACAAGATGCTGGTGTGAATTTTGAAGCCACCTTTAGACCAGTGGCTGAATTGATTGCCATTTCTCAATGTTGCTATTACATTAAATTGGCCAATTAAGTAGCTTGACATAAATAATGCCTTCTTGAATGGCTTTATTTTAGAAGATGTGTTTATGATGCAACTTGAAGGCTTTGTTCGTAAACAAAGGCCAAATCATGTTTGTAAGCTAAAGAAATACTTGTATGGCTTAAGACAAGTACCTTGAACTTGGTTTGAACATCTAAGAAATGTTTTCATTAGCATAGGTTTCTATAACACTAGAAGTGACAACTCCTTTTTGTTCTAATAAGTACTAATACCTATATAATTATCATGCTTGTATATATGTTGATGACATTTTAACAATGGGAAATGATTTTCCTCGAATACAACAATTTATTCAAAATTTAAATAGCCTATTTGCTCTTAAAGATATTGGAGATCTTCATTATTTTCTTGGCTTTGAAGTCAAAAGAGATTTTTCTAGTTTGTTCATTCATCAAAGCAAGTATCTTAGAGATATTCTCATGAAATTTAATATGTTGTTTGCTGCACCTTACGATACTCCAATGGTACTTGAAAATTTTCCCAAGATTGAAGAAGAATAGTTACTCAGTGATGTCACTAATTATCATTTTGTTGTTGGGGTTTTACAGTATTTAACAAACACCAAGCCTAATATTTCCTTTGCAATTAAGCATCTCAATCAATTTCTTAGCTAGCCTTAACCTTCACACTGGAAAGGATTTAAGAGAAGTTTTCATTATCTTAAATGTACTTCTCAATTTGGCCTCTATATTAAACCCTAAAAAAATGTGATGTTGTAGCCTTTGCATATGAAAACTAGGCAGCTTGTTCAATTGATCACACTTATGTTTCTGGGCACTATGTCTACGGTGGTAATTACTAAAGTTCATGCTATTCTAAGAAGAAAAATGTGGTGGCTAGATCAATTACAGAGCCTGAATATAGGGCCTTGGCTAATGCAATTGCAAAAATCGCCTAGTTTAACTCTTTATTAGATGAACTCAGGATACCAAGAAACAAGAATCCCATTGTCTAGTGTCATAGCATAATTGCAACTGTTCTTGCTCAAATCGAATCTATCATGCTAGAAAAAAAAATATTGAAATAGATATTCATTATGTTCGCAATCATGTTTTGACTTTAAAATTGGCCTTTAATTATATTCCCTCTATATAATAGATAGTTTGATTTAATGACCAATCCCTTAACTCATGCTCAGTTTCACAACTTACCTTCCAAACTCAAGGTTTAGCCCATACCCTCTTATTTGTGAGGGATGTTAAAGATATTCATATTAATAAACCTGATGCTTATTCACCCAATGTCTATAGTCTAGCAAGATCATCATAGCCCAATATTACAATAGAAACTAGAAGATAGTTATTAGAAGATATTTTTCTGTATATCGTTTAGTCTTGTGACATATGTATAGTACTATTATTTTCATTAGTAGTGCCTCAAGCACCATCATGATGTATCACTACAAAAAAATGACTTTTGGCCGCAAGATCCAAAAGTCAATGCTAAAGGTTTTTAGCGGTGACTTTTCATCGTTAAAGGTCACCATCAAAAGTTTAGTTGCCAATGGTTTTTGGTGACGACAAACATAGTCACTGTAAACTTTTAGTAGCGAAATACTTTTAATGGCAACAATTGTCAACATCAAAGGTATACTTTTAGCGACAACTATTTTGTTGCTACCAAAAATCATTAGCAACCAAACTTTGGATGATGACCCTTTGGTTGTGAAAAGTCATCACTAAAAACCTTTAATGACAAGCTTTTTTAAAAAAAAAGAGCCATCTCATGCGATGTTAGCACCTCCTCATGCCATAGCATGTGCCATGTCACCTCTCCATATGTTCACCACATCATGTAACGTCACCTGAAAATTTGTGCCACGTCGCCACCACATGCCATGTCATATATTCATTATGAAATAATGAAATATGTCTAAGCCAGGATTTGAGCCCATGACCTTTACCTCCCAAACCTTAAGTCCTTTTTTGCCAATTAAACTGAAATACACATGTAGCTATTATATGTGAAATTAAATATATATTATTTAACTACATATACATATATCAAATAATATATTAGTAGAAATATATACATATATATTATATTTTATTTTCATTTATTAATATGATAAAATAATTTACGAGTGTGTGTGTGTGTGTGTGTATTATATTTTATAAAAAAATATTATTTTTGTGGTAGAAAATATTATTTTTTTAAAAAAATGAACTTAAAATGAAATAATTTTTAAATATTAAATAATTTTATTATAAACATTTTAACCAATTTTTAAATTTTATTTTTATTTTTAAATGAAAATAATTAAGTATATAATTTATTTATAAGTATGTATTATATTAGTTTACGTTAAATATATATATATATATATATGTTTTACTTTTTTCCATATTTTTCTGAAAAAAGTAATAAATAAATAATTAATTTTTTATCTTTTCCCAAATTAAATGCTTTCCCCTTCTTTTATTAAAAATAAATTTTATCTACAATTTTTCAATTATCTTAAAAATATTTCAATAAAAAATTCTTTTAATCATATAAATTTTGTTAATAGTCTCTTTGAACAATTATTTTTTATTATCTTTGAGATAGGAAATGGGTAGATATGTGATAAACTAAAAGTAGATACTAAACAAAAATCTAAATTAAAAATTTAAGTGGATATTTCATAATCAACACAGAAAGAATCTTATCTTAACTCAATCTATATTAGTTTGAACTTTCATTACAGTCTCTTTAACAGAGTTAATCTCAAGATAATAGGAAATACTTTCTAATAACTTTACAATTTAAAATAAATAAACTTTAATAATTTTATATATAATTTCATCCATAATTCAAATATTAACATAAATTAAATAATCAAGTTTACAATTCTCATCCAATAATAATCCCAACAAATTTAACATTAACAAATTAAATAATTTGAGTAATTTGAAAAACAAGAACTAGATAAGGAAACACCACCGCAGACTATCCCTATACTTAATATTTATTTTTGTTAATACTTGACAGTTTTTAACAGTTAAATAACAGTGTGATATATATTACAACCAACTTTACTTGATGGTTAAAAACTATCAAGTATTCTATCTATTTTATTTTTTTTATTTTAAATAATCATCAAATATAAAGCGTCTTATTTAAATAATCATATGGTAGTGAAATTAGAGCTCAACAAATGGAGTAGACACCATGTATATACCAAGCCGAACATCAAGTGTGCAATATATCAAGTAGTTTACAATGCCATTTATATCTTACAACATCTATTCAACTTTAACATTTCAATGCTATTTATGTATATGTATGTAAGTAAGTAAGCATTTATGTATAACTTAGCCTTATTATAACTTAAAGAAGTTTTTTTTAAATAATGCATAAAAAATAATTCGTTTATAATTTGTATATAACTTAACTTGATTATGTATACTTGCTTAATAAGATCATTATTAAAAAATAATCCATAATAAATTTTTTTAAATGTAGTTATTAAAATAAGACCATTATTAAAATATTAGCTTAACAAAATCATTATTTTTAAAAGTAATCATTATTGATCTTATATATAATTTATTTCTCATTCTATATATAAATACCTTTAGTGGCAACAAATTTTATTGTTAAAAATAATTATATAAATTAATTTTATAAAAATATTTTTTTAATTTTTCATGAAAATACTTTTGGCAGCAACAACCTATTGCCAATAAAAGTATATTACATAAATTATTTTTAATTTTTTAATCATTTTTTTGAAAATACTTTTAGCGGCAACAGTTTGTAGTTGCTAAAAGTAATTACATAAATTATTTTTAATTTATTAATTATTTTTTTATAAACATACTTTTGGTTACGATAGTTTGTTGTTATTAAAAGTAATTGTATAAATTATTTTTAATTTTTAATTAGTTTTTATGAAAATACTTTTAGTGGCAATAAGCGGCAACAAACTATTACTGCTGAAGATAATTATATAAATTATTTTTAATTTTTTAAATTATCTTTTTATGAAAATGCTTTTGACAACAACAAACTATCACAACTAAAAGTAATTACATAAATTATTTTTATTTTTTTATGAAAATACTTTTGGCAGTTGATTTTTAGCGGCAGCAATTAAAAGTTGCCACTAAAAGGGGACCTTTGGTGGCAACATTTAAAAGTCGTCACTAAAAATCTAACAATAGCTATTGTTTTTTAGTGTATATATCTGTATATGATGTTGAAAGTAATACCACTAAAATATGATGTTCTCATTATTACCTTTATGATATTTTCTTATTTTTAAGGTACTAAAAACTAGACTAATCGTTAAATTGATCAAGACTAAGGGTTAATGGTTCAATCAAGTGTCAACCCAAAGTCAAATTGATCTTAATTAAAAAATATAATTTAATTTATATGCATAACAATATTCATATTTGAATATTAAAAATGAATATTTAAAAAACATTAGTTTTGCTTAAATAACCCAACAAAAAATTCAATAAAGAGAAAAAAATTATACATCTCAGCACAATCCTATAAAAAATTTAGCAATCTTAGTAAAACAACAATAAAAAGTTAAATAATTTTACTCAAATAACCTAACAAAAATTTAATGCAAAGAAAAATGGTCTCTATCACAACTAATATTTGAAAGTCAATTACTATGCAATTTACTTTTCACAAATCTCTTACATATTCTCATCATAACGGCTAAATTTATCAAATATATTTTTAAAATGAATGCACTGCGTTAGGTTGACCTGTTGGGTTACAATCAAGTTATTGGTTGAATTAGCCAGTTTAGTTTTTTATTCATTACTTATTCTACAAACTGAATAATTTTATAAATTTGAGGTCAGTATTCTTAATATATAATTGACTTGTCAATCCCTTCAATAAAGTAAACCCTATTAATATCAAATTATGAATAAAAAAGTAAACAATTAAAAGGCGAAAATATAGAAAATATATTACTAACCATTTTAAAATCCACGGTCATTCTTTGCACTGTCTCCCTAAAAAGGTCCAAGGTGTCATTTCCTCAAAAGAAAAGAAAGAAAGAGGGGGAGGGATATGAATGGTCAGTGTAAAAAAAAAAAAAAAAGTAAAAGAGAATAACCAATGAAAAGAACAAATAGTAGCAATGGGGGTTTTTTTTTTGTGGTAAAAAAAAAAAACCAGAGAGTAAAGGTTGGGTTTGGCGGTGTGCAGGCTACCCGGTCTAGTAACATGATATATATATATATATATATATATATAATGGATGATTTACAAGTTCAGATATCCTATATAACCCAACTTGGGGATACACTTATTGTAACTTGCATATTTTTGTTATTAGGTTCTTAAAAGAAAAATGAATTTTGACCTGTGGAAGAATAACAATTAATTTCTAAAAGAATAAATTAATGGCAGTTATTAGGACCTGATAAATGTTTTTGAATAAAAGTTACAAATATTGATTCAAATAAATACAAATTCATGAATTTTAATTACAAATAAAATATTTAAATTGTAACTTTCAATTGATATTCATATTTGCAACTGTATAAATAAATAATTACAACTCATTATTTAGAAAATTTTAGTAGGGACCTACTTATTATTAATTTAATTTTTAAGACTATACTGTTATTCTTCCTTGACTTTTTTTTATGCACATAATTTAGTACTATTAATATTATTGACTTAAAAGTGTAAGCTGTAAGGCAACCAAATCATCACATCTAAAGTTTAGGAAAAAATAATAATTAGAGACCTTGTAAAGATATTAATGATAATTGAAGATCTCAAATTATTGAAATGTCATAGAAGGACCATGATCTTTATTTGTGATTAAAAATAAATCATTATTAAAATAAATAATGAAATATGACTCAGGAATTAAATAAAGCTAGTTGTGAATTTATATAATGTTACTTGTAAATCAATAAAAAATCAATTGTGAATTGATAAATAATTTTATTCTGTCACTTATAAATTTAAGAATAGTCATTATGAATTTTAGGAAGGTTAATAGTCAATTTATAACTTCAATTGTGAATGAATATGAATACTTTTAATTATAAATCAATGATTTAGGAACCTCTCATATTTTTGAATATGATCCATTTACAACTGACATTCCACATAATCACAAGCAACTTTCCAAAATTCATAAGTGGGTCTCCTTAAATTTACAAATAAACATTATATATATATATATATATATTGACAATTAACTTTCTATATATTCATAATTTATCTTACTTAAATTCATAACCAACTTTTCTTAAATTTATGAATGACCTTCTATTGGTTATCTCAATAATTAGAAATATTTTAATTGCATGCAAGTAACGACTATGGTCCATTTATGTCATTTTAATATTTCAAGGTCTTCAATTGTCATTAATGTCTACAAGGTCCCTAATTGTCATTTTCCCAGAAAAACAACTAGAGTCAATTTCCAACCAGTTGAAGGCTCAATAAACTTATATTTATGGACATGAAAGAGTTCAATGGAACTTTAATGTGCTAAATTGGGTCCTAAATGGTTTGTCTAATAAATCATAGGATCGAATTTTAGAACGTGAATTAGGCTTATTCAAACCTAAATGGATGCTCAAATAGCCATGCATGTATATACACACAAATAATGAAATGAAGATCCATTTAGAAGGTCTTAAAATGATGATTGGTACTATGTTAAAAGCCCAACCAAAGGATGTACATAAGGAACAATGAAGTTTAGATTGAAAAATTCACTTAAAATTCCACGTGAGAAGAATATACTTTTAGGGAGAAAAAAAAAAAGTGACATCCAAGAGCATCTAGAAGCAGAATAGTGGCGTCTCAAATTATTAAGATTAGATTTTACTTTTCCTAATTTCCTAATTTATGTTATATACCCAAAAGTTGCATATAAAATTGTTAACTTTTAAGAAAGTTTCTAGAATGTTTCCTATTTTCTAGGTGATGGCTGTTCTTTAGGAAGGTTTCCTATTTTCTAAACACTAGTGTTTTAGGAAAGTTTTCCATTCTTGTAAGGTGGGAGGCGCCACACACCTCCTTCTAGGATCGGATGATAATTAAGGACCTTCTAAGAACATTAATTCCAATTACGGATCATGACATTTTAAAATCCCAATTAATGACCATGGTCCTTAATTGTGATAAAAAAAATGTAATTTGTGAGATGGAATTCACTATTACCACTTGGAAATTCACTAACTCAACTTAAGAAAAATTGTAACATATATTGTGAAAATATAAAACCCTACTTGAAAATTAATTGTTTAATAAAAAGCACCATTTGAGAATTCACTAACTCGACTTGAAAAAATTTCTAACATATATTGTGAAAACATGAAACTCTACTTGAGAATTGATTGTTTAATAAAAAACACCAATTTGGACAAGTCACTTTTTATTAAACAATTGATTCTCAAGTGAAGTTTCATTTTTTTCACAATATACGTTAAAATTTTTTTCAAATCTAGTTAGTGAATTTTCAAGTGGCGCTTTTTATTAAACATTTGATTCTCAAGTGGAGTTTCATATTTTCACAATATACGTTAGAAATTTTTTCAAGTCGGGTTAGTGAATTTTCAAGTGGAGCTTTTTGTTAAATAATTCATTCCCAAGTGAGGTTTCATGTTTTCACAATATATGTTAGTAATTTTCTCAAATTGAATTAGTGAATCTCTAAGTCACGTTAGTGAATCCCACCTCACAAATTATATTTTTTTTATCACAATTAAGGACCATGGTCCTTAACTGAGATTTCAAAATTTTATGGTCCATAATTGGAATTAATATTCTTTGAAGGTCCTTAATTGTTATTCTCCCTTTATTATTAGGCTTACAAGTAGGCACCTTATATTATATTGCACCACTTCAATTTTGAAGGATTGAATAAGAATTCTCTTTTGAAAATTATTTCTCTCGCGTGAGATTTGCTTGCATCCTCGTATTTTTCTGATAATACTTTGACATGATCAAGGGACTAATCATTCCCTTTGTGGTGTCTCCAAAGTTAGGGTTGTTATAGACAAGTTCTCCAAAGATACTGCGTACCTTTTAATTATCTACTGAATTTCTGTGTTTGGTTGCTATAGAGCAGGTTCTCTGAAGGTCTCACTCTTGATTGTCTTGTTTTCTAGCACGTTCGTTTCCATCCCGTATCAGTAAATTTCTAAAAGAAAAAAAATGTAATACTTTAATGTTGACAAGTCAATGTTATAATTTTAAAGATGCACGATAGATTTAAAGGTGATTTGACATAATTTTTGCAATGGTTGTTCAAAGTTTACAAATTGATTTATAAGTCTACTTTATAAATTTTTGAGACATCCTTTTAAATTTATAAGCCAAACCTAGAAATTTACAGCTTAATAAAGTAAAAACGCCTAGTCTATTTGTAAAGTTAATAGAATGACTTGAAACTTATGCAAATCAATTTGTAAAAATTGAACATATTTAGAGCAAGTTGTATCATGTGTGTTCAGTGAATATAAAAATGTAGTATCATCTTCATCTTAATATATGAAGTGTATTTTCTTCTAAGTGACATTCAAAAGGACACTCATGCTCATACTCATTCCTCTAGAAGCTCTCACACTGTTTAATTTGTTGGGAGTCTCTCATGGGTAGCTTGCAACCAAAGACTATTTTTGGATAATCTTACTTGCAAGCAAAGAAGGGACTTGAAGGCATTGCATCCATAAAAATTTTTGAATTAGAGAATGATCTAAAAAGAAGGGAGTAATAATATACTACTCTAATCTTTAATATAAGATGAAATTAACAAACTACACTTATTAATAAATGTTTGTTATAACTTTGAAATTGTAAAAAATGTGTAACCTTCCAATTTTAACATTCTCTGTAATTAATGACCATAATAAATTTTTTTTAAAAATTCAAATAACAATAAATAAATAAATAAGGGATAAAATTGAAAAAAAAATCATTAATTACTCTAATTTCTTCTAATATTTGGGACCAGAGGAATCTTTCAAACTTCATCTTATATAAAAAAACTGGAAGAAGTAATAAGTAAAAATTAATATAATAATATTCACAAAAAAAAAATTTAATATCATAACAAAACGCATCTTAGAAATCACGGATAATTATATCTAGGCTCTTCATTGCTACAATAGGATCACATAAATCATTATAAGCTTCTTGCGCTTCAAGCAGTGATTTCGTAAAGATTGCATTCAGTCCAAATTATGGGTAAAGATTTCAAACCTTATTTAATTCTAAATACATAGCAAAGAAATACTCCCTCCCTTAAAAATATAAAGCATTTTTTAGGGTAATATGTCAAAAAATAAAAAGCATTTTTAATTTTTTAAGATGTAATTAAAGATGTTTTTCAAAAATATCCTTAATTAAGGGCTGTAATTAATAAGATTTTGGGAGAATTATATTGAAGTTCCACACAAGAAAATTAATTGCTACAAAGTCTATTGTCAATCTTCTTAATTCAGTTGTCAATTAACTTTGTAATAATTAATTTTCTTGTGTAAGGCCTAGATGTAATTTTCTCTAAGATTTTCTAATTGAGACACCTTATTAAATAAGAGTAAATAAAAAAAATGTGTAATTTTAAAAATAATTAATTAACTTATTGGTAGTGTAACTCGATTAAAAATGTCTTATAATATTGAACGGATGAAGTACTCCCTTCATCCCAATTTATATGATAATTTTATATAACATTTACATGCGAGTAAAACTCATTACATATATTTTATAACCTTGTTATTTTCAGAAAAAAATAAATTTTTAAAAATACCTTTTATTTAATAACCCTAGTGAGAGAATATAATAAAAAGTGAAGGGTAATATTAGTAAAATATATTTAATAAAAATTTATTTTTATCAAATTATCTTATATTATGGGACGTCGAATCACCTACAAAATTGCCTTATAATTTGCGATGGAAGAAATACTCTCTCCATTTAGTATTATAAGTCACTTTTTTGAAATATTATATTTAAAAATATAAGGCATTTGAGTATTTTAAGGTGTGATTAATACAATTTTTCTAAAAATATCACTGGGTTTAGTTGATAAGGTTTTCTAATTGAGACAATTTATTAAATAAGGAGAAAATATAAAAAGAATGATTGATTTCAAATTCTATTAATTAACTTATTGGGAGATGTAAATTAATTAAAAGTACTTTATAATACTAAACAAAGAGGATGATAGTTACTTTATTTTTGAGAGAATGACAATTGAAGACCCTTTAAAGAAATTAATAAAAAATAAAAACTTTTGAGTTGTAAATCTTAATGTTTCAATTGTAAATTCTTGATATTTCAATTGTAAAAGGTCCTTCATATTTTCAAGGGTTCTTATTTGTCATTCTCCTTTTATTCTCCTAATATTATCCCTACTTATTTTTTGTACCAAGTTGTCAACACACTTATAATTTCTAGATATAATTTATTGTTGTCATTATTTTTAATGAAGGACAAAAATTAGAAAATCACATATTTTATTTACAAATTTAAGAATATCAATTATCATTTCTTAAAAATCATGAAATTAATTAATTTTATCTATAATTAGCAGCCTTGGGAGTGTATATTGATTAAAATGAAAATTAAAAGAGTATAGGTGGCTGATGTGACACGCATTGGGTAGAAGATATGGGGCTGCTAATAGTTTCATGGGAAATAGAGCAAGGTTTTATACTAAAGTTCACGAATGAGTACTATGCATGATGTTGTCCTCTTGCAAAAACGCAATCGTCCTCCTTAATTTGCAAAATCACATTGCGTTTCCTGTACTTTTAGATTGATTTGGTTTCTAATTATATATATATTTCACGTTAATTTCTCGTTCTCCCGGGCTTGTGTATATATCCATCCATCCAAACCCATCTTGCAACATGTCTTATTCCCTCTGTTAAGAAGAAACATGTCAATCCCATCAGACTCAGCTTGGAGAGGGACTGCAGCACTCTATCCTCAGCCTTTGAACCAATCTGAGGAATTGGGAGTTCAACATTTGTTGGAACATACTTACTATATGAATTGTGGCCCTTTGGGAAATCCTCGGTTGGATGATATCGTATACAGAAGTAGTGAAGATGACCAAGGTATCAGGAGGCGTGTGTTCCGTTGGGACTTGACTCCTTATCAACAAGTCATTGCTCATGGATTTCAAGCAAGACGTGAAGAGAACATCCCCGAAACCACTGACTTCAATTTGCATCATTATGTCCATAACGCTGGTAGGCCTCTTGAATCAACTAGGGCTGCAACACATGCTTTCGTTAGCACCACACTTAATAGGGCTTGGCATCCAAGCCCCAGCCTCCAACCTGCACAATCTATGCGAGTCTACCACTACGAGATCAATGCTCCTGGTGGTATTTGGGTTTCTCAGACACTGGGTCATCTCTATGAATACCCTGCCCAAGATGAAGTTTCCTTCATTGGTGGCATTGCACCTCAATACATTCGCTCTGCTCAATTATACCTCATCAACGTGAAGTTGGATCAATGTAAGTTTTAAATTGATCAACTTTCCCATATCATAATGAGTAATACATGCTAGAAATAAGCAGCGACTGCCCAGAAACGATCACTAATCAATGATTGACTAATCTGTCACTAATCAGTCAAATCCATCGCTAATTTTAGATGGATATGTTACCAATCAGCCAAATCCGTCACTAAATGGGTTCATCTACTACCATGTCACTCTCAATCACCCTTTAGGTACACATTCCCTGTTAATTGGATCTCCATGCCACATGGTTGTCATGTCAACGACCTATTTTAATTCTATTTATTTGTGACTTTGTCTCAACTTGAAGATGAGACCTCTCCCTTTTCATATGTATATCCTAATACAAAAAACAATATAAATGATAATTATTTGTACTTATAAATGAACCGTCATTTATGATTCTGTCACTAAAATTATCCTCAAATAAATTACAATTATTTACCTATCATTTATTCCTTTATATAAATGACGATTAAATAACATATTATTTAAAATATATTTTTTGTGTCTTATGTCAAAATAAATAACCAGTGTTAAAAATACCCGTCATTTATTCTTCACATAAATAACGAGTAACTATTTGCTCGTCATTTATAATGAAGGGTAAATATTTACCCGTCATTTATTATTTGGTTAAGTAAGAATTACCATAAAATAAATGACGGTTAAATATTTACCCATCATTTATTGTCACTATAAATCATTGGCAATTTATTTACTCATCATCTATTCTATGTTTTTTTTTTTTTATATTGAGGTTTGTTATTTATAGCGGCTTCCTATAACAACTATACAAATAATAATCAGATAACAATTACAACATTTTCATACATGAATATCAATTAAAATTGAATTATAATCAATGCAAAATGAAACAAAATCTAATCTCTTATTCTAATCTATCAATTAGTCAATGTTTAGGATTGTTTAAAGTAATTTACTAACTAATATCAAGTAATTAATAAAAACTAATAAAACTATAAACACTAATCATACATTTGCTAACTCTATTGATTTTCATCTTTATACAATGACCACATTTGAAATATGTATTAGCACCACTCTTCAATTATCTCATTTATTTGTGCCTACCCGAATTCTTTAATGTAGGAATCTTCATAGTACTACAATATATAAATTATCCACCATAAATTTATTTTAATAAATTAAATTCATTAGCAATTATAAAGTGAAAATTGTTGACATACCATCGTAGTAATTATACTTTCATTATGAATAATGATGTCTTTTATGAACCTCATAATGCAAAAGCCACAATCCAAGCTATTTTTCATTTGTCTTAGGCACTACACAATGAGTACATATTAGTGCATTAAAAAATTATGAATATTTAAATTATAAATGATATTAATTACCTTTATTATTTTTCAAGTGTAGGCTGCATCAAAATTTATAAATGACCTTGGAATTGTTTGTTTAGTGTTTATGCAGTATAACACAATTGCCCTCGTAAAAAAAGAAAAAAATATGTCAATATAAAAATAAACAGATAAATATATGAGATACTTATTTTTTGCACTTACTTATTAATTAATTTCAATAAAATTTGCCTATGCTCTGGTTTCTCACCAAGAGAATTAAGATAATATATCCTTAGAGTGCTACTGTATGGTTCAATGGCAATCAACATCTAATAGTCTCCAATAACATTAACAAGTGTTATAAAATTATAACTAATTGACTAAATTAAGTATAACAAATTCATTAATATAAGTATTCCCCGGGCTCAAACCCTCTTTTCAAACCTAACATCTTATATCAATAAACCAAATTCAATCATACATAATCTTAACATCAATAAAATCCAACAAAATGACTTAATTTATTTGATATGGGACTTCTCTTATATTGGCTCAAATCCATCTTTATTTGGACAACCTAAAAATACATTATACATAGTTATTTTCTTTAGCTTTGTTGTTGTGCAGATATACAAGATGTGTGAGAGTTGATGATACCCTCATCTTAAATGCTAATTTTAATCCACAGTCGGATCCGCCTAGGCTGCTCAGCCTTCGGGGCCCTGTAGTTGAGTACGTGGATAAAACTACTGGACGTAAGGAACTGAAAAAGCTCAAAATTTTATAATACCTTCAGATGATGTGAGAGAGAGAAGACCAGTCTACTCAGATGAAGCATATGATTGGTATACCAATGGAGTAGATGACATACAAAGCTACATCAATGCTGGATTGCGTGCACGTAATGCCAATGAAGCCTATTTATTCATGAAAAATGAATATGTGCTCGTGGATTATCCGGGATCAACAGGCGACAGGATTATCAAGGGTTACTTTTGATTTGTGATACATTTCAACCTCTTGTTGGTACAGCATTTGGAGAAATATGGAATAGACTGTGCATTTTACACTGATGGCACGGAAGCATTCATCTTCTCTGGGAATCTTTGTGCCTGCATAAACTATGCTCTGAAATCCACAAATGACAAAATACTCTAAGGTCCAATGACAATCAATGTTTCCCTTCGTTAAGGGTACAGTTTTTGAGAATGGCATAAATTCTTCCTTTAGAGGAGCTTCAGGCCATCAAGCTTTCTTATTCAAAGGCAACTAGTGTACTGTTATAGACTATAAATCCAAGACCCAAATTACCATTCATAACATGAACCAAAGCTTTAATTGTTTGAGAGGCACTATCTTTGAAAGTGGAATAGAAGCAGCTTTTGCATCTCACACGAAAAACAAAGCTTACATTTTCAAAGGAGACCAATATGCAATTACCAATTTTGGCAATGACTATATAACTGGTTCAGGTGTAAAGAAAATCATTGACTGTTGGCCCTCTCTTAGGCCAATGTTGCCTCGCAACAGTCATGGGCTTGATGAACATGATCATCATGGTAAACCACAAGATGACCGCGACCATGACGAGCTTTAAGAAGCTAAGAACATACTTATAGTATGGTATGAATATTGGAATGCTTGTGCGTGTTGTTTGGATACTGTGTTCGGTTATATAATAAGCCACACATGTTCTTGGACTGAAGGGGACGCGCTCAAACCGTTTTGCAAAGCATTCACTCTATTATTGTGATTGCGGGATGGTGCTTGGTGCACAAATTCTCCAATCATCTGTCTCTTGCAATCATGCCTGACAGCAAACCTCTTGTATGTGGATTAATTGGGGATATTTTGCAAGTTTGGTTTATTTCTCTCTCAGATGCTTTGGTTTCTTGTGTCACTATTACGTTATAACTTTCCATGTTTTACTATGTGTTGTGTGCGGTCGTGTTATGCTGTCGTTCTACTAGTTGAAGTTCTCAAGTTTGTACATTTTTTTGTTTGTTTAATATAATGCATTTTCCCTATTATTAAAAGAATAGTGAATTACGTGGCTAAAACAAAATCTTATTCTAAAATAACCTAAATTAAAATGCTTTTTTCTTATTCCCATTCAATGTTATAAGGCATTTTTAACTAAATTATATCTCTCAATGAGTTAGTTAATTGCACTTAAAATTGTACATTATTTTCATATTCAACTTTATTTAATAGAATTTCTCATTTAAAAAATATTATTAATTACACCCCTAATTACTGATTTTTTTTAATGAAAACATCATTATCTTTATATTTTTTTTAACAAAGGGAGTATAATATCTATAAGTTAGCACCCTGATTGGCTATGATTATTTTGCACACACTCTGTCTCATGTCATCTGTTTCTAGAACATTTTTGTTTTTTAGCCAGAGTTTCTAGAACTCTTTTTCAAACCATTTAAAGGTTGAAACCATTAGTATCGCTAATATTGATCTTAATTACAAAACCAATTCATTCTATGTTTAAGTATAAGTAAATCTCAATTAATTTATACAATTTAAAAAAATTGTTTAATATCAAATACTTGAGTTGTCCACAGAATATACTGTTTTTTTTTTAAACAATTAACGTGAATAGGAACAAGATGACTATATAAATATATATAGTGGACCAGGGTGGTGGAAACAAGTGGCAATAAATTTGTAGGTGTATTTCCTCCGATCTAAAAATATACATATTTTCTTAACCTTTTTTTTTCTATAACTAAAGGAATATTAAAATAAATAATAAACTGAAATAAGAGTCGGGTCAAAATCTTACCAGATCTAGACATAGCAAAATCTACCCAATTATCCACACGAGTTTAGACTACTAGAATCTAGACTATAGTGCATAGAAGATACACTGAAGAGAGAAAGAGAGGGAGAGAAAGAACAAGCTAGAGAATTGTTAGTTCTGAGATGGATTCTACCTCTAACCTCTAATCATCATTTATAGTAAAAGAAGGCCTCCGTATAAAAAGAAGATCCAATCAGCATTAATTCACCTCATTATGAAGGAATATGCTGATTAAAATAATCACAATTATGAGAAGGATTATTTCCTTTTCTGGCTATTAATTACACATTAATATTAGATTCTGGTCAACTTATCATGATCGGAGTTATGACTCATCATGGGCTGAAATTAATTCAAAATTCTAACATCTCCCACTCGCACTTGATAAGACTATCATCATGCGAACTCCATCACTTTTCCTTCATACTTGGTGCTCTGCCATGACTATGTGGGCACGAAGTCCTTGATTTGGATGTTTGTGCACTAGAAATTATATGATAGGATCAGCACATAAAGACATCTTATTGTATATATGCATTATAGTTATAAATTGCTTTAAGCACCCTAGATTTACCCATGCAAATTACTCATGGCATATCTCTTGAGTTATTTATTTAACTTAGATTTCCTTCTCATATACTTAATATCTATACTTACAAGTTCTTTACTTGTAAGGAACATGTCTTAGACACAAGCATAATTGTGTATTTTAGGGTTAATATTTCTTTAAACCTTATGTCAATCAAGTTTGACTTAGTCGTTTTCCCAGTACTCGGCCTATTAGATCGAACCATTCATGACCATAGGGTACAAGCTAAAGTAGCTATTACTAAGTCATCCTCTTATGACATTGTCTAAGTCCTAAAGGTACCATGAAAGGATTTTTCTCCTTACTCAAACTCACATGATGTTGAAATAGAGATCCTTCCATCCACTTCCATTATTGCAGTCAAAATTTAAGCACATGCATTATAAATTGCATGCCATGATGTTTCTCTCTTAAAAACATATGTTAGTTTTGATTTATCAACATTGTTCAAGCTTGAGTCTTAGATACACACAATATTTGAACCAGAATTCTATGAATCACTCATGACATCCTTTCCTTTTCTTAGCTAAAGGCATCATAGATTGCAAGCATTCATGGTTCGATCTAGATTTCAGGTTCCATATCTCATCTTGATACCATTGTTCAAGGCGACATTCATTAAATAATTCGTCTTAACCATTCCATTATTCTCTTTAAATGGGTGGTGGTCATATTATGTCTCATCTCCTTTACTTCTCTCAAGCATTTAAGGCGATTGTTCATGTGAAGGAACCAACCATTCAAACCTGTATGGTACACTTGAATATTGTATACCATTATACTTATGTTTACTAAAAAATGCATATTGAGTTCAATATATCACACTCTTTGCATACCCAAAACTTTCACATGTTCTATATGTGGATCATTAGCTATGGATTTGGTAAAGGAATCATCTTATGGGTAGATATGCATTGAATAATAACTTTCTCATTAGCAATCATATCTCTAACCAAGAGATATTTGATATCTATGTATTTAGTCTTACTGTGATACTTAAGGTCCTTAGCATAAGCTATGTTAGCCTTGACTATCACAGTGCATCAGGATTAGACCTTTTTCTATAGTTTATTCCCTATCATTCTACGAATCATCTCAAACTATGGCAAAGTACACTATATACTTTGATTCTATGGAGGACAAAGACACATATGTCTATTTCTTGGTTTTCCAAGAGATGGCTTTATTCAATAAGAATGAACATCTCAAAGTTGAATATCTTCATCTCCTGCATGGCCAGTGTTTGTGTAACCTTTCCCAAAGCACACTAAAGCCTTAGAAACACAGCTCATAGTCCATAGTCCATTTCAAGTGTCTCATTATTCTTTTTACAGCTTCTTGATGCTTGACTTTTGGGTTGAATAAAAACATGACTCATAAGTTTAACCACATAACAAATATTTAGTCTAGTACACAGCATAATGTATATCAAACTATCAACTACGCTTGAGTATGGGACTCGTTTCATACATTGAATGTCAGATTCCTTAATGGTGTGCATATCCTCAATTAGGTTATGATCGTTGACCATAGGAGTGTCTATGGGTTTGCAGTCTCTTATGTTAAAATGTTCAAGGATTTTTCTTACATAGGTCTTTTATGACAAAGACAACCATTTTCTTAGATGATCTCTATTTATCTTAACTCTCGAGATATATTCTGCTTCACCCATATTTCAAAAATTCAAGGATATCTTTCATATATCTATTTTAACTACCTTGAGGCTAGTTCTGGCTAACAATATGTCATCGACAGACAGGGATGATGTGACATATTCACCCCTAAATTGATTAATTTGCATGCAATGGTCGTCTTTGATCATTTCAAAGTTGAATGAAGTTATTGCTTTATGAAATCTCAAGTTCCATTGCCTAGATGATTGCTGCAATCCTTATTGGATCAAAGAAGTATGCACACTTTATGCTTTTTACCCTTCTATATGAAACCTTATAATTGTTTCATAAAAATTTCCTCATCTAATTCTCCATTGAGACAAGTAGTCTTTATATCCATCTAATGTAATCCCAAGTCTAACCTTGCTACTATAGCCATAATTAACTTGATTAAGTTGAAATGCACAATTGGTGAGAAAGTGTCCTCATACTCTATACCTTCTTATTGTGTGTACCCCTTAGCTACCAAGTGGGCTTTTGCTTTATTTATTGATCTACCCCCTTTCTTTTATATTTGAGAACCCATTTGTTCTCAATTGCCTTACGGCCTGGCAGTAAGTCATTCAATTACCAAGCTTGGTTAATTTTCATGAAATCTATTTCCTCTTGCATGGCCTTTTGCCAATTTTTTCTAAGTAGGTCCTATCAGTGCCTCTTTAACACTTCTAGGTTCTTTATCATCTCCATCTAGGCCAATGATAAATGTTGCTCTTTAAATTAAGAATCCTCTTCTCAGAGATTTGTCTCTCTTACTTCTCCAAAGTATGGTTTCAAGATTCTCTTCTTGTATTTGAATAAGGTTTTTATGTGAAAATGGCTTATCTCTCCCACTCAGATCAACAAACTAAGGAATATTCATTAGTTCCTCATTACGTCAATCATCAATCTCATAGAGATTTTGAGATCTATCAATCTCTCCCTTGCTAGGGAATTTAGCTTCTAAAAATATTCCCTTATTTCAATCCTAGTCACTAAGCTGTCATCATTTTCACCAATGAAGATATATAAACCTTTGAGTGCTTAAAGTATCTTATGAATATACACTTCTTTTCTCTATGACCAAATTTTTCATGTTTATAGGAAGAATCGTAGATATAAGTTGCTAACCCCCATGGTCATAAGATGGTTAAGTCTAATTTGTGACCTATCCACATTCATAAGGTGTGCCTATGATTGATTTGGACATTGCACAGTTAAGTATGAAGGCAGTTGTCTTTGATGCATCCCCCTAAAAATAAATTAGTAGGTTTACTTATGCCATCATAGCCCTAACCATGTCAAGAAGAGTTTGGTTTCTCATTTTAGCAACTCCATTTTTTTGAGGAGTACCGAGGATGATAAGCTGTCTTACTATTCTCTTCTCTTCATAGAGGGCCTTGAATTGTTTTGAGAGATACTCTCTACCTCTATCGATTCATAATGTCTAAACTTTACTATTAAACTGGTTCTCAATAATGTTAAGGTATTTTCTAAAGCATTCTAATGCCTCAAATTTATGAGAAATCAGGTAGATAAAAGTAATAAAATACTATGCTCCATTGTCGAGCCCTCACACTTATGGGTTCACAAATGTTAAAGTGTACCAATTGCAAAGGAAAGTCATATGATGAATTTTGTCACAACAACAATTAAGATTATAAAAGAATGACATTTATTTGGAATTTAATTAAGGAAATAACATATACAAGATTTTGTCAAATTTTCAATGCATAGACCATGCCATGTAGCATTGAAGGTTGCCTACCTTACAACACTAGTTTTAAATGTGTTATTACCTATAATTTTAGCTCTGGCATTATTCCCCACATAAAGCCACATGCTTCTTGTTGGTAATTGATAAAATATTTGTGAAGTTCCCACAGCCTTAGCTTTTATGGTTTATTGTCCCTGAGACTATAATCCATATAAGATTAATTTGAGCTATGAAGGTCGTACTTGAAACATATTCAAGGTATGAAGAATTATGTTTTAGTATATTTTTCTTGCTCAGGACAGTCTATGGCAAGGTGCCCCTTCTCTTTGGCAAGTGAAACATTTGATCTTCTTTAGGTCAAATTTTTTTGCATGTTTATTACTTTTCAAAGAAAATTTACTTGCCATTTTAGTCCTTTGGTCTACATTTCTTTTATAGACCCTTGCCTTTGTTAGACTTAAATTTGAAAGTATTGGTTAATTAAAAAATATTAAGCTTTAGCTTATCCGTGTTGAACTAGATGATGGGAATCCTTGGCTTTGTGGCAAAGATTCCACTAAATCTTATCCTTTTAAAGCTATCCTCATACCCTAAGTATTTGGGTGGCACTCGAAATTACACATGCTATCATCATCCATTGCACTTAACATGGTGATGCAAGTGATATTGTTCTTTTCCTTTCAAGAAACACAAACTTCTTCTTGTTCCCTTCAATTCCCAAATTCTAGTTTCAGGATCACAATTGTCAGTACGTCTATGATGCCTTGTTCTCACAAAATATAGGAGATTTTATGATACCATATATCGTAGTTATCTTCTTTAAGCTTATCACCCTTATTAAGTTTAGCATTTATGGACTTGATTTTTGGTCAATTCATAACTCAATTACACAAACAATTACGTATACTTAGCATGGTATACAATATTTCAATTTATTAAAGTCAAATTCTTAGCCAATTGGATCGTAGGGTTTGCTAAATTCATGTTCAGGAGACAACTAGATTGACTCCCATCGCAATTCTTCTAGCTAGATTACCTCCCTTTTAATCCTTATTGAATTAATGTCACTTGTGTCCTCCTAGATAACACGTTCTAGAAGAATTTTCACTCAAGTGAAATACTTTAAATAATTAATGCATTAAATAGATAACTAATATCTATAAAATAAAGTAATTAGATAACAATTATCTATAAAGCTTTAACATACAAATAACATAATCATGGAACAAATATCCATTAAAAAAATCCAACAATTAATTAAAGTGAAACTCAAAATCCCAAAACAAAATTAGGTTTAGTTCAAAAGTAGAACAAAACCAAAAAAAAAATTAACTATGAGACCAACACATCTCAATAAGAAGTTCTCTTAAAACTCTACCATGGTAAAAAAAACAAAAAAAGAACTTATCATATAAACAAAACATTTCACAAATAACCTATCATGGTAGAAAGAATTTAATATGATGAATAAGCTTTATCATGGTAACTAAAATATGGTTATAGTAAAAGTTTTCTTAGTGAAAGACAATATGAATCACATCAAGGGATCCCTTAGAAGTAGTTCATGTTCAAAATCAAGGAAAATATTTTTTACATCAAAATTTAGCACAGAAGCCTAACCCAGGGTGACAAAATTTTAAACAATTTGTAAATGCGAATTTTTGACATGACTATATGACCCAAATGTACATCCAACTCAATATACAAAAAGTCTTGTTTAAGTACTAGCACTTTTCAAGTAGATACTTGTTTAACAATGCCCAAATTAGGTCCAACATACATTTATCACAATCTGATACTCATTCTTAATCTAAAATAGTTATAGGATGTATACTTGTTCATAACATGAACACATACTTATAACTAATCAACATGATGTATACAAAATATTTCACTGTAAGTGTACAGGTCAAAGTGCAATATAGTAGTGCATCAAGGTCGATCACATAAGGAATCAAGCAAAATAGCAATTAGACAATAAAGTTCTCATTTTTTATTCACGTTAAGCAAAACCAATTAGAAGCGATTGATTAAGGAAAAATTAAAAAGTGAAATGAATAAAATACAATGAGATTCCCAATCCAACAACCACAAAATATCAAATACAACCTAGAGTCACAAATCCCTTGCTAGCTTCATAGATCTTGCTTTTTACCCAATTAATTAATTTTAATGCTAATTTTGTTAAGCTAGAGCATTAATGGCCATAAGGGTCTTTCGAACCTCAAATAACCCTCTCTCAAATTAATTATGTTATTCTAAAAAAAATTATTCAAGAGGCAACTTTAATTCCAACTCACTCTAATTTAATTATATGAGGCAATTAGGTATATTTCTATCCTAATTACAAATTAGATCATAGTCCAATCTCACATTACTCAATATAAAGGTCCAAATGAGATTCCCCTTTGTCAAGGAAAACCCAACACCCAAATTCATATTTAATGATGGCCAAACATTAAATAGAAAAATTAATGCAAGATTGAGCAACCAAAATTAACATTAAGCATAACCAATGGGGAAAAACAAACTCTAATCCACTAACAAGTTTATAGTTACTCTAGGTCAAATGTTTTCAGCCACTAACAGCCATTAAAACAGCATAAAGTAACAATATTCAGCAAAAGATACATCAAGAAGTAGAGAAAAGGGAGAAGAAAGCTTAGGAAGGATAATTTCTATCACAAATTGCAAGACCCAAGCATTTCCCAAGCTTCTCCAACTCTTTCTCCATATTAGAATGCTCCCTAGACATGCAACTGTTGGTTAAAGACGAACTGGAACTAATATGAGGTGCCTCCAACCTAAAAATTCATTGAGTCAAAATTGTGCATTTCATTAAAATCACGCTTTGCTGCAGCAAAACGCATTTTTGCTGCAGCAATCATGACCTGTTCATATTTTCTTTTCAGCTTTAATTTCTTTGACTTGGGCTCCAAAATTCTCTTCTTTAGGCCCATAAATTGGGCCTCCCTACATGCATAAAATCTAAAATAAATGATAGAATTGGTCCACTAACTTCCAACTTATTTCCAAACCCATTTTCACACACATTCATCTTTTTATCATATTTTTATTAACAAAATTTCAATAAATGACTTCCAATTATATTAAAAATACTAATAAATTCAATAAAATATTGGAAGTCATCAAACCCCCACACTTGAATGTTTGCTTATCCTCAAGCAAAAGAATACAACTATACAAAAATGACAAAAGGAAATGTGAATATTTCAAGGTTAAATACAATTCAAACTTTCAAGAATTCAATTTAATTACAAATCTTTTCTGCCTTCCAAAAATAATAGTAGCAAGGCACTAAATCAAGTAAAGATAAATTCTAATAGATTATCCCTCACCAGTCAAAACACTCAATTCCACCTATTGTAACCCATCTACCATATGCTTGTTTCTTATCTTAATCTCCACTAAATTATGCCATTGCACACACAAATCAAAAGGAGTTTTGAAATGTTGGAATGTTCTAGGAAGGATAATGAAATAGAATTATTCAATGGGTCAACATTATATACTCCAATTAGTGCTAAGCATATGAAATGAAGATCATGAAAAATGAAGGATAAACCGCAACTATTTACAAGAGGTATCAATGAATAAAAACATCCTCTTTTTTTTTTTACTTGATTTTTTTTGAACTTTCCATATTATTTTCTCTTCTTTCTTCATCTTCGTTTTTTTTTTGTTTCCTCTTTCTTTTTTTTTTGAACCACTTATCAAATGCCAACTCAATTCTAAGTCCTTTATTTTCTTTTATAGATGTAACACTTAGCACTAACTAAAATGGTAAATGGGAATAAAAATAGATGAAAAGTGGGTAAACCTTAGCAAAAAGGCATATGATAATTTTTTTGTGTATACAAATGGCTATTATAAGTTTCAATAAAGATTCAAAACAAGTTCTAGAGATGAAATCACAATAAATGTACTCTCTCTCAAAGAAAATGAACATTTAGGCTCAAAATTCTCACAAGCTTTTTGGACAAACTATTGTCAATTATCCAAACTTAATCCATTGCCTCTTTACTAAAATTTTAGGAAGGTAGAACCAATTTTTAATCAATTGTAATTCTCTCAAGTTCAAATCAATCCGACCTTAGGCACATTCACCAAAAAGAACATCAAAACTGCTTAAACAAAAAAATGTTTGAGATTTTCAAAATTTTCAAAATTTATTTTATCATTTAAAAAAAACTATGTACAAATATATACAACCAATTCCTAAAACAGAACAAACTCAAGGAGAAATAAAATAACAAATATAAAAGCAAGTACACCCTCCCCCACAGTTGAATTAAACATTGCCCCCAATGTTTAAAGACAGAAAACAAACAAGAAGAGAGAGGGATACTGAAACTCCCCTGACCAATAGATGTGGCAAGTTGACAGACAGAAAGACTTTGACAGAGGGATGAGAGTGACATATCCTCAAGAGAATAGGTACCTGCTAATCACATCAAATAGACAAGTGAATAAGTTAGAAATAAATAAGTTAGTTACAAACCATCGAGTAAAGTGTTATCAAATATCAGTTACAAACCAAAATAGTAAATGAAACAGTCACAAAGAAAAAAAAAGCAAAATAACTAAAAGGACTAAAAGCAAAAGAAATAAAGATACTAATTAAAATAACACAAATCAAGCAAAGTGGAAGCTCAATTCTGTGGTGGGTTCAGCTTGAGAAGGATCTATGGATGGAATAGGCGAAGGTGCTATAGATGAGCTAGGCACGTCATGACCAGGTATGTGTAAATGCTACATGATAAGGCGTATTTGCTCTTCCAACCTCTTGACGGCATCCGTTAATGACTCTAATTGTTGCTTAGCCCACACATTAAAAGGAGGAGAACGAACAGGGGTAGGCTGATTGACTTCTTCCCCTTGTTCTACCAGAGACTCCTCTACCTGAGATGACTTGGCATGCATTTTGTGGTACTTGATGGGTTGACGAGGTTGTTGTTGTTCCTCATTATCAATAATGGGAACCTTAGCTACCAGAAGCAACTCAGTAATCAAATAAGGGAAGGTAAGTGCTCTCTTAGTCTTAACATTGATACATCGCTTTATAAAGTCATAGATAATAGCAGCTAGATCAACTAATTTTCTCTCTAGAAAAGAATGATCCTTGTTCATTTTGGATGCATTCAATGTGGGCATGACATTGTGAGCCACAAAATGAAACCAAAATGTGCTTTGCCTTGTAAGTGTACCTCTCAATAGCCCTCTTTGACAAAAACCAGCAGAGTCAAAACATAAACGTTTGGCCACTGCATCCCAATCAGGTGTGAAGGCATTCATCTTGTATTGGCGATAAAGACAATTAATAGTAGAAGGGAAGCCATAATAGTTCTGAATAACCTCAACATTAATTACCACTTCCTTGTCACACACTTAGTAAGTGTCATTGCAGCAATAAAATGCATTCACATAAAATTTTCTAACTAGAGCAGGGATATAATGTTGAAATTTGTCATTTGTCAAGTATACTATCCATCCCCTTCGCACCAGTGTTTGAAAGGCAGCTTTGTAACATAAAATTGCACAATAGCAGTCAGAAATAAAATTCTTAGATCCCATTAAAGAGATAAATCTATCTTGGCATGCGTGATCCATGAATTTCTCATTGTTGAATGGTTGCTTTGGCTTCTTAGCAGCTTTTTAAGAAGAAGAAGATGGAGCAGTCTTGCATTTAGCTATACTCTTACGACCCATTGCTAAAACATAAACACAAGACAAGCCACTATAAGTCACAATAAACAAATTATCACAAAAGCAATCACATGCCAAAAATTAAATAAAGATAATCAAATAGAAACAAGAGCCATGCCAACTTGCAAAAGTGGACAAGTCAAAATAAAGGCCCTATTCAAATAATGAGAACTTGTCAACTAAGGTAAATACGCCAAAGCAATATGCCCAATATTCAAAGCACCTATCCATGATTTTCACATTGAGATATGAATGGGTCCATACAATGCACAACAAATATTCAATTCAAAGTAAAGAGCATAATTTCAATAGAACCAATTTCATACCACTAACACTCATTGCAACTCTCACAAGTAATTCAAAGCACATAAGCCAACAATAAACAAGGAAGCATCCAAAATTTCGATCCATGAATCGGCTATTAATCCAGACTTTAGCTCAGAAAAACATACCTTAAGCGAGAGAAATATATATAGAAGAAGCAAAGGAAATGAAAGCAGTAAGCTACAGCATGCAAGAGCTGTGAGTGTCGGTGTGGGTGAGTTTCAAAGCTGGTGGAATGCAAAACAGAACAGGGTGAGCTAAAACGCCGTATGTTGTGGTTGATTGAGGGAAAAGGAAGGCAAGGAGAAGACAATGAATAGGGTAATGAAGTTGGAGATCAGCCACGGCGAAAATGAAGAAGTTGCGAGTTGAGGTTATGAACAGTGAAGATAAGCTTTTTACAGTACGAAACAGAACAGCGTGACAGCAAAAACTGGCTGAACACGGTGTGTGCTATGAACTGTGAAAATCAGTTTCAGAGAAGGCGAAACAGAACAAAGCGACGATAAAAGAGAGTAAAGATATGGCTGAAGCATGGCTAGAAGTGGAGTACTCACTGGGCTTTACAGCTAAGAAGATGGAATGAGGAAACAGAGTAAGGAAGAACTGAAGCAGGATCTTCAACAAGCAAGAAATAAAGCAACTAAAAACCAAAGCATGAATGAGGTTGGTGAACGGCGGCATGACTAAGTTGACAAGAAATGGGATCTCAATACATGAGGCATGATAGAAAATGAACACAGTGGGAAGAAAGAGATGAGATGAAGGAGATGGCAAACCTCTATGGTAACCAGCGGGAACAAGCTTCACACGGTGGAGAACAATGGAGATGAAGGACCGAAGCACATCTGGAGGCAAACGAAGAACAACAATGCAACGGCTGAGGAAGGAGGAAGAGCGACGGCAGAAGGTTGAAGATAGAGAGAACAAAGGTGAAAGGGAAAAAAGTAGGGTAAAATGGCTGGAGGGTAAAACTGTAAAAACAAAAAAAATTTATTTAAATTTATTTAAATGCCATTGCTTAGTACTCTCTTTATATAACTTTGCACTTTCAAAAGCATGGTATCTAAACTCTTCTAACTCATTCAATTGTAAAATTCTTGATGCACCAGCTTGTTTAGAATTCATATTCAGTTGTTTAATTTTCCACCAAGCTTTATATTCCAACTCAAGAGACAAGTGGCAAGCTTTATCAAATACCAAGCGATAAGGGGGCATCACAATTGGAGTCCGGAAAGCAGTACGATATGCCCAAAGAGCATCATCTAACTTGTCTGACCAATCTTTTCTAGTAGGTCCCACTGTCTTTTCAAGTATCTGCTTGATCTCTCTATTGATTAGCTCACAAAGGTCATTGGTTTGTGGATGATAAGCAAGAGACATTGGGTGGTGAACTCCATATTTTGACAAAAGAGCTTTGAATTGCTTGTTGTTGAAATGAGTTCCCTCATCAGTGATAATAGCTCTAGGAGTGCCAAACCTTGTAAAAATGTTCTTCTTCAAGAACCAGATAAGAGTATTGCCATCATTGGATTGACAAGCCATAGCTTCCGCCCACTTGCTTGCGTACTCCACAGCAACAATATGCACTGATTGTCTCTTGAAGAAAGAAATGGTGCCATGAAATCTATCCCCCATACATCAAACAATTCTACTTCTAAAATTCTAGATTGAGGCATCTCATGTTGCCTTGAAATATTACCTGTCCTTTGACATCTATCACACTTGGTAACAAAATAGTGAGTATCTTTAAACAAAGAAGGCCAATAAAATCTAGATTCAAGAACTTTAAATGTGGTCATTTGCCCCCATAATGCCCCTATATGCAGATGCATGACATGAATATAAAATGGCTTCTTATTCTATTTCAAGAACACATTTTCTAATGATCAAATTAGCACATCTTTCAAACAAAAATGGTTCATCCCAAATATAAAAGTCAATATCATGCAAAAAAAATTTCTTTTGAAAAGGCTTTAAATTAGGAGCTAACACTCTACACACAAGATAATTCACAATATCCACATACCATGGTAAATCACAAGTACCAACAACAAATAATTGCTCATCAGGAAACTGTTCAATAATCAACAAGTCATTACCATAATCAAAAACATGAACAAGTCTAGACAAGTGATCAGCAACCTGATTTTTAGTTCCTTTCCTATCAATAATTTTTACATCAAATTCTTGCAACAACAAAACCCATCTAATGAGCCTAGGTTTAGATTCATTCTTATTTAACAAATGTCTAATAGCAGCATGATTAGTATGAACTATAACCTTAACACCCATCAAATAAACTCTAAACTTTTCAAAAGCAAAAATAATAGCAAGCATTTCTTTTTCAGTAGTTAAGTAATTTACTTGTACGCTAGCTAAAGTCTTGCTTGCATAGTAGATAGGATAAAAAATCTTTTCACGCCTTTGTCCAAGCACTGCTCCAACAGCAAAATCACTTGCATCACACATGACCTCAAAAGGTAGTGACCAATCAGGAGCAACAATGATAGGGGTAGATGTTAATCTACTCTTCAACTCTTCAAAGGCCTTTGTACACTCTTCATTGAAATTGAAAGGAGTGTCTTTTTCAAGGAGTTGAGATAAAGGCTTTGAAATCTTGGAGAAGTCCTTGATAAATCAAGCATAGAAACCAACATACCCTAAAAAACTTCTCACAGCCTTTACATTAGGGGGTGGTGGCAACTGCTCAATAATTAAAGTCTTAGTCTGATCAACTTCAAGACCCTTCTTGGAGACTTTGTGACCCAAAACAATACCTTCTGTTACTATAAAATGGCATTTTTCTCAATTAAGCACAAGGTTAGTTTCCTCATATCTTTTCAACACTTTAGCTAAGTTGGACAAGCACTGTTCAAATGATTCTCCAAAAACAGAGAAGTCATCCATAAACACCTCCATAATCTCTTCAATCATGTCAAAAAAGATGGTCATCATGCACATTTGAAAAGTGGCGGGTGCATTGCAAAGACTAAATGGCATCCTTCTAAAGGCAAAAGTGCCATAAGGACAAGTAAAAGTTATTTTCTCTTGGTCCTCAGGAGCTATAGCAATCTGATTGTAGCCTGAATAACCATTCAAGAAGTAAAAGAACTCTTTACTAGCCAATTTATCCAGCATTTGGTTAATGAAAGGAAGAGAAAAGTGATCCTTTCTTGTGGCATCATTTAACTTCCTATAATCCATACAAATGTGCCATCTAATGACTGTTCAGGTCAGAATTAACTCATTTTGTCCATTGCTAACCACTGTCATTCCTCCTTTTTTAGGAACACATTGTACTGGGCTAACCCATGCACTATCAAAAATGGGATAGATTATCCTAGCATCTAACCACTTGAGTATTTCCTTCTTGACCACTTCTTTCATCACAAGGTTCAATCTCCTTTGATTTTAAACAGACTTCTTATGATCTTCCTTTAATAAAATCTTGTGCATTACAATGGATGGACTTATACCTTTAATGTCTGCAATTGTCCATCCTAAAGCTTGCTTGTGATCTTGAATAACCCTTAGTAACCTCTCTTTTTGATCATCAAACAAAGCAGAAGAGATGATAATAGGCAATATCTTAGATTTACCCAAATAAGTATAAGTGAGGTGAGATGGCAAAGGCTTAAGCTCTAATGTTGGTGCTTTCTCAATTGAGGGTTTTAGGGATGGAGCTTGTCTAGATTCTAGCTCCAAAGATTCAAATACCCTTGTGGAATTGAGATAGTAAGGAGATGCTTGAAGAAGCTTCTTACATTTAACAATATCATCATTTTTAACCACATCATTTCCCAATAATATAGCATGTAGTGAGTCTTTCACAGCAAAAGACTTTAAAGTCTCTCAAACTACCTCATCTAGAATATCCACTCTAGAACAAATTTCAAACTCCCCAGGATACTTCATTGCTTTGTGCATGTTAAAGCTAACTTCTTCATCATTCACTCTAAGTTTGATCTCTCCTCTCTCAACATCAATGAGAGCTTGTGCTGTAGCTAAAAATGGTCTACCCACAATAAGTGGGAGATCTCTATCTTCATCACAATCCAAGACAAAAATCAATAGGGAAAATAAATTTATCAACCTTAACCAAAACATCCTCTATTTTACCTTTAGGAAAAGCCAAACTTCTATCGGCTAATTAAAAAGTCACTGAAGTGGGACTAGCTTCACCAAGTTGTAGTTTTCTAAACACAAAAAGTGGCATCAAATTGATACTTGTGCCTAAATCACATAATGCCCTACCTTGAAATTTGTCTCCAATCATACAAGGAATTAAAAAGCTACCTAGGTCATGGCATTTGGAAGGTAGTTTATTCAAGAGAATAGCATTACACTCTTCAATAAGTACAACAGTTTCACACTTACCTAATCTTCGCTTCTTACACAACATCTCTTTCAAGAATTTAGCATATTGAGGCATTTGTTCCAAAGCTTCAATGAGAGGAATGTTGATGTGCAATTGCTTGAAAATTCTTAAGAATTTCTTGTATTGCTCCTCTAATGCCTTCTTTTGACATCTTTGAGGGAATAGTAATGGTGGTACCTAAGTAAGATGATCAATAGTCAATCCCTCTTTCTTAGATGTTTTCACGACCTCTTTTGAAGACTCCTTCTTAATATCATCTTCAACAATCACAAGTTTAGCTTTAGAAGGCGTAGAAGATACCTCTTGCTTAGTTTGATCAACTTCTGGCTTATGTGTAGACTCAGGTGTAGGAGAGGAAATTTCAAATAGTTGCTTTCTACTCTTTAAGGTAATTGCCTTGCACTGCTCATTTCTTTCTCTCTGAGGATTATTCTCCATATTGCTTGGTAATCCTCCTTTATGAAGTACAATCACAGCAATTGCAATTTGCCTCATTTGAACCTCAAGATTCTTAAGGGATGAATCAACTCTTGTATTAATGGCCACTTGTTCTTGATTGCTCTTAATCTGAGAACTCATCAACTTAGCCATCATATCTTCTAAGTCAACTTTTAGCTCTTAAATAGGAAGAGATCGCTTTTCAACGTGAGGAAAACCCGAAGGAATGATTGGCTTTACACTAGAAGATGAAGCTTGATTGAGGGTTGCACTATTTCTCAAAGAAAAGTTGGGATTCTGACGCCACCTAGGATTGTAAGTGTTTGAAAATAGGTTGACTTGATTATTACCATGATAATTCCCAGCATAATTAACCGTCTCAATTTGTTGAGATAGATGGCACTGGTCAGTCACATATACATCTCCATAATAATCACACTGAGCATATATGGTATGAGCTCCCATTAGCCCACTATTGTTTTGATCAACACGTGCTTCTAGATGGTCAAATCTTTTACTTAGAGTCTGAAGTATAGCTACCACTTATGAAGATGAAGAGTCATCAGCAACTCTTTCTAGTGATCTCCCAAGTCTTCTGTCATTATTGTTCTGAATATGATCAATAGCAAGATCATCTAAACAGTTCCAAACATAGTTTAATAGTTGCTTTGCAATCCCACCATTAGTGACTGAATTCATTTCAGACTTAGATTCTGGTGTCAACCGGCTACTAAAGACTTGAATTAAAACCTATTTCTCTTGATTATGCCCTAGACTTTACTTCACCAATGGCTTGAACCTTTCCCAAGCTTCATACAAATGTTCATCAAACTGTTGATTAAAATTGAGAATGTTAGCTCTAGAATCAACCATCTTGTTGTGTGGGAAAAATATAGATTTGAACTTGCTTTCCATTTCTTCCCATGATGAGACACTACCTTCATCCAAATTATTGAGCCAATCCTTAGCTTTCCCTTATAGAGAGTAAGGGAAGAGTCAAAGACGAATTACATCTTGAGGAACTCCATTTTGCTTGAATGAGTCACAAATGTTAATGAAGTTAACCAAGTGTCTGTTAGCATCCTCATCTTGATTTCTTGCAAATTGCCCATTCATCTCAATCATCTTAAGCATGGCTTGCTTAATCTCAAAGTTATTAGCTTGGAAGTCAGGTACTTTAATCCCAGACTGGTATCCTCTGACTTGTCTACCCAAGAAATCAGTGACACATAGCTTGTCATTGTCATCCTCGTCCATCTCTTCATTTGTAACCTTTTCACCAATTGGAGGTTGAGTATGAGTTGAATTAGCTTTCAAGATTTCTTTAAGACTTCTTGTTCTCGCAGGTGTCTTTTTTGACTTAGCCCTGCGTCGCATGCAAAATAGTCCTGCAAAAATAATAAAAGATCAATGATCGAATTGAACAAAATAAAGTAAAACAAAATAACAAAATAAATGCTTAAGCGAAAACCACTCAGGGTCCTTTAATGTGAATCACCAATTACCTAGATTTCTTGGCAACGACGCCAAAAACTTGATGCACACAAAATATTTCACCACAAGTGTACGGGTCAAAGTGCAATATAGTAGTACATCAAGGTCGAACCCACAAGGAATCAAGCAAAATAGCAATTAGATAATAAAGTTCCCATTTTTTGTTCACATTAAGCAAAACCAATTAAAAGTGATTGATTAAGCAAAAATTAAAAAGTGAAATGAATAAAATACAATGACATTCCCAATCTAACAACCACAAATGCCCAATGCAACCTAGAGTCACTAATCCCTTGCTAGCTTCATAGATCTTGCTTTTTACCCAATTAATTAATTTTAATGCCAATTTTGTTAAGTTAGAGCATTAATGGCTATAAAGGTCTTTTGAACCTCAAATAACCCTCTCTCAAATTAATTATGTTATTCTAATAAAATTATTCAAGAGGTAACTTTAATTCCAACTCACTCTAATTTGATTATATGAGGTAATTAGGTATATTTCTATCCTAATTACAAATTAGATCATAGTCTAATCTCACATTACTCAATCTAAAGGTCCAAATGAGATTCCCCTTTGTCAAGAAAAAACCCTAACACCCAAATTCATATTTAATGATGGCCAAACATTAAATAGAAGATTGAGCAACCAAAATTAACATTAAGCATAACCAATGGGTAAAAACAAGCTCTAATCTACTAACAAGTTCATAATTACTCTAGGTCAAATGTGTTCAGCCACTAACAGCCATTAAAACAGCATGAAGTAACAATATTCAGCAAAAGATACATTAAAATGTAGAGAAAAGGGAGAAGAAAGCTTAGGAAGGATGATTTCTGTCACAAATCGCAAGACCCAAGCATTTCCCAAGCTTCTCCAACTCTTTCTCCACCTTAGAATGCTCCCTAGACGTGCAGCTGCTGGTTGAAGACGAACTGAAACTGATATGAGGTGCCTCCAGCCCTAAAAATTTGCTGAGAGTCAAAACTGTGCATTTCATTAAAATCACGCTTTGCTGCAGCAAAACGCATTTTTGCTGCAGCGAACATGACCTGTTCAAATTTTCTTTTTAGCTTTAATTTCTTTGACTTGGACTCCGAAATTCTCTTCTTTGGGCCCCTAAATTAGGCCTCCCTACGTGCATAAAATCCAAAATAAATGATATAATTGGTCCACTAACTTTCAACTTATTTCCAAACCCATTTTCACACACATTCATCTTTTTAATCATATTTTTGCTAACAAAATTTTAATAAATGACTTCCAATTATATTAAAAATACTAATAAATTCAATAAAATATTGGAAGTCATCACAACACCTACAAATGAATTTAGTTATGTCAATAAATCTCAAAAAGCCATTAGGAACATGAGGGACAGATAGGATTCTCATAGTCAAGCATAATATTTCGTATCTAAAGCTATGAGGGACAAACAAAGTTCTCATGGCATAACATTCAATTCAAATCAAGGATCAAGAGGGACAAGCAAAATCCTCTTCACCATATAGATGTGTGAAATCGAAGATTAAAGACTATATGCTTTACAAAATAATATATGTCCTAAGTTAGTATAATATATATTGCATAAATCAAAATAAGAGGCAATAAAAAAGTGGTGTCTCATACACCAAAATTTACACCTCTAGTGCTTCCCTGACCCAACTTACTCTTGTAAAAAATATTAATCATGGGGAATGAGACTTAAAAGTCCCAATAACTAAAAATTAATATGTAATGATGCATGTGGATATAATTAATCATGCGATTGCTAAGTGGGTATACCAAAACATTTAACTGAATAAATATTTCCAAACAAACCGAACAAATAATTATTTGCATAAATATACCTTATATCCCTCCTTATATCATGCCTGGATGCTAAATCACCTAGTCAAAGGTGATCTACATGCTATTTATTGGGTCTAATGAGGACTTACCACATAGTAATAATTAACCAAACAAAAATTTTCAACAGTACAATATTTCAAAATATCCTGACAAATCAAGCCTAAATTAACAACTGAATAAGAATATAATCGAACAATAACATTTCATCATAATACACATTTATAAATTTTAATCCACTAGATAATAATTCCAAACAAATATATTCAAGTCTTTATTTCCAAATAAATTATAATTTTCAAACAACAAACAACATATAACCAATTATACACACACACACCCCCCTTTACAACACGTTAATAATAACCACCTTGTATTTTAGACAAGTTCCCCATTAAAACTCCTCTTTTACTACTCTCTTTGTTAATAAAATTTACACAAGTATTTAATAACACTACATATTAATTTCATATTGAAATTAATAAATAACTGTAATTTGAAGAGTTAAAAAGTTTTTAGACATAAGACCCATATTAACACTAATTCAAGGTTAGTGTCTTATTTAACTTTTTAAATTTCTTTTCTCATATCCTAGTAAACTATATTTAAGTTTCAAATCCCTCTTAATATTACAATTTCATCAATCCATATTTCAAAATTCGTCTAAAAATAAATTGAAAATTTAAAAATTATTCTCCAGCCTCAAATCACCATTCCACAATCTTAAAAATATATGTTCATACTCAAGTAAATATTTAATAATCAGATATTCATTATATTAGATTTAACATAAACTCAACTATATAAGCCTGGGGTTTAACTCAAAAATTCTCAAATTTAAATTTTAACCTTAAAAAAATATTTTATAGTATTTATTACATCTTTATAACCTCAACATTCATTTTAAATCATCATAACTTTAGATTAACTATTATATAGAAAGCTCGAACCCTTAAATTTGTTCTACCACCCCTCAACATTCATACTACTAAAAAGCTCCTATCACGTAGATATTTTTGTGAAGAGAGTTTCGGGATTGGGAGTGGTTTTGAATAGTTAAATAATTTAAAAGCTTGACTACTAACCTAAGAATGGCGGATGCAGTCTGGAGCGAAGAAGAGGACGACGCGATTTCTTTTCCCCTGTGCGAATGAAAAAGAACAATGGAGGAGGAGGGGAATATAATATCAAATAAGGGTGTGGGTCCCACAACACATTTCCCCTCCATTTTTTTAAAACATATAGGTTATCTGTATTAGTTTGCACGCTGTCCCTCTCACCCCTTTCTACTTCTTTTAATTTTTTTTCTCCCCTTTTTATTTCATATTTTATTATTATTATTTTATTCATTTATTTGTTTGTTTCATATTATATATATCTATATATTTTTAAAAAAAATTATGTCCTAAACTAAGTTAATAAATATCTTTTATATAGCTCTAGACCAACTTTAATCGATAATTAAATATCTAAACATGTTATTAATCCCAAATAACCTGGAACACAAATTCATTGCTTAATTTAAACCTCAAAATAATATAAATTTCTGTTTTTAAATCCTCAATAAGGCCTAAATTCTATAATTTTTTTATTATCTAAATATTAAGATGTTACATAAGATATTTTCGCTCTCTCTCTATATATAATATAGTATTATGTATGATATTTATATATAATTTATATATTTATAATATTTCTCATATTTAATATATTTTTCTTTAATTTTAATTTTTAGGGTTATTTATGTCTTTTAAGTATAATTTTATTTCCATATCTCACATTCGAACCAAAATAATACATGCATTTCATATACTTTTTCTAACATACCAAACATATTTTTAAAATAATTCAATACTTTTTTAATTTTAATTTCAATTTCGCTTTCAATTTCAATTCTATCAAAAATTAACTAAAAGTGATCTAAAAATCAGTTTGCGTAATTATAAAATGTCCAAACAATATCTCATATTCTAGTGAAAAAGTACTTTTTAAATGTTAAAAATTATGTATCCAAACAAGCCATAAACAATCAAGCTTGTTATTTGGATCCTGTTATTTTGCGGTCCTATATAAAATCAAGATATTGGCTATAGTTTTTTTTTCTTTTGGTAAGAAAATATTGACTATATTATTTCTAATTTCCCTGTAGAAGAAATGGTGTCGTTTTAGATTCCATTATTTTGCAGTCGTGTATATCTTGAATCCAAGTGTGATATGATGTATTCCCCCAAACTAAATACATTATACTACAAAATTATTAATATAAAATACTATTAAAAATGACAGTTTTAAGAAAATAAAGGAGAGGCGGGTGATGGTTGAATAATAAATGACAGATGTTTTAAATATCCATCATTTATTTCATTAAAATATATTACATGTATTTAAACACCCGTCATATAATGCTTCAAATTCTGACTTAAAACAAAATTAAAAATTAATATTAACATAAATGATGGGTGTTTTAACATATAAAGTGGAATAAATGATGGGCTTTTAAAAGTCCGTTATTTATTCTTATTTAAAATATGTTCAGTTCCTTTTTGTTTCATATTCTATCTCACACACCTGATGAACTCTCCTCTTTTCTCTTCTCTACTTTCACACGAAATCACAAGTAAACCCATAAAGTGACTTCATTTCCATAGTCGACCGTTGTCCCTCACCTCCGTCATTATTCCCCTGTCATCCTCGCCGTCGTTCACTGTGCCTTAAGTTTGCTATTGCATTTCAACCCATTTTCTTCCAAGGTGCATTTTTTTTTCATGTTTTCTACCTTTTCTTTCAATGTCCTTTGTTTTTTTTTTTGGTTGTGGGAATGATTTATTAATTGTTTTGTAGAGTTTTATTGATTGAATTTGCGCATTTAACTTTCTATGCATATTGTTGCTTGATTTTGGAACTGTGGGATGTCGAAAATTGTTGATGTTTGATGTTATTGATTTGAGAATGCTAATAGATGATATAGGTAGCCTTACGATGATTGTTAAGATGAAAATAAGTGATCAAAATGGGATATTTATGATGATTGTATTTTTCTATGAATTTTGAATGATTAATTTGAATAATTTTTAATTTAAATTATGTGCCTTGTTTGATTAGAGTAGTTTTATCATTCAAAACTACATATTGAAATGTACTAGTGTGCCAAATTTTATTACAATTGTTGAGTGAAATGCTAGGTTTAAAAAGAGGGTTTGAGCTTGAGAAATAATTTTTCTATACCATTACGTTGCCAAATTTTTTTTGACAATTGAAGGAGTATGTGAATGCTCTTATATTATAACTTTTGTTCATTAATTACTTTATATTATATGTAGAGTAGTCAATTTTTTTATATTTCTATCATTTCTTTCCTCTCCATATTCATGAGTCACTAATTATATTTCATTGATTAAGTAAAGATTATTTGATTGGTGTGAAAGAGTTATAAGGTTTTCCCTTGAGTATGTAAAAGACCCTAGAAGAATAGTGTGCCCTAATGTAAGATATGATCTTTTAAAGCAAATTAGTACATTTGACTTGGAAGACCATTTAGTATGCCATAGAATTGAAGAGAATTACAAGTGTTGGCATAAGCATGGAGAGACTAGAGAAGATAAGTGTACTAGTAATTGGGAGTAAAAAGGAAGTTTTGAATCAAATGATTATCACACAAATACTTATGAGGATAATCGTCTTGAAGAGATGGCCAATGTAATTGAAAGGGAACTTGAAGATTGTCCTGAAATGTTAGAGATGTTAAACAGTGATACAAAAAAGCCCTTGTATACTAGTTGCACTGAATTTACAAAGTTGTCGGCAGTGTTGAAATTGTACAACTTGAAAGTGAGCAATAGATAGAGTGATAAGAGCTTTATAAAAAATCTTACACTTATAAAACAATTTCTACTTACGATCAACAAGTTTCTAAGAACTATATATAAGGTAAAACAAATGCTACACTCAATTGGCATAAGTTATGAGAAGATGCATGCTTGTCCAAATGATTGCATATTATTTAGAAATGAATGTGCATCATTAATAGAGTCTCTAAAATGTAATGCTTCATGCTACAAAGATAATGGGAAGAGCATAAAGAAGACATTATGGTACTTTCCTATTATACCTAGATTTAGACAACTATATAGGAGTGCAGAAGATGCAAAAAAATTGACATGGCATGTGGATGAACGAATTAAAGATGGGAAGCTTTGACATCTAGTTGACTCTTCTCAATGAAAAAAAATTGATCTCAATTACCCTAACTTTGAAGTAGAAGATAGAAACCTTTGCCTCATATTATCTATTGATAGAATAAATCCACATGGGTTTCAAAGTAGCACTCAAAGTATATTGCCAATTATTTTGGTAATTTATAAGTTACCTCCATCAGTCTCATGCGTGGTTTTGCACTTTGTCACAATACAATGAAGCATGGATGCTAAAATTTGCATGAACAATAAATCCTTTCACGCGTGGTTTTGCTTGCAAAGACAAAGCTTAAGGCAACATATAACATAAGTACTTAATCACGCGTGAAGCACTACTTCACACTCACATGATTTAACTGTCAGTGTGCTTAATATGTAAAAACTTATGAGTAACTTGTAGAATCAGGCATGATTTTGCCTCTCATCATGCAAACATTTTCTATGAAAAACCACACACAAAAAGACATTGTTTGCAAGCTTTAACATACTTAGATGAGTCTTAATGCATATAAAAGAGACATATGATTTATCATTTAGTGATTAAGAAAATGATTAAACTCTCTAAGTTTTCAAATTGAATATAAGAAAATTTAAATTACTTATCCTAAACTTCTTTATCTTCTCTTGATTCTTCATGCTCTTAAGGTTTTATCTTCATCCATAATTCTTTATATCTGCACACATAATAAATGCCTCTTCTCTTAGTTTTGTAATAATCAAAACACATGATTCAACAATCTCTCCCTTTTTAATGATGACAAAACCTTAAGATTAAGGTTCTTAGTTCTATTTAATATAAAACTTTCCCTTAAATTGATATAGGAGGATTAACAGATAAGAATGCAAAATTATTCAACTTGAAGTAAAGATATTGAACACATGAATGACAATCACAAAAATTTTATTGATAATAGATATATTGCAATTCATATTATAACATGTCATTAAAGAAAAATAACTAAACAAAAAAGATTTCATTGCTTCCTAGGCTTAAATTTATACAACTCCCCTTTAAGCCTAGCCTATCTCTCTACATTTCTTCTCCTCTTTTGGCATCATCAAAAAGATGCAGGCCTTCCTAAGAGAGAGGAAACTCAATATCTAAGATGGGCTTCCAAGATTTCTTTATCAGATAGAGAATTTGGATTGAAGCAAGAGTGGACAAAACAATTACCTAACTAGAAGAATCATTTAGATTCATAGGTGGAATGGTATCCAATGCTTTAGTTGAGCCATCAATAGCTCAAGGAGAGGATGGAGATAATTCTTTATCAATATCTTCAACTTGTCCTTTAAGAGGTATAGAAGCTTGATGGTGTTAAGGTTGATCTTTAGGTTTTTGATCCTCAAGTTCTTCAATGATAGGTTCCTCAATATTTTGAAAAAGGAAAGGTTTAGTTTGTTTGTGCTTGGGACTAGATTTCTCTCTCTAAAGTGTTTTTGTTACTGAGTGAGTAGAGGAGATGGTAGGAGAAATCATAGGTATTAGCATTGATGAGGGTGTGGCAGGCTCTCCAACATTTGGAATGAGTTGACCAACAAGTTTGGTAAGACTCATATCATCAATATCTTTAAAAAGCTCCTCAAATGATATAGTGTTTCTATAATTTTAGCTGTATCTAAGGATTTTAATAGAGAGGGAATATAAGGGAGTGGCATATCATCAAAAGGATGAATGGGCTTTGAAGTGCCATGATAGCTTTGATATTCAGGTTAGGAATTAGTGAGTTGAGCTGAATTTAGAGGTCGGTATTTTAGGTAAAGGTGGATGGATGACCCTTGATGTCTTTGAGAAATAAGATTTTTTGCTCTTGAGAAGAAGGGTCAATAAGTGAGGGCATTCAGAATGGAGAGTGAGGTAGATTGATTAAAGTGTGTTTTGGAGGTTGAGGATGAATCCACTATGTGTACTGAACCTTCTCTAAATCTTGAAGGACCAGCCTCATCTTCTTGTCCGACAATCCTTCCTTGTGTCTTTAAAATTCCAAGGTGATCCATGATTCTATCCAACTTGCCATTTAAATATAGCATCATGTCACCAAGTTTCTTAATGTCATTTTGAAGATGAAGTATTACTTGGTCAAGCTTTTCTTTAATTTCATTGAGGATTTTATAAAGGAAAGCATTTGACATGTTAGGTGGAGTGGGCATCTAAGGAGGAGGATGAGATGAAGAAGCTCTAGCAGCTTTATGTGTTCCAGTAGTAGCTTTCTTATGTAATTTCCTTTTCTTCCTTGTTGTAATAGGATCAGCGAGCTCTTCTTCCTCTTTTGGAACAAAATTGTTCCCTTTTATCTTGAATTTCATTTTATATAGAGCAGTATCCTTAAATTCTTCTAGCTCTAGCACTGCTCCTTCAGTGTATTTGACTGAAAATATTTTTAGAATGGCAGATATGACTAATGCAAAATAAAGATTTCTGTCTTTCTTTTATTCCTTCTTCCTCTTAGCATTAACTTTAGAAACATGCAGCATCTTAGTCAATATGTAGTGACACATTAATTTTTTTGCTTCTTAATCAATCTAGTCAAGAACTCAATCTCGAACTCAGTGTAAGTGTTAAAGGTGTAAATGCCCTAAGAAGGGAGTGAATTAGGCTAATTGAAAATTTAAATGAATTACAGTAATAATAAGTGAGATGAAAGAATGAAATCACCAATCACGAGAGTTAGATAAGCAAAGCTTGACACAAGTGATTTATCCTGATTCGACTCCTACTACTTGAGTCTATGTCTAGTCCACAGGAACCTCCTGCGATTTCTAACTTTATTACCAAGATTAATTTGGGCTCTTAGTTGCCTCAATACATCAACAGACTTCTTAATAAGTCTGAAACTCTCCCCTTTATAAAGGTAATGATAAATCCCCTTAAACTCCCTGAGCTTAAGTTTCTCTTTTGAAAATGTAAAATAAGGATAAATAGAGTAAGTTCAAGAATGAACTGCTACTACTTTTAAACTCTCTTTAAGAGTAAATATATAATCAATGAAGCTCTTTATCAATAAATCATATATAAAAGGTGGGTAAACTTTAATGCTCAAATAAACATAGAATGTTCTTATTGGTTTATGTTGTTCCTCTGCTTCTTCAGGTTTCATAAAGGGGTCTATTTATAGTTGAGGATCATAAATGATTCGTTAGACTCATAAATTTTTTCATTGGAGGTTTCTTGTGATTTGTTTCCTTCTTGCTTTGTGTTTCCTTAGATATCCAAACTTCTCTAAGGTTCTCCAATGGATTAGGCAATGGACCAATGCTTTATGGCAGAGAATCCTCTTTTGTACAGTAACGGCTAAAAACATTAAATGCTTCTGACAAAAGTGGTTGAAGCTTATACATTTTGGTATAACAGAAAGCAAGCTCAGTGATAAGATCAAAGATGAGAAAACTGAATAACTTCAAGAAAATAATTGTGTTTAAATATCATCTGATAAGGATAAAGAGTGAACACAATTAATTTTTGATAAAAAAAGGATTAATAGATGAGTTCAGGTGACCTTCAGAATAGATATGAAAAACAGAGCAAAAAGATTTATAGTAGTACCAGGGTTATTGTGTCCCAACAACAGTGTTACAGTGATGACCAGACTTTGAAAGAAGGTCATGCTACAAATGTTTTTTGATAATTTTTGAGAGAATAAGGATATTTTTGAAAAGATTACTCAGCACCGATGTTAGAAGGAAATAACACTAAACTAACATAATCAATCAAACTTCTTCATAGGACAAGAGAAAGGACAGTACTGGTGTTAAAATGTTAGCATAGGTGTTACATAAACTGGAACAAAACTTAGTACAAGTGCTAACCAAGTAACACAAGTGTTGTCTTAATTCAACCAAGGATAAGTAAAGAATAAGACTGATGTTAAATAGATAGTACCAGTGTAAGGAAAAAGGTTCAAATAAGAGAGAATCAATTGCACAAATTTAAAGGAACAACACTAGTGTTAGAATGAGTAAGACCAATATTATATGAAACACGAATCAATAAAATAGTAAAGATAACTGAGGTAGCACCAGTGCTAGAAATACTTAGAAACACTTTAGAGCAAGATAGCTTTAAGCACAAAGATTATAGTTAAGTCAAATAATTAACTAACAAGATAGCATACCTTTTGTTATGTATAAGCTCTCACTTAGTCAAATGTGATTAACAGTAAGCCAATTTACTTAGATTTAAGTTAAGAAATCTTAAAACGCACAAAACTTCTCTTTATTTTGTAATCATTAAAACTAGGATTCAACATTTCTCCCCTTTTTTATGATGACAAAACTCAGATGCAAAGTGTTAGTTCTCAGAGAGACTTTGGTCTCTACTTCTTAAAAGAGATAAACATAAATTAACATAGTAGAAATATACATTATATATATTCAAAAGATGTTACAAAGAGAATATCAGAGAGTATTCAATAGATAAACTTACAAATAATTAAACAAACACTCAATTCACTTTTTAAAGTTAGTACTAAAGAAATCCATTAACTCATGGAATTTCTTGGTGGTGGGAGATGAAGGTTTGGGTATTTCAGAGGGTTGTGAGGATTGAGTTTTAGAGGTTTTGGATGAAGGTTGAGGCTTAGAAGTCTCTGAAACCTTTACTCTGAATCTTCTAAGTCTAGGCAAGCCACTTCTTGATCTTCTCGCAACAGGTTGACCCTTATGTTTGCCACTTCCCAAATCTTCAACCATATGCTTATCTAACCCACTATCTTGAACCTTATTGTGAACTTTATTGTTTACCTTGTTTTTAGACTATGTGTTCTTATTCTTCTCCCTTTTTTGTCATCAACAGAAGGCTTAGATAGATCAACAAGCATAAAAAGATTGGAGGTAGGCGTGTAAGAAGAAGAGATGTTACTTTCAATCCAAACTAGTATGTTCTTAAACCTTGGTAAAGGCTTGAAAATTGCACTAGATTCTAAAATGGTAGTAAGTGGTGTGGGGGACAATACAAAATTAAGATTTCTCCTAATTAAGTCTTAAAAGGCTTCTATGTAATTGATCCCTAAGAAGAAGGGAGTAGAAGGTAGAGGTGAATCTGCAGACTCCAATTCTTCCATATCATTAGAGATCTCAATATATTCTCTAGCAATCTTAGCCATAAATAATATAAGCTTGTTGCTATCTGATGCATGTGACTCAACTCTTTCTGAATTATCTTTAAATATAGTTCTCGATTCAAAATCAGTAAAGCAAACTAGTCTAACCCTTAGATTTCTAATCTTAGAGAGTATCTGTAGATCACTGTCAAGTTCCTCTTCAGTCCCTTTCTTTAAAGTAGAGGTGCTGGATGTGTGTATTGCCACAAAATCATCAACAAAATTTGCTCTAACCTTCTCATATATAGAGATACTAGAAGGGGTATCCATATTAAAGGGAGAGTAATGCTCATATGAGTCCCTTGGTCCAGCTAGTCTACCTCTCAAACTTAAAACTTGAGCTTTCAGCAAGCTAATTTCTTTATTGAATTCTTCTCTAATCTCTTCAGAGGCTTTCTTGAGTTTCTAACTAAAGTCCTTAACTTGTCTCTTAAGACACAGAGTGAAAAGCTCAACTTGAATCTTGCACCTCCTATCCAACCATTTCATAGCATTTGAATCAAGATATACTCCTCCTAATGGTGGTAAGATAGATGAGTCATTTTGAGTAGGTTGAGACTCTTGTCTTTCTTAAGCATTAGGAGCTGCAATTGAGTGAGCTTCAGTTTGAGCACCACTTCCTCCTTCTTTCTCTTTAATAATCTCCATTTTCTTTAAAGTCACAGAGTTAATCTCCTCATGTCCTAAAATCTCATTGCCTTCTAAGTACATGGTCTTCTGATCTTCCAACATTTTAGAAATCACATTTCTATAGATGAGATACTTCCTATCTCTCTTTCTGCTCAACTGGACTAAGTTCTTGATCTTCATGAAGATGATAGAGGCAACATCCAATTTGAATCCTTTAATTAAGGCAGTTAGAAGCCTCAAGTCTTCATAGATGAACTTGTTTACCTTAAATCTTTTGCTAGTAATCAACCTTGACAGAATGTTGTAGATTACTCTATAAAATGTTGGCATGGACTTTGGCTTCTCCACTAGACCAAAACTTTCCTCCTAGGTTGGCACTAGTATTGTGAACATGATTGGCTTTTCATAGGACAAGTCTGACAATCTTATCAACCTTTATTGTTTGGAAAATTTAGAAGAGTGTTAAATAGTCTTCTATAATATCAAAAGACTTTCCTTGCATTGTTGCTCTCAGTACTTCACCATTGTGTAGAACTTGTAAAGAACTATAAAAAGCTCTTATAACTTTTGGACTCACAGCCATGTTAAGCTCCAACAGAGTCTTGTAAGGCTTTATCATTTCAATGACATCATTACCCTTCTCTTTGAGTTCTGTTAGGTTTAGAATCCAAGATTTACTAACTTCTTCTCTAGCCATTTTTAAGGCCAGACTTGGAATTTGCCCAGTGTGAAGAGAGTCAAAGCAAAACCCACAAAATCATTACTCTCATTTAATGCCTCAGTGATAGGATCTTTCCCTTTCCTCCTCCTCTATTCTTCAAGATTTGCAGAATGAGGTTGACTAAGCAATGTACCCTCGGGTGTCCTCTCAAAGGAGACAAATTGATACTCAAAAAGCCGAGGAGCTTTAGTTTTGTTTACTTCTCTTTAACCTTTTTGAGCAATCCTTGGCTTCTTAGGAATGGGATATGATGGTACAGTACTAATAGTTTCCACAGGTTCTTCATTGAGAGTTTTTGTCTTCATTCTTTCCTTTCTCTTGTTGACCTTCGCCACTTGCTCTGCTTTATTCATAACCTTATTGTATCTGCTGAGGCTTAGATTTCCTCATCTAGATCTAGCTCGCTTAAACACAATGTCTCTGGCTTGAAAGAAGTTAGATACAGAGAGTCCTTGAGCTTTCTGAGCCTCTTTAGTCATTTTCATTCGTGCAGGCTTCATCGAGGATTTAGTTTGTGTATTTCAAAGATTTGGATGGAGAAAATGGGTTAATTTGGATAAAAAATGTTCAAGTTTAAAGGAAAATAGGTATAATAGTAGCAGAGTGAAGAGGGAGTTTATGCGAGAGAGAGAGAGAGAAAGAGAGAGAGAGAGTAATATTGGTAGTTTTAGGGCAAAAGAGTAAACTAAGCAAGAAAGCACACCCAAGCGTATATATAGATAGATATAGCACCAAAATTGCTTAACATAGCATCGATGTTAAACTCAAAAAATAGAAGTTCAACAGTTACCTTATTTAAAATTGTAAATCAATTTGATCTTATCCATGTTAAGTCATTTTGAGGTGTCAAACTCATCTCCTGATAGTGTTGATGACTTTGTAATGCCTTTCACTAGCTTTCACAGTATAGGTGTTGAACAGTGTAACACCAATATTATTATCGAAGTTAGCTATCTACAATTGCTTAAAAGAACTATTAGTACTTATGTTGACTTTCTAGAACTAATGTTACCTATTTTTATAACACCAATAGAGAATTTCTTTAGACAAAGTCCTGCACTTTCAAACAACAACTCTGATGCCTTAGTTAGAATACATAATTTAGTAGATTAAAAATAAGAGTGAAAATAGAGTTGCTTACAATTTGTTGGGATTTAATAAATCCAACTCTCTTCTTATGAATATGAACTGCTCTGCTCCCAGAGGTTTTGTAAAGATATCAGCAAGTTGAAATTCAATAAGGATGAATTCCACTATGACATCTTTCTTTTGAGCATGATCTTTGATGAAGTGATGACAAATGTCAAGATGCTTAGTTTGAGAATGATGAACTGGATTTTTAGTCAAGCATATTGTACTGGTATTGGCATACTTGATTGGAATATTTGAGCTTGATTTTAAAGTCTTCAAGTTGCTACTTCATCTATAAGATTTGAGAACAACATAATCTAGCAGCTATATATTCTGATTTGGTTGATGAGAAAGAGATAGTATTCTTTTTCTTGCTTCCCCAAGAAACAAGTGAACCATAAAAAAATGGCACATTCCACAAGTTCTTTTCTCTCTGTCTTGCATCCACTAAAGTCAACATAAGAATATCCAATTAAGAACTCACTTCCTCATTTAGGATACTAGAGACCCAGTGAATTAATCTTTTAGATATTTGGAAATCTTTTTTACTATTGTCACATAGGATTCTTTTAATGTTGATTGAAACCTTGCATAGAGACCAATGCTAAAGGATATATCTGGATGACTTACTGTGAGATATAAAAGAAATCTAATCATCCCTCTATATGATTTGTAATTATATTCTATTCCAATGGCATCTTTATCCATTTTGATGGTTGAGCTCATTGGAATATCAATTCCATTAGCTTGATCCATCCCAAATTTTTTGAACTTCTTTCTAAGATATTTAGTTTGACAAACAAATATATCAACCTTCCTTTGCTTAATTTATAGTCCTAAAAAGAATGCCAGTTCCCCCCTCATAGACATTTCAAATTGTCCCTACATTAACTTAAAATTCTTTACACAGAGATTCATCAGTTGCACTAAATATAATATCATTTACATAAATTTCAACAATTAACAATTGATCCTTTTTTCTTTTTATAAAAAGAGTAGTATCAACTTTACCTCGATTGAATCCTTTTTCTAAAAGAAAAGAACTCAATCGGTCATACTAAGCTCTGGGTGCTTGCTTGAGTCTATAAAGAGCCTTCTTTAATTTGAAAACAGCATTAGACTTTTGAGGATCTTTAAAACTAGGTGATTGTTCAACATATACTTCTTCAAGGATATAGTTGTTGAGAAATGCACTTTTTACATCTATCTAGTATAGCTTGATATCTTTTACAGATGCATAGGCTAGAAGTAGACAAATTGCTTCCAATCTAAAAACTGGAGTAAAAGTTTATTCATAGTCTATACCTTCTTCTTGATTATATCCCTTTGCCATGAGTCATGCTTTGTTCTGGATAATGATGCCTCCTTTATTAAGTTTTTTCTTAAAGACCCACTTAATTCTAATTATTGGATGATTTTTGGGTCTTAGTACCAAGTCCTATACTTGGTTTCTTTCAAACTAATTAAGCTCTTCTTGCATTGCATCTATCCAGTATGAGTTAGACAAGGCTTCTTCAACTATTTTTGGCTCTATTTCTGAAATGAAGGCTGAATGACTAGAAATGTTTTAGAATTTACTCCTTGTCTAGACAGTTCATTAACATTTCCAATGACTTGATCTAGAGGATGATTTTTATTACTTCTCCAAGTGACTAGTTGATGAATTTCTTTAATTTCATTATCTTCAGGTGGAGTCTCAGATTTTTCTCCTAGACCCTCCATTGAATTGTTGTTCTTTAGTTGAAGATCACACAACTCTTCAATGATATCATTGACATTAGATATCTTCTTCTTTTCTAGAGGAAATTCATCAAACACTATATGTATTGATTCTTCCATGATCTTAGGTCTAAGGTTGAATACATGATAAGCTTTACTCCTATTTGAGTATCCAAGAAAAATTTCCATGTCTGATTTAGGATCAAATTTTCCTAGATTCTCTTTGTTGTTATCTTGGATGAACACCTTGCTACCAAACATATGGAAATGAGATACGTTTGGCTTTCTTCCCTTGTAAAGTTCATATGATGTCTTGTTGAGTTTAAGCCTTATGTAAGCTCCGTTGATGATGTAACAAGCAATGTTTATGGCATCAACCTAAAATATTTGTGACACGCCATTGTCACTAAGCATAGCTCTGGCATTTATGTGAGTATCCTGTTCTTCCTTCTTACCACTCTATTTTGTTTAGGAGTTCTTGGTGTAAAAAAATTATGACTGATTCTATTTTCATCTAGAAGTTCATGAAGTCACCATTTTCAAATTCTCCTCCATGCTTAGACCTAATTGACACTATAGAAATACCTTTGTCATTTTGGACCTTCTTGATAAATATACTAAAGGCATAAAAAGTTTTATCTTTAGACTTAAGAAAGTAAGTCCAGGTAAATTCAAAGTAATCATCAACAATAAATAAAGGATAAATATTTTCACTAAAAAATTTTATTCTCACAGGACCCACCAAATCCATATGCAAGAGTTGAAGAGGTTTTTTAGATGAAATAAAATATTTTAGCTTAAAAGTTGTTTTAGTTTATTTTTCAAATTAACAAGCTTGGTATACTTTTTCTTTATCAAAGATTAAGAGTGCTAAACCAAAAACTAAATCATTTTGCAAAAGTTTTTCAATCTATCTTTTGTATATGTCACAAATTGCTTTCTTCAAATTTACTCAGAAAATAGGTTTGAGAAAGAGGTTCACAATCTAAATCAACAGTATAACAATTACCTTCTCTGTCAATATAAAGAAGTATCTTTTCATCAGCTTTTTGTTAGACAATGCATTCCTTTAAGTTAAAGATGATTTTGTTTTCTTTATCATAGTTTTGACTTACGCTTATTAGATTATAGAAGAGACCTTTGACATATAGTGCATCTTCAATGCTTACTTCATTTCCTCTTCCTACTTTTCCAATCCTAGCAATGTGACATTTTTTATCACCTCTAAAGGTAACATGGCCATCATCTCTCTCATGTAGTTCTATGAATTGATTTAAATCTCCAGCCATGTGCCTGGAATGCCTATTGTCTATATATCATTTTTTTCTTAGAGACACTGAGGTATACTTACAAATAAAGACTATTTCATTTCAGGTACCCATTTTTTGATGGGTCATTTCTTATTAGTTGGTTTCCTAGAAATATTGCTATTTTTAAGAACCCATTTCAAGGAGCTTCCAATGCCATTCTTCCTATATAGACAAGATTTGACGTGATGCCCTCTCTTGTTGCAATATGAGCAAGTAATAAATGGACTAGAAAAATACACAGAAGATTTAAAGTAGCTATGATAGTATCTAGCTACCTTTTTAGGCTTGTTCTAAGAAGTATTAATGATAGGATTATATCTAATTCCCAACCTATCAAAGATGCACCTTTGTGAACAAATCAAAATGTTTAGCATCTCAGCACCTCATGTAAATTTTGCTAAATTATTTTTCAGAATGTTATTTTGAGATTGTAATGATATGCAGTTTGTACACAAATCAGAATCATTTTGAGCAACATTTTTCTTTTTAAAGGAAGTTTTTAACTTATTTTCTAACATGAAAATTTTCTTTTTAGCATGCAAAAGTTGTTTTGTACTATTCTTTAAATAGATAGAATAATTCATTATATTCATCTTATAGAAGATTAAAATTTATCTCATCCGATAGTGTTTCAATCAAATCAATTTCTTGTGCTACTAGGCATAGGTTTATTGTTTCCTCCTCCTCTTCTTCATTATTTAAAGAGCTATCTCCCCATGCAGCAAAAGCCTTCTTCTTCTTTTCTTTTTTCTTCTCCTTTTCTTGTTTGTTTTGCTACTGAAGACAATCCTATTTGATATGTCCTAGTTTCTTGTACTCATAACATATCAATTGCTCCTTTTAATCTCTCTTATTGCTTGAAGATCCTTTTCTAAAGTTCTTCTTTCCTTAATAGAATCTTTTGAATCGTCTGACCATCATGCCAAATTCTTTATCTTTATCAGACTCTACTTTTAATTCATGTTCATCGACTTTCAAAGTAATGCCTTTCTTCTTTTTTGCCCATATCTTCCTTATATTAAAACAAGGTAGATTCATATTCTTCAAGGCTTTCGAAGAGTGTAGCTACCAAGCTGATTGATGCTCCTTGTGCCTTAGTAATGGCAGTGATTTTAAGTTGCCATTCCATTAGAAGATTTTGAGTATTTTCTGACTTGTTCAACTTAAGTGTAGGTTTTGCTTAAATTTATCAGATGGTTGATAATATGAATAAAATGTACTTGCATATCTTTAATTGCATCTCCTTCCTTCATCTTAAATGTCTAATATTCATGAATGAGACTACTCTTCTTATTTTCCTTAACACCATCAGTTCCTTCATGAGCTTGTCTTAAGGTATCCTATATTTCTTTCATAGTAATACAATGAGTGACACGATAATATTCCATTATGTTGATAGCACAAGCAATTATAATTTTTTCCTTTGCATCAAGATTCAATCTTCTTTTGTCCTCATCATCCCATTCTTCTTTTGTTTTTTGTCTCATGAAGCCATCATCTCTAGGGACTACAGGAACATGTGGACCTTTGGTAATGATGTCCATCATCTCAACGTCCTGAGCTTTAAAATACATCATTATTCTACTTTTCCAAAAGGGATAATCTTCTCCCCTAAATGTAGGAGGTCTCGTTGTTAACATACCTTCTCCTAAGTTGTCATTTGTAAAGTTAGCCTTAGTAGGATCTTTTACTCAAATAGTTAAGTCAAGAATGAGCAATCAAATTTTAATACCAATTGTAAGTGCCCCAAAAGGGGGTGAATTTGGCTAATTGAAAATTTAAATGAATTACAGTAATAATAAATGACATGAAGGAATGAAATCACCAATCATGAGAGTTAGACGAGTAGAGCTTGACAGAAGTGATTTATCTTAGTTTAACTCTGACCATTTGAGTCTACATCTAGTCCCCAAGAACCTCTTGAGATTTTCAACTATGTTACCAAGATTAATTCATGCTCTTGGTTGCCTCAGTGCGTTAACAGACTTCTCAATAAGTCTAAAACTTTCCCCCTTATAAAGGTAATGATAAATCCCCTTAAGCTCCTTAAGGTTAAGTTCTTCTATTTTGAAGATGTAAAACAAGAAAAAACTGAGTAAGTTCAAGAATGAACTACTACTACTTTTAAAATCTCTTTAAGAGTAGATATATAATTAATGAAGCCCTCTATCAATAAATGATACACAGAAGGTAGGTAAAATTTAATGCTTAAATAAACGCATAATGTTCTTGTTGGTTTATGTTGTCCCTCTCCTTCTTCAAGTCTTATAAATGAGTCTATTTATAGTTAGGGATCATAAATGACCCATTAGACTCATAAATTTTTTTCATTAGAGGTTGCTTAGGATCTATTTCCTTATTACTTTGTGTTTCCTCGACTATACGAGCATCTCTAAGGTTCTCCAGTGGATTAGGTAATGGAACAATGCTTTATGGTAGAGACTTCCTCTTTTGTATAATAATAGCTAAAAACATTAAATGCTTCTAACAAAAGTGATTGAAGCTTATACATTTTGGTATAACAGAAAGCAAGCTTGGTGATAAAATTAAAGATGAGCAAATTGAATAACTTAAAGGAAATAATTGTGTTTAAATATCATCTGGTAAAGATGAAGAGTGAACGCAATTGATTTTAGATGAAAAGAAGGATTAACAAATGAGTTCAGGTGACCTTCAGAATAGATAACAAAAATAGAGTAAAAAGATTTATAGTAGTACTGGTATTATTGTGTCCCAACACTGGTGTTACAGTAATGACCAGACTCTGAAAGAAGGTCATAGCACAAGTGTTATTCTGATAGTACCGATGTAGTCCAATACATAAAAGACAAAGATTTTTTTATAGTTTTTGAGATAATAAGGATATTTTTGAAAAGATTACTCAGCATCGATGTTAGAAGGAAATAACATTAAAGTAACATAATCAGTCAAACTTCTTCATAGGATAAGAAAAAGGACAATATTGATGTTGAAATGTTAGCACAAATGTTACACAAACTAGAACAAAACTTAGTATAGGTGTTAACCAAGTAACACAGGTGTTGTCTTAATTCAACCAAGGATAAGCAAAGAATAAGATCGATGTTAAATAGATAGTACCAATGCAAGGAAAAAGATTCAAATAAGAGAGAATCAATTGTGTAGGTTTAAAGGGATAATACCGGTGTTAGATGAAACATGAATTAATAGAAAAGTGAAGATAACTGAGGTAGCACTGGTGTTAAGGCTTCTAACACTGGTGCTAGAAACACTTAAAAACACTTTAGAACAAAACAACTTCAAGCTAAAGATTGTAGTTAAGTCAAATACTTAACTAACAAGAGCATACCTTCTATTACGTATAAGCTCTCATTTAGTCAAATTCAATTAACATTGAGCTAATTAACTTAGATTTAAGTTAAGAAATCCTTAAACACATAAAACTTCTCTTTATTTTGTAATCATCAAAATCAGGATTCAATAGAAGGTAGTCCTCTTATTAAGAAAGAATCTTACCACAACATATGCTAGCATCTAATGCTTAAATGGGAATGAAGTTGGTCTAAAGATAAGTTCAAGCTTCAAAGCTTCCTCAAGCACATCTTCTGTCATTATGATTACTTTGTATTTCTCTTCATTCGTGTGTTGTCTAGGAGAATTCCTTTAATTAGCATGATCAAACTCTTAAAGCTCCAGAACCCTTACTTCAAGACCAAGTATATTTCTTAAGTTCTATAGAGTGAAGTACATTGGATGCCCTTAGACATTGGCCTTGTAGGGCTTCTTGTGTTTATCCCATTAAAAGCTAGCATGGAAGGCTTTCACCATTTCAACTAAGTAAGAGATATCAAGCTCTAACAAGCCTTTATAGCTACTCAAATATTTATCTATATCAAATTTTTGATAGAAGTATTGATTGAGTCTAGACTAATGCTTAGATCTTAGAAGCTTTCCTTTTATAATACTTGCCTCTAAAACTTCACTTAGAGGCATATTGCTACTACTATAAGACAAATCTCGGCCAATTCTAATCAAAGCTTCTTCTTTTGATCAGTTGTAATAGGCTCTAATATAAAAGCAAGCTCCTTAGATTTTCTTGAAGTTCTGAGCCTCTTGGATGATTGAGAAAGTGATTTACTACCTTCTCCAATTAGAGCTTTTGTGAATTTTCTCTTCTTTGTAACCTCCTCACTGGTTTTCTTTCTAGTCTCCTTTATTCTTGCCATCGTAGATAATTTTAGAGAAGAGATGAATTTAGGTTGAAGGAAGAGATGAAATCAGAGTGAAGTGAGGGGTGAGAAGCAAATTAGAAGAGATAGGTAAAACAATTGGAGTACCAAAATAGCTAGAGAAGAATCATCGAGGCGGTTAAGAAAGAAAAATTGAGTAATGGTTAGAAAAATGAATGTTAATTCATGCGTGAAAATGAAAGGGAGATGAGGAAGATATATATAAATAATACAGGATCACAAGTGAGATGAAACTAGTTTCACACGTGATTTAGCACTTTTAGTTGATGTCACACCTCAAAAATAGAGGGTGACCAGCACGGTTGTAAATCACAACATATATTCTCATAAGTCTCAAATCAAAAATACATTCCATTTCTAAAATAAATTTTGATTTATTTTTAAATTTTAATATTCTTGTTAATAATCATTATAATAAAGGATTTAATATATATATATATATATATTAGAAATTTTGGCAGAACCTCCCCTGTGAATAGGATCTCTCAAAAGTTCTACAATATATTACCTCAAACGAAATATGATATCATTCAGGAGCTCAACTCCTTCTAACCAGCAGATGGAACATGCATCGAAATAAAGACCTAGTTATGGCATATGTGGAGCACCTAAAATTTAGTTCACAAAATACAATTTTATAATTCAAGTTTTTACATCAAAAGGTAGTTTAATCCACAGGTTCATCACTTCTTAATCATTAATAAACCCTTCAATGATCTGCAGGAGATTCAATGTTAGTTAATGAATCTGAGGTCAACAAAATTTCATTGAATAGCATCCCCAAAAATAGAATTTAAAAGTGTAAAATAATAAACTTAAATAATTGTGTAAAATAATTGAAAAGGTGATAATTCAATATGATGCACTTAATAAATCTATAAATATTAATCATAACCATAAAATGAGAGTGAACTAAAAATTTCTTTATTCCATCATGCTTAAAGAAAATAAATTATTCATATGTAAATCAAAGTGATACACTTACTAAAAACCATTGAAATTTCAAATACACAGTTAACTTAAAAATTTAAAAATTTTGAGGACTTAACAGAATAGGAAACAAACGTGGACACATAGTCCACGAGGGTAAACAACCAAACGCGGCTTATGCCATGAAGACAAACGTGGACACACAGTCCACAAGGATAATGCTAACCAAACGTGACCAGAGCCATGAAACAAACATGGACACACAGTCCGCGAGGATAATACTAACTAAACGCAACTCAAAGTCACGAAAACAAACGCGAGTACGAGACCCATGAATAACAAATGTGAGAATAGAGCTCACAAAAATCAAACTAGCTAGTCATTGATCATGGCTCGCCAAGGGCTACCAGGACTGTCGTTAGCAACCAGTGTTCTATATAAAGTCCTCCTTCAAAATTATTTTCAAACATGTGAGAAAATCATTACTATAAAAATACAATTTCCATTCTCAAATCCAACTTGCATGAAAAATTTTGAGCAATAAAAGCTTGCCAGAATAAAATTCCATAACCGATGTCCATACTTGCATTTATTAGAAAACCAAAATTATCAAAGCTTATAAAAATAATTTCACAAATCTTAAAAGTATCCTTCATAAGGAAAAACACATACATGTCATAATTCAAATGTTCTTCAACATCTCTTGACAATTTCCAAGATAAAAATAATTTAATTAACAAAGTAACTAATATATATCATAGTTGTTATAAAAATAATATACATAAAAATGTAGTAATTTTAATCAAAAATTTTTATTGATAAATTAACTGGGGTGCTATTCACTTACTTGAGATATCCCTAAGTACATAAAGTACTCCTAACCTGTTTCTTTTATAATATTATTTGCTTCTTAATTCCCTAACACCCAAGTGATATCTTCGTTATTTTCTTTATACATTTCACAAATCCAAAAATATATCATCCATTTTTTTTATCGAACACCTTAGGTACATCCCTTGACAAGTCATAAAACAACATCATGGTTTATAAATCATCAACAATAAAATTCCTAACATTCAATTTGTGGCATAATAATTTCATAATCAATTTCCTTTACAATTTTCAAGTTAAGTACCATTAAATAACACCCTCAAGTCAGTCACGCTTCTTATCATAATTAACAGAATTTTAAAAATACAAAATTAAGCAAACTTTCCAAACACTATTTTATCAAACTTTCACAAGCATTATAATATTTAAATTTTAATACTAAGCTCTTCTCTTTAAATTTCATTCCAACAAATATCCAACCATTCTACAACATCAACTCATCATACTTTCCAATCAAATTTTCTTACCATTTCTCATAAATTCTTCAATATTAGTCTATAAATTAACCTAGCCTCTTAGTATCACCCCTTCAACATAACTATTATTACATATATATATATATATATATATATATTGAAGAAAATCAGACCCTGTTTATGAGATACAAGAAATCACAAAATCGATGCATACAAGAAATCACAATCCACACATACAAGAAGTCGATGCAGGGAAGAAAAGAAATTTCTCACCTTAGAGCATTAATGTTGGAGACAGCATGAAGAAGGAAGGAAGAGGTGATGCAACGCGAAACAAGGGAAACTTAACACTGCTACACGTTTAGAGAAGAGGAAGAATCAATGGCACTGTCACAGTAACCAGTGGCGGACGGATGATAACAAAGGGAAAGGGAGAAGAAGATTGGAAGACCTACAATCATACAGCTAGAATGATGACGATAGCAGCGACGAACAGTGGAGGATAGTCTGATCTCTCTCTCTCTCTATCTCTGCCTCCCTCTCTCACACACATACACTCCATGTACTCTCTTCGATGACACATAGACAGATGAAAGGGAGTCCAAGACTAGACACACTCACACCCATAGACACAGCAACAACTCTGCACTTGTGAAGGAGGAGAAGTTGTCGCACGAGCGAGGAAGAATAGGGGAGAAATGTAGCAACTCTGTTGAGCATGCTTTAACTCGTACTATGTCGCTATGATGGAAGAGAAGCAGAGACAGAGAAGGAGGATGATAAGAGAGAGGAGAGGATCTAAGTTCTTCTAATAAAGCAAAGTGTTAAGTTAGTGAGGGAGAGAGAGAAAAGAAAAGAAAAATTTGAGGGAGGAAAGGGTAATCTAGTAATTTCACAAGACTATATTAAAAATAAACTTCCATTTTTGCTTTAGTTAGAATCGAATGGGACCTAAGGGATAAACCATCGGTGCACTTCTACTACACTAATATTCCTCCTTATTATAATTGCTCCCAACCATTAATAAAATACACTTAGAACAAATTATTATATTTAATTTATCCTTATTTTTATTTTTATTTTTATTTAATTTTCATTATTATTATTATTATTTACTTATAATTCTAGGGTTATTACAGCTGACCAATGCTATTTCTTGCCTATGACAAACCAATTTCACGTGAGATTTGACAGCAAGTATAATGTTCAAATAATGCACATTTAATATTGGTAAAGTCACGTGTGGTCACAAGTTGTTTTCATGCATGAAATGATTACTACAGAATACCATGCTCTCGGAAAGATATTTCATGCAGGTAAGCCTTCCTTCATTACGCATGATTTAACATAACTTAGGAAGAATGATTCACTAAGTGCTATTTCACACAAGCAGAACTAATATCTTAACGCAAGATTTAGCACAATTTAAAAGTGAAGATATCCTAAGTGATATTTCACCTGAGTGAGCAGACATGTTTCACGTGTGAATATGCAATCATATAAAGAGAAACACAAAATCGAGCAAATTCACGCAAGATATGGCAATTAAACTTACAGGAAACATTTTCTAATAGTAATAACCATTCTCTTAAACACATTATACCTGATCTTCTGACTTCTTTCTTTAAGATTTTCCTTGATTCATTCCAATGAAGTCAAAATTCATAGATTTATTCCTATAAAAACAACTTAAGACAACTCTGAAGTTTAAGTTAGTAAAAGATTCAAAATATAATTTAATTAAATTTAAAAATATTACAATTCATTGAGATTTATCATTCCCAACTCCCTTTTAATGAATGTAAATTCCTCTTCAGCTAGAGATTTGGTGAAAATATCTGCTAGTTGCTCAATAGTAGGCACAAATTCCAGTATGATATCCTTCTTTTACATATGATCTCTTATGCAATGGTGTCTAATGTCAATGTGCTTGGTTTTTGAGTGTTGGACAAGATTCTTGGCTAAGTTGATAGTACTGGTGTTATCTCATCTGATTGGAATTTAATTAAGATAAACTCCTAAATCTTTTAATTGCTATTTTAACCATAAAATTTGTGCACAATAGCTTCCAGCTGCTAAGTATATAGCTTCACATAATGATAAGGACACACTATTTTGTTTCTTACTGAACCATGATATTAATGAGCTACAAGAAAACTGACAAGTTCCACTAATGCTCTTTCTATCTAGTATCCTCTATAATTAACATCTCAATAAGTAATCAATTCAAACATTCCTTCTTTTAGAAACCAAAGTCCTAGCTATGTAGTTCCATTCAAATACTTAAAGATTCTTTTCATAGCCTTTAAATGTGATTCTCTTAGATTAGCTTGAAATCTTGTATACATAAAGACACTAAACATGATATCAAGTTTGTTGGCAATCAAGTAGAGTAGTGATCTAATCATTTGCCTAAATTTTGATTGATCCTCCTTCTTTCCTTTTTCATCCTTATCCATTTTGATTGATGCACTCATAAGTATGTTGCTTGGATTTAAATTTTTGAATCAAAACTTCTTTAGCAATTTATGAGTGTACTTGATTTAGCTTATGAAGATCCTATCCCTTATTTGCTTAATTTTCAATTCAAGAAATTCACCTTGCATAATCTTAGCAAATTTCTCACAAAGAACCTCATTCTCCAAAAATAATATCATCAACATAAATTTGAACTAAAAGGATGTCATTACCTTCAGTTTAATAAAATAATGTTTTATCTACTGTTCCTCTTTTGAAGTTATTATTTAATAGAAAAGTACTTAACTTGTCATACCAAGCTCTTGGTGCTTGCTTCAATCCATACAATGCTTTCTTCAATTTGTAGGCATGATTTAGCATTAATGGATCCTTAAATCCTAGAGGTTGCTCTATATAACTTCTTCATTGATAAGTCCATTCAAAAATACACTTTTAACATCCATTTGATAAAATTTAAAATCTTTAATGCAAGTAAAAACAAGTAAAAGTTTAATAGCCTCAAGTCTAGCAACAGAAGCAAAGGTTTTATCATAATCAATACCTTCTTCTTGATTATAACCTTTAGCTTCTAGCCTGGCCTTATTCCTTACCACAATACCAGTTTTATCAAGTTTGTTTTTAAAGACCCATTTTATCCCAATAATAGGATGATCACTTAGTCTTGGTACTAAGTCTCAAACTTGACTTCTCTCAAACTGATTTAACTCTTCTTGCATTGCTATGAGCTAATATTCATCAGTTAAGGCTTCTTTAATGTCAAAGGGTTCAATATTACAAAGAATTGCACTGAAATGGCATACTTCTCTAAGTGAATCTCTAGTTTTAACTCTATCACCAACTTCTCCAATGACTTGATTAATGGGATGTGACTTGCTATATCTCTAACCTTTTAGAAGATTCTTTGTCTCTCCACTTTGATTATTAGTCATGGTATCATTGTTGGTTTGATTTTCCTCCTTTTCTTTCAATGAGAGATCATTAAGAGGAAGATTTACAGTTTCTTCTTTGTTCTCATTTGATAAGGATTCATCAAATCTAACATGAATTGACTCCTCAATAGACAAGGTTCTTTTGTTAAAGACTCTAAAAGCTTTACTTTTATTTGAATAACTAAGAAATATAGCTTCATCACTTTTAAAATCAAACTTATCTAGATTATCCTTACCATTGTTGAGTATAAAAAATTTACAGCCGAATACATGCAGATGAGAGATATTAGGCTTTCTTCCCTTATAGAGCTCATAAGGAGTTTTGTTTAAAATAGGTCGAATATGTACTTTGTTAGTGATGTAGCATGCTGTACTCATGGCATCCACCCAGAAATATTGAGGAAGTTTCTTCTCATTTAGTATGGTCCTTGTCATTTCTTCTAAGGTTCTATTCTTTCTCTCCACAACTCTATTTTGTTGAGGTGTTCTAGGAGTTAAGTATTCATGACTAATTCTCTATTCTTCATAAAACTCAATGAAGTTGAAATTGTCAAAGTCTCCACCATAGTCATTTCTTATCTTTACAATTTTTAAACCTTTTTCACTTTGTACTTTGGCTACAAATGTCATAAAATATTTAAAGGTTTGATCCTTGTGAGACATGAAGATAGTCCATGTAAACCTAGAATAATCATCAACTATAACAAAAGTGTAGAGATTATCCCTAGACTTTTTACCCTTGAAGGATAGATTAGATCCATATGAAGCAATTTGAGAGGCCTTAATGTGGATATTACATTTTTTCTTTAAAATGTAGTCTTGGTTTTTTTGCTTTCCAAATAAGCATCACATAACTTGTCAGCTTTAAATTTTATCTTTGGCAGCCCAATAATGAGTTCCTTCTATACAAGTTTGTCTAATTGCTTCATGTTGACATGGGCTAATCTTTTATGCCACAGCCAACTTTTATCATTCACAAGGATGAGAATTTTGTGTTCAGTGAGTCATCATCACAATGATTTATTGAATATATATTCTGAACTCTCTTTCTTACTAAGATGGCTATTCCTGTTTGATCTCTCACAATGTAACATAGCATTAAAAATAACCTCATAACCCTTGTCACATAATTGACTTATGCTCAAGAGTTTATGTCTTAAGCCATCAACTAAATAAACATTATCAATACAAGGAAAGTTGGATATATTCTTACAAACCTTAGCTATACCAAGAATTTTTCCTTCTCATTGTTTCCAAAGGTGACAATTCCATAATATTTGGTTTCTACCATATATAGAAACATAAAGCTATCATCACTCATATGCTTGGAGCAGCCACTGTCTAGATACCACTTTTTATTTGTGACTCTCCTTGATACCTAATCAAAATGGCTTTTAACCATTAGACACATATTTGCTTCTTCTTCTTTTGCAGACTCCTAATCACTGTTACTCCAGATTGAAGAGAGATAAGCTTTGAATAATTAAATAATTTTTTATATAATATAATCATGGCTATTTTTTTATATTTTTAAAAATAAAAAGTACAGTTTACCGAAAAGTTATTAAAAAACTTTAAATTAATTAAGACAATGATTTTAAGTTAGTAGTATAATTGTGATTGAATTGAGATTAACTTGATTATAGTTAAAAATATATAATTTAATTAAAGCAATATTTAAATAACTAAAACATTAATTTATAAGTAAAGGAAAGATTCATGAATAAATTACACATAATATAATAAAACAATAATAGAACTACTCAAGTACAAAGTTGATAAGTTATTATTTTTTATTTTATTCTTTTAAAGTTAAAATAATATTTTATACTTAATAGAATTATTGAAAAATTAAAATTGGTTCAAAATATATAGATAAAATATTTTTAAAAAGTTCTGAATATTTAGGTCAGCCTGAATAAACTCAAAGCCTAAAGGTGTTAGGATTAGATTTAACTATATGAGCTTTTTAAAAAAAATATGATACTTTAAGTTTGATTTAAATAAGTTCAATTTGAATTGAGCTGACTCTAATAATCTTGGCCTATTTGAATTATCAGCTTTAATTGCACTGTTTATTAGTTTAAAATATTAAATGCTCATTGAAAATTAATTTAAGAACAAATATACCTTTGAATCCGATAATAATAGTTTTCTTTTATTTAAATCCGTTCTTCATTGTCCGAGTTTTCACTGACTTTTCGGGGTTCTCCCACTTGAGCTTCTTCACAGGCTTCCTGGAAACTGCCAAATTAGTCTAACAATTACCTGCCTCTCTCAGACTCAGACACACAAATGAGAAATCGACTTTAGATTCCAGAAAAAAGATGAAGAGACGGGCAGGTGAACAATGTAAAGAAGGTTAGTTGGGAATTCAGATTGAGACTTCCATTAAAAAATGTGAGGGACCCGCCGGCCCGCCCTTAATCAAGTGGGTTTAGGTTTCTAGTTGATGACTTTGACCAAGGACAAATTTGGCAGCTGAAAAAAAAATATAATACTTTTTTTATTTTTAAAATTAAAAAAATAATAATAAAATCTCTTTAAAATATATAAATAATAATTTAATTTCATAAAATATCATATTTTTTAAAATTTTTAAAATTTTTTTATTATTAATAAATTTTTATAAATTATTAAATTACTTTTATTAAAAATAAATAATTTATAAGTTTTGTTTAAATATTTACAATTTTTTTTTATATTTACAACAATATAATAACAGATAAAGAATTCAACAAGCGAAGTTATAATTTACTATTATATTATTATGAATATAAAAAAAATTATAAATATTTAAACAAAATTTATAAATTATTTATTTTTAATAAGAATAATTTAATAATTTATATAAATTTATTAATAATAAAAAAGAGTTTAAAAATTTTAAAAAAATTATAACATTTTGATAGATTAAATTATTATTTATATATTTTAAAAAAATTTATTATTATTATTTTTTAAAATTATTTCTATTATTTTATTTATCAAATCCTTTTTAAATGTTCTCTCATCCAAGTGGTAAGAGATTTCTAATCAAACTTCATATACTCATAAAAATAGTTATATCCTTATTTTCATGAACATGTTTATTTGGATGAAGTTCGTACACTTTCTCGTGAATTGTGAGAGCGCACGCGTTTCTTGAGAAAAAATATTTCATTTTAGGAGTGGAATCCAACTATCCAAGGTTGACTTGACCAAAAGACGACAAAGGGTACGGTGTGCTGCTGTACTCGTGCCCTATGAAAGATCTTGGGAAAAATTACATTAAGAGTCTTAAAAAGTAAAAAATTACACTACAGGTCCAATAGATTATGTTATTACGCTACAGGTCCAAAAGCTTTTGTTGTAATTTTTTTTAAAAGTGAAAATACAATTTTGTCCTTATATGATTTGAAAACTCAAATCATATACAACTTAATATTTATGAATGTACAACACGAACTTCATAAATATATAACATGATATTTATACTTGTCCAGTTGATTTGCAGATTGAAATATACATCACAAAAATCATATATAAAATGATATTCATGAATATATAATATGATATCTATATATGCATAATATGATATTTATGAATTCTAAATAAAATATTCATGTGAGTCACTGTATGGACATTTAATTGAGAATACATAAATATTATATTATACATCCATGAATATTATATATTCTCTGCTTTATTTATACCTACTAACCAATTAAACACATATAGATATTGTATTGTGTATCTATTGACATTATGTTATATATTAATGAATATTATATTGTGTATGATTTGAGTTTTTAAACCACATATGAGCAAAATTGCGCTTTCGCTCGGAAAAATTGCAACAAGAATAGGCCTGCAGTGTAATTTTTGCTTTTTTAAAGCGTTAGTGCTATTGCCCCCAAAATCTTAATCACAGTCCGCCAAGAGGATTCCATTATTGAGAGTTTTCGACCCAAAACATTGCCTTCTATCAATTTTTCCCCAAGAGCCCTTCTTCTGGTTCATCACTTCATCTACTCATCCAACTCAGCCGATGCATTATCACGTTTTCCTGAGCTTTAGAGGGCCAGATTCTCGCAAAACTTTTACCGATCATTTATATGCTGCGTTGGTGCGGAAAGGTATTGTAACTTTCAGAGACGATGAAGAAATTGAGAAAGGAGAAGCTATTTCAAAGAAACTCCGCGAAGCTATTCGGCAATCTCGGTATTTCATTATTGTCCTCTCTCAGGAATTTGCTTCTTCCCCATGGTGTTTGAATGAATTGCAGGAGATCGTGGAAACCAAACAAGAGCAAAAAGTTTTCCCAGTTTTTTATGATGTACAACCTGGTGATATTGGACGTCAACGAGGAAATGTTGCCCAAGCTTTCGCTAAGCTTAAAGGAAAAAATTCAAGTGGAAAAAAAAGACGATGGCATCAAGCTTTATCTAAGGTTGCTGAATTCTCTGGTTAGATCACTAAAGATATGTAAGATTTTGATCCCTACTAATTATTTTATCTTTTACGTTACGTTCACATACTAAACACAAGATTTGGATTTATTTTTTCAAATTATAGATGAGATTCTTGATCATAAAAGAAGTTAGAGTATTTCCATTATATTTGATATTACTCTCACTTTTCGGTTCTGTAATCCTTTTATTCGGAAAAAAAATATTTGGAAAAATAGAACTTTGGTCTCTGAATATATATATTTTTTTTAATTCGATGTCCACAGACATGAAGCAAAACTAGTTGAAGAAATTGCCTCACACATATGGAACAAATTATGTGATCAACTGCCACCTAATTTTGAGTATTTAGTTGGGGACATTCAGTCAAAAGTAGAAAGGATAATCTCCCTTCTAGGGATAGGACTGGATGATAAATGCTTCATAGGAATATGGGGCATGGGCGGTGCAGGCAAAACAACTCTGGGCCGAGTTGTTTACGAGGCTATCAATAAAGAGAACTTTGACTCTTGCTGTTTTCTTGCCAATATAAGGGAGGATTCAAAGAAATTTGGCTTAGTTCACTTACAAAAGAAGCTTCTTTCTTATCTTCTTAAACTAGAACCAAATATAATTAAAGATTCCTTTGATGGAGCAGAGAAATTAAGAACTTTTTTATCAAATAAGAAAGTTCTTATTGTTTTTGACGATGTGAGCCATAGAAGTCAACTAGACAATTTGGTTAGAAATAAGGAGTGGTTTGGTGACGGAAGCAAAATAATAATAACTACCAGAGATAAACACTTGCTGACACAATATGAACATTTTGGTGAGTATAAAGTTGACATGTTATATCATGATGAATCCCTCAAGCTCTTGTGCCAGAAAGCATTCAAGAAGGACCAGCCAGAAGAAGGTTTTTCAAATCTATCAGACAAAGTAGTTGGATATGCTGGTGGACTACCTATGGCACTTGAAGTCTTGGGATCATTTCTTTGTAGAAGAGAAAAATATGAATGGAGATGCACAATAAACAGGTTAAGGCAAAATTTAGATCAAGATATTTTAAGCCAACTTCGCATTAGTTATGATGAATTGCAAGAAAAGTACAAGACAATATTTTTGGATATTGCTTGTTTCTTTAACAGGGAGGCCAAATTTAAGGTGACAAATATGTTGAAAACATGTGGTCTTGATGAAATAGTTGGAATTAAAGTTCTTATTGAAAAATCATTGCTAAGTTCCTCCCAATTAAATTTGGAATCAAGAGAACGTCAGAACGTGTATGATGGCCTTCAAAAGATGAAAGTAGTGAAAAACACTGAAATGGAAGAATGCCTATCAAGGTGTCGGAAGAAGAGGCTTCAAAAGAATACCTGTACATGCATGATTTGCTTCAAGAGATGGGAAGGAGCATTGTCTTTCAAGAATCTCCCATTCATGCTGGTAGACGCAGCAGATTGTGGTCGTTAGAGGATATCGATCTTGTTTTGAAAGAAAACATGGTATATATATATATTTATTTATTTATTTATTTATTTATTTTTTTCGGTTGAGTGTGCTGAAGTTATTTTATATATTGCATTATTTGCTTGATATCATTTTATCTTTCATCATGTTTAATCTTTGTGCATGTACATTAGGGAACGGACCACATTCAAAGTATAGTTATAGAGACGCAAGAAGGTTTTAGAGCCGATTGGGACCCTAACTGCTTTTCAAAAATGATAAATCTTAGATTGCTGGACTTGAGTAAGGTACGTTTTTTGAGAAAGCTCGAGTCTCTTCCAACTGCATTGAAATTTCTGAGATGGGATGATTATGCTGAGGATTGCCTACCGTCAATTGAAAGATTATGTAACCTTGAAAGCCTTCAATTGTGCAATAGCAAAATCAATATACTATAGGGAAAAAAATCGGTTTGTTTTTCTTCGACAATCTTGAATAATACACGCATAAATGTTGTCATATATATCCTGCCACTTCACTTTGAAAATACTGACTGATTCTGCTTGCTATTTCCTATTTGTGGATCAGGTTTTAAATATGCTGAGGATCATTGATATGAGTGGTTCTGAATGTCTAACTGGAACCCCAGATTTCAGTGGAACACCAAACCTTGAAGAGTTGTTACTTAATGGTTGCAGAACATTGACTCAGGTTGATGAATCTTTGGGACAGCTGAAAAAGCTGGTTAAGTTGAGTTTGAAAGAGTGTAAAAGTCTTGTAAAGCTCCCCGCTAAATTGGAAACGAATAGTCTACAAGAGTTCATTCTAATGGGATGCATGGGGCTTGAGAAGCTGCCCGAGTTTGGTGAAGAGATGGGAAGTCTGTGCTTCTTTAATGTGAGCGACACTGGCATCACAAAAATTCCTTCAACCATCAAAAATTTAAAAAATCTCAAGATTTTAGACTTGTGGAACTGCGACCAACTTAAGTCCCTCCCTGTTGATCTTCCTCCTGATTTAATTGTATGTGCAAGCAACTCTCAAATGCTGAAAGACGCAATAGCTCAGCTTAATCTCCATGTGTCGCCGTTCCAAAGGTAGTCATATATCCTTATCTCTTTCTTTGTTTCTCAAACTATTTTTCATTGTGAACAGTGTTGTTAAAGGCACTTGCCTTTGCACCTTAGACGCCAGGCGAGGCGCAGAACAGACTCATCGCCTCTCGTGTGAATAGAGGCGATGGGTCCACTAAGGTGCTCGCCAGGTGCCTTTCTCAAGCTAAAAAGGTGAGCACTTTTTGGCTTCTGGTTGCAACTTCCTTGAGTGTTTATTCATAACTAGATTTTTATTCCATGCGATGCATAGGTAAGAGAGAGTGATTGTAGAATTTAATAAAAATTATACATTAGATTTCAATTTTAAAAAATTGATGGATGTTTGTTTAAATTTAATGATGTGGTAAAATTATTTTAACTTCAATTGTTTAGAGTTCAAAATATGCATTTTAAAAAATTTAGAGTTCAAATCATCTTTAAATCTATAGTTGAGGGTTTAAATCCCCAATTAACCCTATTAAAAAATATTTTAATATCTTTAAAGTAAAATATATTACTTTTCCCTTTATTTTATCTTAATTATAAAGTTTTTTTATTTTTAAAATCTATATGAATCCCTCTTAAAATTAATAGTTAAGAGTTATAAAATACAAATATGCTTTCTACATTTAAGTTTTTATTTTCATCTATCAAATCATTAGTTGATAGTTAAGTCACATATGTTAGACTAAAATACCATTATTAATACATTCTTTTAAATTTTTATTCATATTTTAAATTTATTAGTCATACAAACTAATTTATTTAGTGTTTTTTAAAAAATTAAATACATACTCCATCTTTTTAAAAATGCAAGGTAATTTTAACCAAACCTCACACTCAACAAAATAATTATTCCTCTAGTCCTATTCATAAGTCATTTCCAACATGTTTTACTAATACTAAAAAAAATATTAAAACTCATTAATTCTATCTTAAAATTTAATAAGTTTTTAGCTTTGCTTCTATTAATTATATATTTTAATAACATATTTTCTCTCTCCAATATTCAATGGAAGGTAAAAGAGGAAATTTATAATGAAAATTTAACAATGTGACTTATAAATAGGATCAAAAAAATTTTCTCTTTTTTCCTTCTAAATAGGATTAGAAGGAGTACTTATTTTTAAAATAACACTATCTTTTCATATTTACTATTTAATTGGGTATTTTACTCTAAAATAAATATAAAATAATTTATTTATTATGGACACTTTTGAAAAAATGATTACACTAAAATGCCTTATATTTTTTAACATCCAACCCCTAAGAAATAACTTTAAAAATGACTTACATATTTTAACTAGGGGAGTAAGTTTATGAAAATAATATTTCAAACACGTATGTGCAGAAAAAAGCTTAATGGAATAAGAGAGAAATTAATCAATATAATTTATGTTTTATGTTTATTTAAATTTTATAATTTTGATAAAATATTTTTAAATTATAGACATAATTAATTGTTAAAATTTTTTTTTTGCCTAAAATTGTTTGAAATTCCTTAAATTAGGAAGCAAGAGGATAGAAAAATAGATTATAGGGGTAAATTAATAATTTAAATTTTTTCAACATAAATACAAATAATAAATCAAATATTTTAGAATATTTAACATAATATTCCTAATCATATTGAAAATAAAGCTAAAGTATAATTTTTTAAAATAAAGAAGAAGTCTTTATAATTCTAACAAAACAAGAGGAATTCTGATGTATTTTACTCCATAATGTATTAATTTGTGAAAATTAAAATCTAAAGAATATTTTATTTTAAATTTTTTTGTCCATATATATTAAAAATATAAATCATAATTTATTTAATTTTAAAATGTATTATCTAATATAAGTTAAAATTTAATGAACAATTTCTTCTTCTTTTTTTCCTAAAGTATCCCCATAGCTGGTAAGTATGAGACTAAAATTTTAATAGGATGATACTTATAAGGAACAACTTCTATTTTGTAATGAGTTACTTTTACACATAATAAAAAATATAATTGTTTTTAACATTTATCACCTGTTGCAATTTGAAATATAATCTAGCTTGTTCTTTTTCAAAATGCATTGCCCAATGTAACACTTTAAGAAAGATAAAACATATACTATAATGATGTCTTATCTAAAATTTTAACATTTATAAATGAAAATTTGTTTGGCAAATGGTTTTCATCTCACATAAATAAATTTTATTAATTAAATCAGAGGTCCCACTCACATTTTTTAATGGTAAGTCTGACGTACTTTTCTATAACACACTACCCAATTGTTTAAAAATTAAGTTTGTTAAAATTTAACATTATCTCCATTTTTTTAGAGCCTCAATGCATATTAAATTTAAATTATCTAAAAAAAATTATAGTCGAGCCCGACTCTTGACATCTCTAACTTTTAAATTTATTTAGATTGATTTAATTTAACTACTTCAAATTATTTAAAATTATTTTTATTTTATTTTCTCTTTATTAGTAAAAATCTTATATCCGCCTCTAATTTTTATTATAAATCCTATATGATCTTTTAAAATATAAAAACTCTATTATTTTGTACATCTTATCTAAAATTTTAACATTTGCAAATGAAATTTATATGGCAATTTTTTTCATCCTGCATAAATAAATTTTATTAATTAAATTATAGGTCCCACTCACATTTATAAATGTAGGCCCTTGTCTTTGCATATTTTTTTGGCTAATTTATATATTTAACTTTTTAAAAAGTTACAAAATAAATACACTTAAATGATTTTTTGATCATCTAAATTATTTTTAGGCAATATTTATATTTAAATAAGGGTATTTTGGTTCAATATACATGACTTAATAGTCAACTAATGATTAGATGAATAAAAATAAAATTTTAAAAATAGAAGAAAAGCTTATATTTTATAACTATTCAAGCTAAGAAATGTTCATATGAATTTCAAAAAACAAAAGAGATGTATCATTAATTAAGAAAAAAAAATAGGATGATACTTATAACGAACAATTTTTATTTTGCAATGAGTTACTTTTATACATAATAAAAAATATACTTCCTTCGTTAAAAAAATATAAGGCTTTTTTAATTAAATTTCACTCTCAATAAAACAGTTATCTTCTTTCAAATTAACTTTATCTTTTCATATTTACTTTTATTAAACACTCTATAATAAATATAAAGTTATTATTAATAGGGGCACTTTTGAAAAAAAAAGTAATGATTACATTTTAAAAGACTAAAAATGCCTTATATTTTTTAACATTTAATTCCTCAAAAAATGCCTTATATTTTTGAACGGAAGGAGTAATTGTTTTTTAACATTTATCGCCTACTGCAATTTGAAATATGATCTAGCTTGTTCTTTTTCAAAATGTGTTGCCCAATATAACACCTTAAGGAAAATAAAACATATACTAGAATGACATCTTATCTAAAATTTTAACATTTATAAATGAAAATTTGTATGGAAAATGGTTTTCATCTCTCATAAATAAATTTTATTAATTAAATTAGAGGTCCCACTCACATTTATAAATGTAGACCCCTGCCTTTGCATTTTTTTTGGCTAATCTATATATTTAATTTTTTAAAAAGTTACAAAATAAATAAATTTAAATAATAATAAAATAATTTTTTTCATCATTTAAATTATTTTCAAGAAATATTTATATTTAAATAGGGGTATTTTGGTCTAACATACATAACTTAATAGTCAACTAATGATTATATCAATGAAAATAAAATCTTAAAAATAGAAGAAAAGCTTGTATTTTATAATTATTCACACTAATAAATGCTCATATATATTTCAAAAAACAAAAGAGATGTATCATTAATTAAGATAAAAATAGACAAAATATTTTACTCATTTTTAATTATAAGTTTCATATTAATAATTTATTTTTTTAGGTTCCACATGTACTTCTTTTACTATAAGGCTCATATTATTTTGTACCTTTTTTAATGTATCATATTAAAAAAATAACAAATCAAAATAAAAAAAGTCAAAAAGTCGGATGGTACGACAGTCCCCCAAAAAAATTTAAGAAAAGTGAACAGTCAGATTGACAAAAAAAAAAAGTGAAAAAAGTCCGACTGTAAATACAATGCATTATAGAGGTATAACACACTTTTTTAAAGCATTTATATGAAGGCTAAGTAAATTTACACATATCATTTTATCGTTGATTTGTTGTCTATACCTTATGCAATTTCATATGATAGCGCCTTGCTTCACTCAGGCATGCTCCTATTTAGTGCCTTGCGCCTAAGGCTTTGTTCCTTTCACCTTTAACAACACTGCTGTGGATAGATTTATTATTATTATTTTTAGGATGTCCAAGTGTGTGAACATGAGTTGATTTAGGAAGTTACATATTGTATAGAGTTGGGTTTAATAACTAATATATAATGTGGAAAGACTTACAGATTCAAGGTTTGAGATTGAGTTCAGATGTGATGTTATTATGTTGTTCTGGTTCATTTGTTGCTCCCCCCGTTTTTGGGTGGTCTGTCGCCATTCTTAATGATTTTTTAATGCAAAAGATAACTCTTTTGGCGCAATTGGCAATGTTCTAAATTAATCTAACTTGTTTGCCAGCGTCCTGGGGATCTACAGGGTCCCATTCACATTTTTGGCGACTTGAGAGCAGGGGCCAGAAACTTTCAATGGTTCGAATGTTTGGAATACTATTGGGGCAAGGATCCGTTAGGTGAATTTCTAAGCATAACAGCGGACATAACTCAAAACGAGGCTGCAGATTCTAATGAAGAATGCATGGGAGTGGCTATATGCCTTTTTCTTAAATCCTTATCTCAATTGCAGATTCTAAAGATCCAAAGTTACATAGTTTGGAAGTTCCAAGACCATTGCCATGCCAATAAAACTAAAATGCATGGAATGCTGAAGACGGATGATGATTGGGGAGTCTATGTAGGATTTTACCCTTTTAAACATTGTCAACCACATCTCAATTTCACTCTTTCTGTTCTAACAACCAACACTGCTAGGAATCTCCATGATGTGGCGATAATGGGATGTCGGTGGCGCCTGGCAAGTAAACATGATTTTGATAAATGGTCGGAAGATAGAGCACCATCACCCTCTGGACATGCCTCCCATAATGACTGGTATTATTGTCAAATGCTTCTCACTTTAATTTGTTATCCAAAGTTAACTTCTATTATTTGTTTTTGGGAGAATGACAATTAAGGATCTCATGATAAGATTATTGTCAAATCAGAATTTTTAAAGATTAATGTCTAGCGCTGAAGCATAATAGACAAGAGTTCTGAATTTGGGAACTTTAATTGTGAAGAGATCCTAATTTGGTATTAATTGTCTTATGGGGTCTTTACTTGTCATTTGTGCTTTGTTTTCTTCTCTTGCCAAGCTTTTCTAATTAACCGTTGACGCCTATACTACTGTCCCTGAAATTTGTGCTTAAGGTGCTTAATAACCCATTTTGCCTTTTCATGTCATTTTTTGGTCGGTACTAAATACTCTGTTCATTAATTAAATTAAAAAAAAATTAATTATTTGACTCCTTTAATTTTAACTTGATTGTAACTCAGTCTTGTCAGAACCAATTATCTATACAAGTTGTGGAAAGTTAAAAATTAATTATTTGACTCCTTTAGTTTTTAACTTGGTTTTAACTTGGTCTTGTTAGAACCTATATACAAGTTGTGGAAAGCATTTTTCATTCTTAAATTACAAAGAAAGGGTAAAAAAAACAGAGAGAGAAACAAAACATTCTTCACAAGCTTAAAATTTGACTCATTTTAACCATTACAAAAACATGGTCTTACCGTACTAGTATGGAAATAAAGGTAACGATGACATCTATCCAAAAAAAAAAAAGAGGAGTGAAGATGACACATTCACATTCTTTTTTTTTATTCACTCCTTTTTTTTTTCCGAGTAATAGTACTATTAATATATTTGTTTTATTTGTTATTGCAGGGAGAGGGGAGAGAGTAGTAATAGCGTTACTAAAAGGAAAGGAGAAGGAAGATATCAAGAAATCCAGTAAGTTCTCTGCCCGAGCTTTTTTTCAATTCAACCCTGGACTTTGGCCCCAAAAAAAAAAAAAAAACAAAAACAAAAACAAAACCCCGGACAATTATACTAGTCTCCATGAAATTAATTAATTGTTATCTAAAAAATGAAATTATTTAGCTAGCTAATCTGAATAACTATTTTGTCTGGTGACTTGAGGATTTTACTATTTTGAATTTTTTTACTAGAAAAATTGCAAAGGCAAGGACTAGATGAAAAAAGAGACCGAACTGTATATAAAATATAGGACTGGAAATATGAGGTCAAAGTTACCCTAATGTATCTATATATAATAGCTTGGGCTCATAGTCTAATTAGAATCAATATATCTATCATCATTAAAAAAAATCAATATATCTATGCGAACTAAGATTGTTTCAATTAGTAAAGATTTGATTCATAACTTACAAAGTTGTGAGACCAAATCTTATTATTGATATGAAAACCTTATTAATAAATAATTTGTAAATACTTTTGTAAGTATTTTTTGAGCCTAGAGACATGCTTTGACTCTATTGAGTCTCTAAAACTTAACTTATCTAAATTTTTATTTGATAGATATAAAAGAATCAATATATCTATACAAGTAGTAGAAATCATTATTCACTCTTAGCTTATTTAAGGGAAAAAAAAAAGGAAAAGAAAGTATTGTTTACAAGCCTAATTAGTGGCTCATTTTGGCTCGTGTAAATGCACAAGGCCTTGCACTATTATAAAAATAAAGCCAAAGATGATGATATTATTTACAGATGATTTAATTGCCTGTAGTTATTTATATCCATTTAATTTTTTTTGGTGTATTTATATTATTCATATATTTTTAATATGTCAAGAATCATTTTTGAAAGCAAGACCTAACATCTCCTAACAACGTTAGCTTGCTTTCTTTTTTGTTCCCGCTATTCAGGGAGATAAGAGAACGTAACAATGGCATTGCTAATGAGAAAGGAAAAAGAAAATATCCAGAAATTGAGTAAGTTCGATCTCTTTCAAGCTTTTCAATTCAACGCTAGACAACTATTTTCACCATAAAGTTAATTGTTAGCTGGAAAAAGGAAATTAATTATTTCTTCATCACTAATTCGTGACTCGAGAATGTTTACAATTTTTTATGAAAAACTAGAAAACATCCTGTGTTTCATGGGTATCTGATGATCTGATGCGATGCATGGTATATAACAGTACAAGGATTCTCAACTTTATGAAATTTATGGATTCCCAGCTTCAGAGTCCATTTCCTAACAAGTCTATATCTCATCAAGTGTTGTGGTTGGTTGCATGGATTGCATAATGCCATTATACATATATGCATATATAAGATGAATGAGTCAAGTGCTAAAGTTAAGCAAGTTTCTCTTGGATCGGTTCCCATCTGTATCCTTAATCACGATATTAACTATTCTCTCCAGATTATAATATAAATCGTTTTTTAGAAATATTTCTTGATTTAAAATATAAGATATTGGGTAAATTTTATTTTTTTTAATATTTATACCCTTACTTTATTTTTTATTCCTTGTCTTTAATGTAATTCATGGAGAAGTTTAAATATTCCACTCAACGGCATAAATGAAAATATGTGAATATTTTTAAAAAATTAAGATGTTAACCAACTTTTTTTTTTTAAGTGTGAGTTAGTTAATAATGACTTATATTATGGTATAGATAGAGTATATTATTTCTAATTTCTCTAGACATAATGGTGTCATTCGAGATGCCATTATTTTTCGGTCCTTTATAAATCGAATCCAAGTAGAGTGGGTTCTATGATATGATGTATAATTTTATGTTTTTTCCAATAAAAGTTGTCCAATCATTAAAAAAAAAAAAAGAGGATGAATGAACATATATATTTTTAGAAGCTACACTCGTCTTGTTACATATGCAGACACTAGAGGGCTTGATAGCAAATTATAGGCAAACTTGTTTTCTTCAATAATTGTAGAACCATATTATTTTTCAGTTTGGTTGTGTCAAATAATTAAGGAGGAACAGATAACTTTTCAAGTAGACAACAGGAATCCTTTTAAATAAATATTTCGAAGCGTAGTATCATAATTTTTCAATTAATTTTTCAATCATAATTTTTCAATCAATTAGTTGGATTCACCTTAGCGTGAGTACTTTAATTCAGCATATTGAACTTTGGAAGAAAATTCAATTCAGTGAAAAATTTTCAATTCTCTAACTGCATTATCTATTCTCTTTAATTATATATACACTGAATTTTTTTTTTTCTCTGAATTTTATTTCAACTTCATCCAGATTTCTATTCTTTATCCTACCCTGATCTTACAATAAATATAAGTTTCCAATTTACTCATCAATCGCAGGTCAACAAGAAGGAATTATTCACTAAGATCTCAAAAAGCACTCAGAAGAAGATAGCAAGATTGCAATGTAAACATGAGAAGCTGCTTTGAGTCCATCGAGGGTTACAAGTTACAATCGGAAGCCATGAAGATGTTGAGTAGATAAGGGAAAATTACTTTGAGGTCTCTCATCACGTTTAAATACTACAAGATCAATTCACAATGAATCTTGTGGTATTTAATAAAAACTCCCTTTTTAATCCCTCGCTGATGTTAGAGAAGGATCTTGTCTCTCCCTAATTCATTGCTAATGTATCATTTTAGAGAGCGAAGAAAATCTCTTGCTAATTTTCTTTGCTAAATGTAATTTTTAGAGACATCAAAATTATTTCTTGCTAAGTGCTTGGCTAATTTGTCATTTTCATGATGCCCCTTGCTAATATTATACTAGGCAATTAAATTGCAATTCCACGTTAAATTGACCTTTTAGCAATGAATGAAGGAATTTTGTTTTTTATTTTTTTTTTGTTTTTGCATGCTAGGTTTGGCCACTGAGTCTTTTAAAAATGGGCTTGGCTAGTCTTTTTATGCCCAGTATTTTTCTCCTGATAGCATTTACTTGAAATTCTTGAAAATTATTTGGTTAAAAATGTTAATATTTTACAATACTATAGTTAAAATTGTTTGGTTTGCTTTAATTTTTGAAAAATAACAAAGTAGTTATTATCTTAACAATTATAGTAATTTAGCTTCAAGGATTTATAAACTTTTTAATTAATAAAATAAATTTGAAAAACTTAATTGTCATTGGTTAAGCGTTTTGTCATTTGGTAAAAGAAAGTTGTTTTTGACTTAACCTTCATAGGCATTCAGCTATAAGAATTAAAAACCTTGTAGATTGATATAATAGATATGATAATTAATTATCACTGGTTAAGTGGTTTGTTGTCATTCGCTGAAATAAAATAGTCTGTGCTTTAACTATTATAATTATTTAGTTTAAACTTTTAGGGACGCATTGTCCATTATCGTCTAAGCTTCGGTCGGCCGTCATCGAAGCTTCGGGAATAGGCAATGGTGGAGTTTTTTTTAGATGAGCAATATAATCATTTCTCAAGAAAACTTCATGCGAAAAGAAATAATTTAAAGATTTCGGAGAAATTAACACATTTTATGATGGTTCATCATTGTTAAGAAAATTGGATATCGATTTTGAAATAGAATTGTATAAGATAATGTCAAAAAAGAAATAAATTTGCATATGTAATTATATATACTATTTATATACTGTTTCCAACATATTTGTGATTAGAAGATAAAAAAATAATATATTTATTTTAAAATTTGTTATTCCATTTATAATCAAATATAATAAAAATTAATTTAATATATAAATTAGGATTGCATATAGGTATGGTCGGGCATGGTATCACCCCTGCTCAATACTCAACCTGGTGTGCAGTTTATTTTAAATTATAAAATATTATAAATTGTAATGCCCAAGAAAATTAAAAATCTATAACATATATCTTATTTTAGAACTTATTTCTTTTAAATTGTAAAACATTTTGTTAAATAATAAGAACTGTGACCCACTAATTTTTTCAATCTACCGTTTCAGTTTTTAAAACATTAATTTACCCCATGCATATAAAAATATGTTATTCCATTGCATATAAAAAAATAAACAACTATTTGTGTTTTTTTCATACAAATTATTTTAGAATTTGTTAGCCTATTCAAATGTTTGATCTCCACATAAAATTAATTTTTTTATAGGAAAAAAATTAAATTTTAAATGATATGTTTTTGTTTAAAATTTATTACTTGTAAGTATAAATAAAGATTTATTTTATTTTAGGATTCCTTATACATCTGAGTGCACATAAAAAATACACTTCATGTGATATGCCAATTTGGATTCCTCAATCCTCACATGTCATTCACCCATTCGCCAACTTCCTCTTCCTTCTTGTCCTTGCAGGTCGCTTTCACCAACTGTGGCTTCACACGTCACAAGCTTCAAGAATGATTCATCTTGAGAAACTTCGCCATGATGATCCGATCCAAAGCAACACCATCGGGGATTTTGGAAAATCTTTCTAAACCCCACAATTCTCACATTTTTCTTCAACGCTACCTTCCCCATCATCGACATTTCCTGATCTGGCTTCTCTCCACTGACGGAAATCTCCCTACCATCTTCACTGATTGGAAACAGGGGAATACCGGGAAGAAGACAGGGAAGAAACAGGGTGGGGACAATCGCTTACTTCAATGGACGTTGACTGTTTGTTGGTGGTCCGAATGAAATCGCCGGCAACCCAGCGGTTCCCGTCATGTCGTCGTCTCTGAGAATGGTTTTCGTGAATTGAGCTGGCGGCAACAAATTCGAATCGAAGACTTTGATTATATCGAGCACGCAAAGATCTTGTGAGAAACTGATTTTTAGTCGTATGAGAGCTTTTATTTCAGGGACGAATTCATCTTTTTTACAACGTTTTTCCACGCAGAGCCTTTTTCCCCCCATCGTGATTTGAGGGATTTTAGGCTTCCAGAGGAAAGTGCAGAGTAACTTTCCTGGAACAACCAAACAAGCCACGTCCCTTTTCTTCATCCTATTTTCCTTAAACCAAACGGATCCTTAGAGTCTTCAATGTCACACATTAGTGCTGCAGGTCCTTACACTCGTTCGACCTCCCCCGTGAATTATCATGTTTTCTTGAGTTTTAGGGGAACAGATACTCGCACGAACTTTACTGATCATTTGAATTCTGCGTTGGTGCGGTAAGGAATTGTCACTTTTAGAGATGATGAACTTAGAAGAGGAGGAGTTATTTCAGAGGAACTCCTCCAAGCTATAGAGCAATCTATGTTTTCCATTGTTGTCCTCTCTCAAAATTGTGCTTCTTCTTCATGGTGTTTGGAGGAATTGGAGAAGATCATGGCATCCAGACAAGACCTCGGCCAAATAGTTGTCCCAGTTTTTTATGGTGTAGACCCATCTATTATTCGACACCAAGAAAATCTGGTTGCAACAGCTTTTGAGAAGCATGAAGTAAGATTTTCATATTATAAAGTGCGAAGATGGAGGGAAGCTTTGACCAAGGTTGCCAAATGCCTAGTTATCTGGTTGGTATACAAGAAATAAGTAAGATTCAATCTCTAATATTTATATTGTCTTTTATCTCTTTTCGTCCTTTTTTTCCCTTTTGGTTGGGATTCTAAATGAAGGTAAGTATGATTTTAGGCCCTTGATTTTCAAAATGCAAACATACTTTAAAAGTAAAATGAAGGTTTGTATTACATCAACATAATTAAAAGCTTAACAAAGTTGACTATTATAACTTTTGCAAGTAGTGAAGATGTCAAGTACTAATAGTTGTAAATTTGAATAAGTCTGTCGAGACTTCATGATTTAGGGAAAATAATATTGAAATACATTGGACAATACAGGAATGTTGCAAAATGACACTTACTGGACATTTCATCCCGGTTTTTTTAATACTTATTATTAATCTAAAAGTATTTGGAGTTATTCTATGTGATTATAGAAGGTGTCTGGATGATTAACTTAACCCTGTAGCAATCAATCAGGTAAAAATATAACACTAAATGAAAGTGTAATTTCTGTAGTTGCTAAGAAAGAAAAATGTGCTTCTTTTCAAATCCTTTGTATCCTTTCCTTGATTTTTATTGCCATGTATTTTTAACTTACCAAAACATTAATAATTTGATCTTCACAGACATGAAGCAGAAATTGTTGAAGACATCGCTAAATTTGTATGGAACAAATTATGCGAGGTAATCCCATCAAAATTTGAACATTTAGTTGGGGACATTCAATCGATGGTAGAGAGGATAGTCTCCCTTTTGAAAATAGGATTGGATGAAGTATGCTTCATGGGGATATGGGCGTTGGGTGGCATAGGCAAGACAACTCTTGCTCAAGTTGTTTATGAGGCAATACGAAGCAAGTTTGATGCTGCTTGTTTTCTTGCTGATGTAAGGGAAGTTTCAGAAAAGGAAGGCTTAGTTTTCTTACAAAAGCTACTCCTTTATTATGCTTTGGAATGTCTGCCATTAATTGATCAATTATATGAACTTGAAAGCCTTCAACTGTGTTGTAGCAAAATCAGAAAACTGTGGAATGGGACACCGGTATACTTTTCTTCCACAGTCTTGAATAATATATGTGTGTTTATCTATATATATCCTACCTCTTGACTTTCAAAATATTGATATTGCTCCGTTGTTTTGTGTCTTATATATCGGTCAGTTTTTAGGCAAGTTGAGGATCATTGATTTAAGTGGTTCTGAAGATCTAAGTGAAACTCCAGATTTTAGTGGAACTCCAAACCTTGAAAAGATGCTTCTTAATAATTGCCATAGCGGGTTCGGGTTCATGAATCTGTTGGGCAGTTGAAGAAGCTGGTTGAGTTGAGGTTGGCGAAGTGTGGAAATCTTGTAACTCTTCCAAGTTATTTGGAAATGAATAATCTAGAGCAGTTTATTCTTGGAGGATGCTTAAAGCTTGAGATGCTCCCTGAGTTTGGTAAAAATATGACAAGTCTATTTTTCCTTGATGTGGCAGAAACTTCAATCACCGAAGTTCCATCCTCCATTATTCATTTAATAAATCTCAAATATTTAGACTTGAGTTCTTGCAGGAGATTGAAGTCAATTGCAGAGCTTCCTCCAAATTTAATGATTTATGCAGGCAATTGTCTCTCGTTGATACCTGCATTCGCGCTGCAGGATCTCTATGTATCACATGCATCTAAGGTCCTTGATCATCATCTCCTCCATTTCCTATACTATTTCTTTATTCTCACCATATTAGATTGTGAATAAAGGAAGAATTTTGTCCATCAAAAAAGAGGGGGGAAAAAAACCATTGTCTCTTGAATTTTGTCATATAAAATCGGAACTCAACTTGTACCCCAAAAAAGACACTCAAATTGGTCTGCCAAAGATAAGTACTCCTAGATAGATACTCCAAAAACTTTTTTTTTTGGCTTTGTTTTTTTTTTTAGTCTTAAATATATTTGCCAATTCAAAATGGTCCTTCTAATGGGGAAATTAAAATTGTGTACATGACTGTCCACCAGTAAAAATTAAGCTTGGAAAAATAGCCTTGTTTTAAGCTTGACGATGTTTGAATTTGGATATAAATTAGTTGATAGTCATGAATGATAGATTTTTTTCACACAAAAATTGAGGAATCATATTGTCACACACCCTGAACTTTTAAAGTGTGACCAGGTAGAATATAAGAAAATTCATATTTCATAAGCCTAAACCCCTATAATATTTGACATATTAATTACCCAAACTCATCATATAATTGTCATTATATTAAACAACTATTAGTATTAACAAAATATTTAAACTTGTTGTAGAAATTTCTGCAGAGTCTCTCCTGTAAATTGGACTATCCAAAATCTCTACAACCTATCAAAAGAATATCCATGCAGCATTTGAAATTCTACTCCAATATAGTATATATATACAATCCTAGAATAATTTAATCAAGGATCCTACTTATAAGATTCGTGGAGCAAATCTAGAACAAAATCAAAATACTTAAATATTTACATTAATCTACAATCTGGACGGAGCAACAAAATATTCCTTGTTTCAAGGAGTCCCACGAGACCAAATGAAAAGCAAGTACACTTCTATTATCTAAATACCCAAAAATTCTTCCAGTAAATAACGTTTCCAAATAATAATAATAATAATAATAATAATAATAATAATAATAATAATAATAATAATAAACAAAATGATAATTATAAATATACAATAGGAAATAAGAGACTAATCTAATTATAGAAGGTATTAGAAAATAATAATATAATTTAATCTTGATAATTGAGTGAATAAAATAGAAAAGGGAAAGTAGAGAATCGTGAACAATTATTTAGAGATGAACTTTTTATATAAAACAAATCACAAACTGCAATTATTAAGAGCAAGAATATGACTTTGAAAAACTTATTTTCTATTAGGACTTAAACAAAACGAATAACAAGCGTGGACACATAGTCCACGAGGGTAAATAACATCCGATGTGGTTAGAAGTCATGAAAAAACAAGTGTAAGCATAAAGCTCACGAATAACAAGCATGGATTATGTTCACGAAATTACACCCTCCGTTTCACATGTGTTGGCCGATGCACGAGGCTAGCACCTCCAATGTACTCTGCTAACTAGGTGTGCCATGGCACGACAAAGGCTAATGATACTATCGTTAGCAACCAATAGTCTATATTCAGTCCTATAAAATATTTTTGGTATACATGGAATCTATAAACTCTTGTAATTCAAATTGTTCTTTAATTTGAAAGATATAAACGATCTTTTCACTTGTAATTTATCTGATCCGTGCATGTATGATATATATATATATATATATATCTACATTTTTAAAAATAAAATACTATGAAAATACTTACATGATTAAAGTTGAATCATAATCAAACTAATTACCTATGAATGAACTAAATCTTAATATAATTTTTTTTAAAAAAATCTATTCAGAATAATTAAAGTAAATAAATAAGGTAAAAGAAAGATCATTGCTTCTATATCTTAGAGAATGTTATTTACTTATTTGGTATGCTGCCAAGTTTCTAAAATTCTCTTCTCTCAACTTCAATTAAGTTTCTCCTCTTCTGGAATCCTTATTAGATATAATAAAACTTTAATATATCTTTCTACAAATTAAATCAATTTTTCATATATCCTCTTTTATGCCTCCCAAGTCCTCCATTTCTATTCTTAGCCAAACTAATTGCATTGTTATTATTATATAATCCTAGTTATACTTCTTAATCATACTTTGCCATGTATTAACATAAATATTATAACACACACTCATATCATAATTTCCTTGTTCAGCAACAAAATTCAAGCCTTCAATTTAATATTAATTAAAGAAACAACTCTCACCTTAATCGTACAGCTCTAAATCAAAAGGACAAGAAAAGAGTTAAAAATTTGACATCTAAAGCAAGAGAAATATTAATATTTAGTACACACACCAGCAACACAAAGAAGAGAATGAAAAGTTCAATTAGCTAACTTAGCATGGTGGAATAGAGAATTGAAGAAGACATCAATAGCATAGAAAATAAGAGAAAATAATCATTAAGCAAACCTCCAATAATAGCAAATCTACTATTCAACCTTCACAAACGGAAAGAAGGGAGGAGGAGATCACGATTCTATCAAGCTTTCAGCAGCAGTATATATATATATATATATTTATGACTGCACCTACCCAGACTAACAAAATGGAGAAGAAAAAGAAAGGACGAGCCAAAGAAACAAAGGACTTGATAGAGATGAATGACAGAGGAAGAAGAATGGAGAGCGAAGGTTAGTGAAAGCTTAAAGAATTCTCTACTCTGTCTCTTATTCACTCTGTTTTATCCCTTTTTATCGACAAAGAGGAAGAAGGTTTAAGTCAAAAGATAATGGGGGAAAATTATAGGAAAAGACCCAAGCTGATTTGATAAAATTACAAAATAATACCCACCAGATTTTTTTATTTTTATTTTTATTATTACTACTACTATTATTTTTTTTATTATTTTGGGATTATTATATTCTCCCCCTTAAGAAATTCAATCCTTCAAATTTTGAACATACATTACCTTAACCTTCGAACAAATGTGGATATTTGGCATGCATTTCACTTTCAATTTCCCATGTAGCTTCTTCTTGAGAATGGTTGCGCCATAATACCTTTATAGAAGCAATCTCCTTCGATTTGAGCTTCCTTACCTGCCTATCTAGAATGGTTACAAGAACTTCTTCATGTGATAAATGTGAGTCTATCTGAATTCCTTGAGTCTCAATCACATGTGAAGGGTCGTATAAATACTTTCATAGTATTGACATGTGAAACACTGGATGAATACTTGATAACTCAAGTGGTAATGCTAAGCAATGAGCATCCGCACCAACTCGCTCTAAGATTTCAAACAGACCAATGTATCTTAGGCTTAACTTAACTTTCCTTCCAAATCTCATTATGCCTTTCATTGGAGACACCATAAGAAACACTTTATCCCCGATCATGAACTCTAAATCCTGACATCAATTATCAACATAGGATTTTTGTCGACTTGGAGCTATTTACAATCTTTCTCTAATCACCTTCACTTTTTCAATGGCATCTTGTACAAGATCAGGTCCCAAAATTCTAGCATCACCAATATCAAACCAACCAATAGGAGATCTGTACTATTTGTCGTATAACGCCTTATATTGAGCCATTTGTATTCTAGCCTGATAATTGTTATTATAAGCAAATTCCACTAATGCTAAGTAATGATCCCAACTTCCCCTAAAGTCTAGAATACAAGATCTCAATATATCTTCCAAAATTTGAATAGTCCTTTCTGATTGACTGTCAGTTTGCGGATGAAATGTAGTGCTAAGATCCAAACGAGTACCCAACACTTATTGAAATGACCTCCAAAATTGAGAGGTGAACTGAGGACCTCTATATGAAATTATAGACATTGAAACTCCATGCAATCGAACAATTTCATTAATATACAATTGACCATACTTATTTACATTATAGGTTGTCTTTACTAGAAGGAAATGTGCTCACTTAGTCAATCTATCAACTATCATCCAAATGGAGTCATATCCTTTAATAGTACGAGGTAACCCAGTAACAAAATCTATCATGATATTTTCCTATTTCCATTCTGGTATGGTGTAATCCTATTGGCTTTTGAGCTCTGCTTTAACTTGCTAACATACTAAACAATGTGAAACAAAATCAGCTATGTCTTTCTTCATGCCATCCCACCAATACAATTTCTTCAAGTCTTGATACATCTTTGTTGATCTTAGGTGGACAGTATATGCAGAATTATGAGCTTGTTCCAATATAAGCCGTCTCAAGTCTCCCATTTAGGATACACAAATCCTATCATTATATCTTAGTATTCCATCTTGATCAATTGTAAAATTAGTACTACTCCCTTTCATGACTGCCTCTCTCAACTTGCATAATTTTAAATTAGAATGTTGAGCACTCTTAATTTGGTCAATCAAAGAGGAACGAGCAAGCAAGTGAGCTGGAAATGCTCCTTTATCCAAAATCTAAAATTTAACTCCACTTTGCTCTACTTTATGAATCTCTTGTATCAGAGGCCTTCTTTCAATAGCTAAATGTGCCAAACTATCCATAGATTTCCTACTCAAAGCGTCGGCCACAATATTAGCTTTACCATGATGATATAGGATTATGAAGTCATAATCCTTAAGCAATTCCATCTACCTTCTCTATTAGAGATTAAGATATTTTTGTTGGAAAATATATTTAAGGCTCTTATGATCTGTAAAGATCTCATAAGTTTCACCATACAAATAATGATGCCAAATCTTTAAAGCAAAAATAACTGTTGCCATCTCTAGATCATGTGTAGGTAATTCATTTCATGTTTCTTGAGTTTTCTTAAGGCATAGGGAATTACTCAACCATTCTACATCAATACACAACCCAACTCAATACGAGAAGCATCACAATACACAGCATACCCCCTATTCTAGTTGGCAGACTTAACACTGGAGCAAAAGTTAAACATTCCTTCAATTTCTAGAAATTCTCTTCACACTCATCATCCCAAACAAATTTTACATTTTTCTAAGTCAATCTTGTCATCGGAGCAGCTATTTTTGAAAAGTCTTTGACAAAATGGTGATAATAACTCGTAAGCCGTAAGAAGCTCCGAATCTCAGTGACATTTGTGGGTCGTGGCCAATTTTAAACTACTTTCACTTTACTTGGATTTACTTGAATACCATCTTTAGAAACAATATGACCCAAGAAAGTAACTTTCTCAAGCTCAAATTCACATTTAGAAAACTTGGAATACAACTGTCGTTCTCTCAATTTCTGTAACACCAACCATAGATGTTATGCATGTTCTTCCAGACTCTTTGAATATACCAGGATATCATCAATGAACACAATTACAAACTTATCCAGAAATGGCTTGAACACTCAATTCATCAAGTCCATGAATGCTGCTGGTGCATTGGTTAACTCGAAAGACATTACTAAAAATTCATAATGATCATATGAAGTCCTGAATGCTATTTTAGGAATATATTCCTTTTTGATCTTCAATTGGTGATAACTTGAGTGCAAATCTATCTTGAAAAAACATTACACCCCATGCAGCTAGTCAAAGAGGTTATCAATACGAGGTAACGAATACTTATTCTTTATTGTAACTTTATTAAGTTGCCTATTATCAATACAAAGCCTCAATGACCTGTTTTTCTTCCTCACAAATAGTACTGGAGCTCCCCAAGGAGAACTGCTAGGTTGCATTTTTATCTAGCAATTCTTGCAATTGATTCTTCAATTCCCTTAACTCAGAAGGTGCCATTCTATAAGGTGGAATAGAAATTGGCTGAGTACTAGGAATGATATCAATAGCAAATTCTACCTCCCTATATGGAGGTAAGCCCGATAACTCTTCTAGAAAGACATCCGAGAATTCTTTGACTATTGGCATCTACTCTAAATTGATAACTTGCTTGTCAATATCTTTTACTAAAGCCAAGTACCCCTGACAATCTCTTATCAGCAAGCATTAAGCTTTTATAGCAAAAATAAGATTATTCAGTCTCTCTAACATACTCCCTTATAAAACAAAAAGAGCTTCACTAGGCATATCAAATTTTACCACTTTCAAGTGGCAATCAACAGTAGCATAACAAGACACTAACCAATCCATTCCCAAAATAACATCAAAATCAATCATATTAAGGATCATCAAATCAACAAGTGTTTCTCTAGCATCAAGAGACACTTTACAAGATTCATACATTTATGATACTAATAAAGACTTTCCTATAAAGTAGCGACCATAAAAAGATTATCAAGTCTAGTAGGTTCCTTACTCAATCTCTTAGAAAAGTAAGAGGAGACATATGAATGCATAGATCCAAGATCAAATAATACATAAGCTCTTTGAGAACAGACTGAAATAGTACCTATAACCATGGCATTAGAAGCCTGAGCATCCTATCGAGTCATTATATAGCCTCGTGCTTGACCCTATCTTGAAGAAGTCTGCCTATGTTTTGCTGATAGTTTTGCCAGTGTACTTTTACTAGCAAACATAGAAGTTGCTCCTGTAGACGGAGTAATTGATAATATAGGGTGAGGAGATGGTTGAACAGACCCTTGACTTGATACTGACAGTGCCATAGGACAGTCTCTTTTTAAGTGGCCTGTTTGACCACACCGATAGCAAGCACCAGTGGCCTTTCGACACTATCCTGAATGAAAATTTCCACAGCTAGTACAAGGAATTCTGGAATAACTTGGCTGAGACACCACAGTTAAAGGTTGAATAACATTTCTAAAGCTAGATCTTTACACTGAATTATTTACTGAAGAAGAAGTAGATGGCCTTGATAGTAGAAGTATCGGACGATGTTAACTCTGAGGTCATTCTTCCCTAAAGAAACTACTCTTCCCTTGAAGTCTTACATCCATCTTTATCTTACGCTTTTCATTAGAAGGCTCCTCCTCTTTTTCTCTAATTTCTAGCCCCAATGCGCAACTAGCTGCATCTGCATATGATGTAAATTGACTCATCTGTGAGAACATAGTCCAATATATATGTAAAGGTAACCCCTTAAAAAATCTTTTAATTCGTTCTTTCTTAATTGGAACTAAATGAGGTGCATAATGTGAGAGCTTTGTAGAAAGAACCTCATATTGTGTGATAGACATATTCTTCCATTTTAATGTCTCAAACATAGTAGCTCGTTGTTCTCAAATGCTTTATGGAAGGAAACGGTCAAGAAAAATTCCTTTGAATTCTTCCCATGACATAAGAGGATGGCCAGCTTGCCTTCTTGAACGAATTGATCAAATTCAAATCTCTACATTATCCTTCAACCAAAAAATAGCAAACTCAACATACTACTCATCAGGGCAACAAGTACTTAGCAAAGCTTCTCAATATCATCAAGATATTATTCTGTATCTTCTTCAACATTAGATCCAAAGAAAGTGGGAGGTTTTAATTTAATAAAATCTATCAAGCTCACTCTAGCAACCTTTTCTTCAACAATCATTTGAGGTCCTTCTTCAATAGTTAGGACTGATGATGTTGCAACTTTAGTAGATCGAGAATGTTTTGACTCATTTACAGGATTAACATTTTTATGAGGCCTAGTACTTCTACTACCCTTACCTCTTCCTCTTCTATAACCTCGGGCATGACCCCAACCTCGGCCTTTAGGGGGTAAAGGATCAGCTTGAATGGGTACTCTATTAGAAGCTTCATTTCTAGTGGACCTACTACATCGCACCTGACATCTTGGGGGCATCCTTTCTATAAAAGAAACATTAAGAATCATTAAATTCAATACACTTATCTATATATGTAAAAAGATAGACTCAAAATCAAATAAAACAAATTAGAATTACTAATAACCTATAAGGCCTTCAGTAATGCCTCAATTAAAATTATGCTCGGATTCATAATGATAATTGAGACCTTACTGAAGAACACTTGCTCCACAAAATTATAGAAAAACATATGCTCTGATATCAATTTGTCATACCTTGAACTTCTATGTTAGAATATAAGAAAACTCATATTCTATAAGCCTAAACCCATATAATATCTGATATATTAATTACCTAAACTCATTGTATAATCATCATTTGTATTAAACAACTACTAGTATTAACAAAATATTTAAACTTGTAGAAATTTTAGGAAAGTCTCCCCTATAAGTTGGACTACCCAAAATCTCTACAACCTGCGAAAAGAATATCCATGCAGCATTCGAAGTTCTACTCCAATATAGTATATGTATAAATTCCTAAAATAATTTAATCAAGGATCCTGCCTATAAAATTTATGGAGCGAATCTAGAACAAAACCAAATACTTAAATATTTACATTAATCAACATCTAGATGGAGCAATAAAATACTTCTTATTTCAAGGAGTCCTATGAGACCAAATGAAAAGCAGGTCCACTTCTATTATGTGAATACCCAAAATTTTTTTTTAGTAAATAACATTCTCAAATAATAATAATAATAAACAAAAATGATAATTATAAATATATAATAGGAAACAAGAGACTAATCTAATTACAAAAGGTATTAGAAAATAATAAAACAATTTAATCTTGATAATTGAGTGAATAAAATAGAAAAGGAAAAGTAGAGAATTGTGAACAACCATTTAGAGATATAACTTTTTATATAAAACAAATCACAAAATACAATTCTTAAGAGTAAGAATATGACTTCAAAAACTTATTTTTTGTTAGGACCTAAACAAAACGAATAATAGACATAGATACATAGTCCATGAGGGTAAGTAATATCTGGCGTGGCTGGCTAGAAGCCACAAAAAAATAGGCATAAGCATAAAGCTTATGAATAACAGGCATGGATTATGTCCACAAAATTCCACCCTCCATTCCACATGTGTTGGCCGACGCACGGGGCTAACACCTCTAGTGTACCTTGCTAGCTAGGTATGCCAGGGGATGCCAAGGACTAACAATGCTATCGTTAGCAAACAGTGTTCTGTATTCAGTCCCATAAAACATTTCTGACATGCATGGAATCTATAAACTCTTATTATTCAAATTGTTCTTTAATTTAGAAGATATAAACGATCTTTTCACTAATAATTTATCTGATCCATGTATGTATGATATATATATATATATATATATCTACATTTTTAAAAATAAAATACTATGAAAATACCTACATGATTGAAATTGAATCATAATCAAACTAATTACATATGAATGAACTAAATGTTAATATACAATTTTTTAAAAAATCTATTCAGAACAATTAAAGTAATAAATAAAGTAAAAGAAAGATCATTGCTTTTATATATTAGGGAACATTGTTTACTTATCTGGTATGCTGCCAAGTTCCTAAAATTCTCTTCTCTCAACTTCAATTAAGCTTCTCCTCTTCTGAAATCCCTATTAGATATAATAAAACTTTAATATATCTTTCTACAAATTGAATCAATTTTTCATATATCCTCTTTTATGCCTCACAAGTCCTCCATTTTATTCTTAGCTAAACTAATTGCATTGTTATTCCTAGTTATACTTCTTAATCATCCTTTTCCATGTATTAACATAAATATTATAAACAACACCTATATCATAATTTTCTTGTTCAGCAACAAAATTCAAGCCTTCAATTTAATATTAACTAAAGAAACAACTCTCCCCTTAATCGTACAACTCTAAATCAAAAGGGCAAGAAAAGAATTAAAAATTTAACATCTAAAGCAAGAGAAATATCAATGTTCAGTACACACACCAGCAGCATAAAGAAGAGAATGAAAAGTTCAATTAGCTAACTTAGCATAGTGGAATAGAGAATGAAAGAAGACATCAACAGCATAGAAAATAAGAGAAAGAAATCATTAAGCAAACCTCCAATAATAGCAAATCCACCACTCAACCTTCACAAACAAAAAGAAGGGAGGAGGTGATCACGTTCCATCAAGCTTTCAACAGCAGTGTATATATATATATATATATATATTGACTGCACCTACCCAGACCAACAAAGTGGAGAAGGAAAAAAAAAAGGAAGAGCCGAAGAAACAAAGGATTCGATAGAGATGAATGATGGAGGAAGAAGAATGGAGAGCGAAGGCCAGTGGAAGTTTAAAGAATTCTCTTTCTCTCTTGCGCTCATTTGCTCTACTTTGTCTCTTATTCACTCACCAGATTTTTTATTTTTATTTTTATTATTACTATTACTACTACGATTTTGTTTTATTATTTTGGGATTATTACACATATCTTTGAAGGACCCATCAAAAGAAGAGTAATATATGTTGGGGACTAAATTTAGAAAATTTATGTTTGCCAAAAAGTAAGAGAATTTATGGATAGAAGTTCAAGAGAGTATTATGCTATTATTTCATGGATAAATCATGCTTATCATCCATTTACTCATTAATTAACAAGATATTTCTTTTGTTACAGCATGCCAGGTCTGTACAGGGTCCCCTTCACCTTGTTTATGACCCCCCATGGGAATACCTTTGTTGGAGCGAAGGAATCCCAAGAAGGTTTGGACAGGGTGAACATTGTCGATGTCGGGGTGAATCAGGAGAAGTAGTAACCATAACAGCGGACATGCCATGTGACCTTGCTGATTATGAGGGAGATTGGTGGGCAATTGTTGTGTGCCTCGTTTTTCAAAGCCTATATAAAGAAGCATGGAGAGGTTTCCGCATAGACTGGATGTTCCAAGGTTATTGCCATCCTTATAAATATTGTAGATCTTGGATCGCTCCTGGTAGTAAGGTTGAGTTTCGAGTTTATGTAGGATATTATCACTTCCATAAAAAAGACTGTCGACCACATCCAGGTGGTGTAGGCACCCAGCTTGATTTAACCCTTTCTTTTCCATTAACTAACATTGATTGCATGCAAAGATGTTATGAGAGCTTGAAATAGTAGACTGTCGATGGCGTCTGGTTTGTAATAGTGATTTTGATGCATGGAGAGCAAGTTCTAGGGGTAACCCTTTTTTAAGGTTAGATTGTGGAAGTGACTACGATGCAGGAAGATCAGCACCATCATCTACATGTGATTGCAGGAGCAAGTAATTAGGCAATTACCAAGTGCTTCATACTGTGTTGTACTTGGTAACTTGATGAATTGCTCTCTTCTCTTCCGGTATTCCCATGCTCTTGCGTATAGCCCTTGACAACTAAATTACTATCCGCTGAATCATTTAACTACTGGCAAAAAATAAAAAAAAATTGAAAGTGCTTAATTAGCTCATTTGGATCATTACTTCATGACGTAAGCATGCTATGTTTTTTCATTTTTTATGTGATATGCACTTTTTCATTAAAACTTATCACTTCTCTCTCTTTCGTATTGCAAATTTTATGGATTTGTCATAACCTAGAGGTTAATTGCATTTGTAAGTTGAAGATTGGTGCTTGTACTCTTCTCTGCTTGATCTATTGATGCTCTCATACAGGCGCCAGTTTGATATATTTAAGTATTTAACCCTTCTTTCTTAGTTCACTGCTTATTCATGAAGATGAATGTTTGTAGGAGGAGGCTCTTAAATTATTGGAAAGAGTTTTGCGCTTGTTATGCCGGTAATGTTGGTGAAATGAGTTTAAATTCTTGGCATGAGTTTTTAACTACTCACTCAGGTGATAATGGTCATGACGACGACGACGACATTATTTTTTTCCATGATGAAGTCTGCAGGTAAACTTCCTCTGAACTTACATTGTTTAATGTATTGTTTGCAAGAGAAAAAAAAAAAACGTCCAATGTACTATTCGGAAAACACTCCCGCTCTTTTACTATTTGATTTTGTTCTTGAATTTAAGGAAAAAGGCTATTGATTTCTTAAAATTTGCAGCCCTGGTTACAGAAAAGAGGCAGTAATTTGGACCAACCTTGACAGGCCAGCCCAAATCTGCCCGAAAAATGTTGGGACAGGGCTTAGCTTTATAAGCTTTTTTAAAAGAGTAAGATTTTTTAAATTCGATTTGAATAAGGCTAACTTGAATTAAGCTCGACTATTACAATTTTTGACTTTATATGTATGTAAAATAGATAATTTTGACCAAGCTCAACGAGCCAACTTGAACCTGTCCAAAAAAAAGTTAAGGCCGGATTTGACTATCTAAGCTTTTTAAGAGAGTAAAATATTTCAAGCTCGATTCGAATAAGCCAAACCAAAATTAAACCTGACCAAATAAGTTTGACTTACCTGAATTACCGGCTTTACGGAGAATGATGAGGAGGATATCAAACACCTATTGTTGCATTTCCTTCTTCCTCAAAGTACAAAATTCAGGCACACTAAAATAAATTATTTTTAAAATTTTTATTTTCTATTTTTTTATTTTTCAAATAAGATTAAAATCCTGTGTGAAAGGAACAAATCTCTCGTTATAATTATAATTGCATTTTATTAGGTAGAAAATTATGACATGGAGTGCTTGTGGGGGAGATGTTAGAGATGTTGAAGGCAAATGGATTATGGGGCTTCTCTCTCATTTTAACCATATCCTAAGGGCTAAAGGGATAACTAAGGGAATGGAGCTATGTTGGGATCTTGGCTGCAGACAAGTCGAAGTGAGCTGGGATTGCATTGACAGCATCAACAATCATCCGTTTCAGGAAGTTATTTTGGAAGCTAGGGAGTTAATCCAGAGAAATTGGTTTCTTATTTTTAATTTTACTTTTGGAGAGGCTAATGAAATTATGAATATTTTAGTGAGTTCTTCTCATGATTCAAAGTACCCATTTTGGGTTTTTGATCGATCATCTTCCACCTTGTTGCTGGAAGGTGGTGCATGATGAAATAGTGACTAGAGTTGCTTGAGATGTGGTTACTTCTTGTTATATACCTCTTGTTAGTTATTAGATAATATATATACATGTTTATTCACAGAAAAAAAAAAAAGAAATTTATGATATGCATGTTGAATCACTTGTATAGTATTAGTTTTATTCAATGACTAATGCAAATCATTGGAGGGTTGTAAATTGTTGATCCTAGCATCGAAGTTCTTCATAACTAAATTCTCAGCATGGTAGTTTAAAATAAAATCTGGTTATTCAAGCAATTTCACCTCAACCATCACCATGCAAGAAGGATTAATTGACCTGTATTCCCTTCCGTCATAAAGGAGTTATCAAGTAAATCCTCAAGCAATTTATAATTTTGCATGGTTTTGAATACAAAACTTTACAAAATGCTGCCCAAGATGTAATAGCTGTGGGGGGAAATATTCAATGAATTGAAAGAAGCCTAAAAAGACCAAAAAAAAAAAATCCTCTTACTTCACCAAGTTTTTTGGCCAATATTTTCCCCACAAGCTTAATAAACCTGCAGGGCTATAAAATCATTAACATATCATTATATGACAAATTGAAAATCTCCCTGTTATCAAGAGGTTGAAACAATATGAAGAGGGATATTTAATCAGAATAATAGGAAAAAGTGAATGTAAGTAAATAAAACAAGAGATAATGTAATGTTTTGTCTCTCAAATTTATTTTAGTTATTAATTTAGTCATTTAAGTTTAATTTTTATCGATTTAATTTCTTAAATTTATTTTGATTATCAATTTGGTCTTTGTTATTTAAAAAGGGGGTAACATTGATAGAATTTATTGGCATGATAACAAAATATTGATAATAATAATGTAGAGTAATTAAAGAATTAAGGATCATTTTTACTCTTTAATTTTACTTGAAAGGCCACCAGAAACTCAACTTATATCGCTCAATGTTAAAGATTCTCCCTTTTATCACTTTGATATTAAAAACACTTAATGTTCATCAGTCATCAGTGGTTCTCACTATTTTTTAATATTTTTTTATTAGGTTAATGATTAATTTTGTCCATCAACTTTTATTTAAAAGGTTAGTAGGTACCCTCAACTCAAATATTTTATAATAAAAAAATATTAAAAATGTAATGTTGAAAAAGAAAGGAAAGGAAACCAGTTTCAGAGCTCATTATATAGATAAGCACCGAAACTCAACGTCCCTGCATCTTTTAGATCTAATTTTCATAGTTCATATTTACAATTTTTCAACAGATATTTATTAAATAATTTTTTTTTTGAAAACTAATCATTAAGAGATTGTCTTTATTTCAGATTCTATATCCATTAAATATTTTTAAAAAAAAAAGTAAAAGTAAAAAGCTGTAAATATGGACCATTCATATTAGATCTGAATAGTTCAGAGGTGATAAGCTCTCAATGCTCATTATCATTGTGTGATGAGTATTGAAACTGATTTTGAAAGAAAAGAACATCACAAATATATGAAAAGATTAAGAAAATTTTCTTATCATTTTCTGTGATTTTTTATGTCCTTATTTGTAATTTTTAGATCACTTCTTATAATTTTTTTAGTTCATTTCTATCATTTTTTAATTAACTAATAATTAAAACTAACGTTACAATGCAACTTTTTTAAAAATTTATGAGAAATATAATACAAAAATGAGTTTGAAATTGCACGTGCTCGAATTGCTAGATAGTCGCATGTGACATGTTGTCAGAGCGTTTAAAAGTTTGCTTGGTTCGAGAGAAGGGAAGGGGAGATAAGGGAAGGGAGGAGGAGAAGGGGGAGGAGAGGAGAGGGGAGCTCCCCTCCAATTTGGAGGGGAGGCTTTGGAGGGGAGGGGGAGAAAATTTAAAATTTTCCCTCCCCTCCTCCTAGTCAAAGGAGAGGAGGAGAGGGGAGGGGCTCCCCTCCTCCTAACCAAATGAGGGGAGGGAAGAGGAGCCCCTCCCCTCCCCTTCCCCCCAATCAAGCAGGGTCTAAAGGTGTTTAGATCATTTCCATACGTACGAAAAATAGCTTTACAAACTTTATATTTTATATTTATTAATTTTATTTTTATTATTTTTGATAGAAAAATGAAGGTTAGTTTTTTTTAATTAATGGTAAATGAATAAATTAATTTCTAAATTATAAATCTAGAAATATTTAAAATCCTAAACTCATTTTTTATGCAATATTTTATTTTAATTTTTAAAAATATACAATCTAATCTTTGTTGTTAATAAAAATTAATCTTGACCATTAGTTGATAAGAAAATAATAAAATATAATTATAAAAATTTTAAAAAAATTTAAAATTACAGACAAAAACTCAAAAATTACTCTTGTATTAAATATTTCTAAAACACTAAATAAATACGTTTACAAAATGAAAAAATAAAATATTTATTAAAAAATTATTATACAAATATATTTGCTTTAATTTTTTGGATAATTTGAATACTTTTTGGGAAATATTTATATATAAAAAGGAAGTATTTTGTCCAATATATATAATTTAATAGTCAAATACATATGATTAGATAGATGAAAATAAAATTTTAAAAATAAAAAAAATGTTTGTGTTTTGTATTCATATAAAAGATGTTTGTATGATTTTTAAAAATAAAAATAAAGTATGTGTAATTAAAATGATATGAAGAAGATTTCAGAATATTTTACTCTAAAATTAAAAGGGCATAAACTTGAGCCTTTCTGCTTTTTAACCAAACGAATAAATACCGATGCGTAGGTTCATGTGAATCAGCTCCACCCTTGAGATAAGACACGTGTGGAACGCTGGCGACGATGAAGATGGGGCCTTCTACTTCCGTCTTATTTATCGAATGTGGTTTGCACTTTCTTTGGCCAAAAGAAGAAAGTGGTTTACACTTTACACTTATTAGTTAAAAAACAGAGAATGACATATTGTGACCTGTGCCAATTTTTTCTTAAATTAATGGGTAAAATTAAAAGATTAATTCATGTTTTTTATTTGATACCTTATAATTTTGATCACTTTTTATTTTGGATTAAAAAGCAAAACTGTATGTTCAAATGTATCTAAAACTTTAAACTCATCTTTTATATATATTTTTGATTAACATTGAAAAGTGAAACAATGTACCGCTTACCATAAACAAAAATACTTTAAACGTTAGTTTATTAAAAAAATAATAAAAAAATTTAAAAATCATGTAATTTGAGAGGTTCTTTGTTCTTGTTTGTAATTTTTGGATTCTCTTATGTAATTTTTTTATCATTTTATATTATTTTCTAGTTAACATCATTAAAGTTAATATTTATTAAAAGCAGTAGTTACATTATGTTATTTTTAAAAGTTGAGGGAGAATATTATATGAAAAAAATGAATTTATGGGCCACAATGATAAATTAAAAATGTTAAAGTAGCAAATTTGGCTACAAATTATCTTTTGAGGAGCATCTAAACTATCAAATGGTGTAAAATAAATCATGAATTTTTAAAAATGGAACATTAGTAACTCGTCGTTAACTTTAGCTAATGGAAGTTATGTGAAACCTACAATGACACGTGGCACAACATGAGCACAACACATCAGCATCGTAAAGGTGCAAATTCAACCACAAATTATTTTCTGATGAGCACTATGTAGCCTCTACCATAAAAAATGAACCATAAAAAAATGGATCATCTAAAATCTTTTCCTCAATTTTGGTCAAATACTGTTTATTTTCATACTTACGAGACCTATAAAACATTAATATCTCCAATTTCCGTGCATTTATTCTCAATATCAACTCTAAAAGAAGAGGTTTAATGAGTTTTTATCTGAAGACATTCATAAAGATGATGCCAATGAAGTATAAGCTTAATTTTACTATGCCTGAGAGAAGCTTGATTCTAACTTAGTTTAGTTACAAATTATATTTTTTACTTTGTTAGTGTTGTCTTCGTGAATATCTTCAGATAAGAACTTTTTAAACTTCTTCTTCTCAATTAAGATTGAAAATGAAAGTAAGAAGATTGGAGAGATTAATCCTTTATGGACCTCGTAAACATGAAAATAAGCAATGTTTGGTCAAAAGTGAGAGGAAGGTATTGGATGGTCCCTTTTTTAATAGTATAAGCCACCCAGTGCTCTTCAAAAAATAGTTTGTGGCTAAATTTATATTTTTACCATGTTAACGTGTCATGCACATGTCGTGCCACGTGTCATTGTGGGCCCCACATAACATCCATAAGTTGAAGTTAACAGCAGGGTGTTAGATACTCTATTTTTAAAAGTTTGAAATTTTTTTTATACTATTTAATAATTTAGGCTACTAGATGATCCTTGAAAATTAGTTTGTAACCTTTGCTACTTTACCCAATTAAAAAAGTGTGTGCATGAATCATCAACTCCTGTCCAGTTCCTAGATAGCTGTATGTGTAATGTCAGATATGTTCAAATCATTTCCTTATGTATTATTTTGTTTTTATTATTTTGGTATAAAAATAAGGTTAGTTGTTTTTTTAATTAATAAAGTTATATAAGTCTCACAATTTTAAAAAAAAAAGGTGACTATGCAAAAACACATATTAATAACAAAAATTGGTCAAAATGATAAGAATATAGATATAATTTATAATGTCATGGGTTTAGATCTTAATAGCGATATGAAAAATTTTGTTAGGAGATAATCTATAAATAATTTTATAAACGCATTTTAAATTTAGAGGTAAATCGTTGTCTTAGCGGATTATATAGACCTAACTAACGTAAACTTTCAAAGAGAAAGGGAAAAAACATGCTACATAATTGTTATCAATTTTTTTAACACTTTTCAAATACACAATTTTATATGCAAGTTTTTCGGTCGTGCGTATGTACAAGTGGATTCCCTTAAAGAATATTTGATTTTTTTTTAATTTTATATAAAGCTTTAGTTTAGTCATTTAATTTTATAAAATTTTTGTTTACTCCTCTAACCCTAACCCTAACAAAATTAATATAAAATAATTATTTTTTGTGTTAATCATTATTATTTTAAAAAATTAAATTTAATATGTCAATGAGAATATTTTATCAAATTTAAATTTTCAGTGTAAAAAATTTGTGTTAATAAAACCACTGGTGTTGCATTAGAAAACAAAAAAAAAAACACATTATAAAATTCAAAAAAAAAATCTTATTCAGGGATTGAAAATGCAATTTAAGCCTATGGACTCTCATTCACTTTCTTATATAAAAAATAATTATCTCATACCAGTGGACAAACATTGCTGCGTCGGTTCACGTGACACGGCTCCACCCTTTAGATAAGACACTTGTGGAACGCTGGTGATGAAGGTGGGCCTTTTACATATATATATTTTTCTCCTTTAAAAAATATAAAATATTTTTACTATATAAATATATTTATTCTATCATTAAAACAAATTAAATTACTCCATCCATCTTTATATATAAATATTTTTAATCGAATCTCACATATTAATAAAGATTTGTTATTTAGTTGAACTCATATAAAAATATAATGATTTTTTAGTTTTACCTCTAATAATATCATAATTAATATCATGATGGTGGTAGAAAAAATTATAATTAATGATATATTCTATTTTTTAAGATAAGGATAAAGTCATCTAATTACTCAAAAATATTATTGTCAATTTAGAGATAAAATAAGCTTTTAAAAAATACTTTATATATAAGGATGAAGGGACACACTACTATTGTCTTAAAGGAAGAAAGAATAAATTAAATAGATGGCATTTCAGCAGTGAGGTTTTTTTATATATTTTAAATACTAAATTCAAATTACACAGATATTAGTAAACTCATTAATTATTCCACGCAGGCATGATCTTTGGTAACCCCCCCCCCTCAACGGAGAATGACATGTTCAAACTTTAGATGGAAAAACTATATCTTATTATTGTCTCTAGCTCCAATATTATTCATCTTAGAATTTTATTTTTTTTAGAGAAAGAAAGAGTATGACGTGGCTTTCTAATATAGATATGCATTTTTTTATTAAAAATATATTATTCAAGACATTGTTGAATATTAGATGTGAATACATCTTTCTCTGAGAATTTCAAGCTTGGTTTATCATATTGTAAGGAACTAATCCTTTTTGCTAGATTGAAATTGAACCTGACGGTAGCTTTCTAATGTTTTAGTATTCATGAAAATGAACCTGTGTAGGGAAAAAAAACCAGCCTTTTAAAAAATAGAATAAAATACAATGAACTCCCTTTCATTTTTCTAAAATTACCAAGACACCACCTTTATTTTTAAAATCGACACTTTAATCCAATTTTCAATACAGTTAGAAATATTCAGTAAAAAATTCTACAAAAATTAATTTATTATTTATAATTATGTTTGAAATTTTAGAGTTACTAATTTGCCTTTATCATCTAATTATATATTTAAAGAAGGTATTTTGGTTTAATACATGTGACTTAATGGTCAATTATTGATTAGGTAGGTGAAAATAAAATTTTAAAAATAGAGAAAATGTCTGTGTTTTTATAACTATTCATACTAAAAAAATTCGTATAAATTTTAAATATAAAAATAGATTTATAATTAAATAAAATAGAGGGAATGTCAAAATATTTTACTCTGAAAAAATCCGAGTTCAGTCGTGATAAAACGGGGGGGAAATACTTCAATACCACGCATTGGCCTTAACAGACAAATGGTGCTCCATCGAGTAACATAACTGGGCTCCACCATTAAAGATAGGAAACGTGTGGAATGTGATGGTGAAGGTGTGGCCTTCACAAGGTATATTCAGTCCGGTTCAATTTATACAAGATGTTTGAGATTAAAAAGTTTTTTTCTTTTCTTTTTTGACCAACTGCCTAAAAAAGGTTATTATTTTTATTTTACTTTATTTGATAAAAGAACTTCTCAAATTTCAAATTGTGTCCTTATTAATTGAAAAAAGATTATGATATTTTGTTATTTGCGGAAATGTTTATTTAAATTAAATAGTAAAATTTTAAAAATATTTTATCTTTTTATTCAATAACTCATAATTAAGTTTACTTTTGTTTTTATATAAAACATCTTATAAATAGAATCAAATTATTGTTAGAATATATGTTATAATTCTTACGGTTATTATATAATTTTTATGAAAAATTAAGATTATTGTTAGAATATGTCTAATAATTCAAAGAAAAATTTAATAAATGTGACAATGTAAAAATACAAGCTGCATATTTATTATCAAAATTTTTTTAAATATATTTTATTATCACATGCATGTTTTAGGTCGTTTGTGTATACATGGACTCTCGCTCGATCACTTTTATAAATATGAAAGTAATTATTTATTTTAATGTACTAAGGACATTTATGCTGTGTTTGGCTTGCAAAGAAAAATAGGAAAGAGAAAAACTGAGAGGAGAGAAAATAAAGAGAAGAAAAAAGTAAAGGGGTGTAATTTTAACCTTATTATTCACAAAAACATTTACATAATAGAATTTAATATTTTAAGATATTATATATAAATCAATCTTTATCATATAAAATTATTTTATCCAATTTAAAATTTTATTTATTAAATTATTAAATATATAATAATCTTAAAATTTGAAATTACAACCAAATATAAGGTACTCAATTAAAACTTAATCTGAAAATTTAGAATTAGTATTTATCTAATTAGTCTAAAAATTAAATATACTACTTGTTTAACAAAAGTTCATGATCAAAATCTAATTATAATACAAATATTATGACAAGAATATAGGAAAGCAAGAGGCCACAACAAAAAAATTGATAGATAAATTTAGAGATAAAATGTTCTCTTCAAAATATTTTCATATTTGGAGAGAAAAGTGGGAGGTAAAAATATGTAAGTCCCACGTGTTCTTTTCCTCCCAATTTTCTCTTCATAACCAAGTAAGAGAAAATATTGTTTTCCTTCCACTTTTCCCTTCAACTTTTCTCTCCCCCACATTTTCCTCTCCTGCCAAGCATGGTATTAAAGATTTGAGAGTCTTTCAAGTCAATTATATATTTGATAACAATGGTTCATAATTGTTTGGGCTAAAATTAAAATGTTGCTTACCAAGGGCCATAACCTCATATGGACTAAGTAACTAAAAAGTCAAACCCAATCAACAACTTAAACAAAAGGGCCAGCCTAAATCGACGCAGTTAGATAAACATATTAAAATCCTGTCAGTTGTGGACTCACCTCTTAGATCGTTGGTACATAAAATCACAATATCAAATAGGCCCAAATCTCGTGAAGGCATGGCCATTGGTCTCGAAATCTCAGAGACATAGACTAACAGTTAAATGATAACACACACTCTGAAGTGGACTGTGCATAGCCAATTCCTGATATTTCACAAATACATTCCAGATTCCATGAGAGCAATAGCCACTACTACAGAAAGAAAACATTTTATGTTCCTCAATTTATGTCACATTTTAATAAAGTGACATAAAAAATAAAAATAGTAACAATGTTATAAATTATTGTTGAATAGATATAAATATCTACGTCAATTTCATAAAAAAATAGATGTAGAAAATAATCCACGTCTCTTTTTAGGAAAAATGGACGTGGATTTAATTGTTTAAAAATCAAGAAATTTAATTTATATTAAAAAAGTCAACATTACTTTTATTAAAAAATAGATGTAGATTTTATGACTAACATATTAAAAATATAAATTTATAACATACAAAATCCACATCACTTTTTATCTGAAAAGGGGTGTGGATTTCAGTTATAATTTTAAAATATAAATTTTAATTTAAAATAATTCACATCTCTTTTTGTAAAAAACGATGTGGATTGTATAGAAAATAATTTTATTATTTAGTGGATTTGAGTGATAAAATTCAAAAAATAAATTTTAAAATTAAAATAAGACATGTCTCTTTTTTTATAAAAAAAAGGACGTATATATTATAGTTTAAATTTTAATATTTAGATTAAATATAAGCTAATCCACATTCCTTTCTAGCTTAAAAGGGATGTGGATTTGAGTGATAAAATTAAAAAAAATAAATTTTAAAATTAAAATAATCCACATCTCTTTTTTCATAAAAATGGACATGGATAGCATAGATCAAAATTTTAATATTCAAATTAAAAATATAAAATAATCCACATCACTTTTTGTCAAGAAAGGGATGTGGCTTTGTTTGCTAAAATTCAAAAAAATATTTGAACAATTCCATGTCGCATTTTAGCTAAAAAAGGAATGTGGATTTGAGTGACAAAATACAAAAAATAAATTTTAAAATTAGAGTAATCCACGTCTCTTTCTTTGTAAAAAAGATGTGGTTTTTGTAGTTCAAAATTTTAAGTTGAAGACTGAGAAAAATAAGCAATTCCACATCGCTTTTTATTTAAAAAGCCACGTGGATATGATTAATCACATTATTTTTTTCTTTAAAATTACATGATATATTTTCATTATCCACGTCACTTTTTTCCACGTTATTTTTTTCTTTAAAAATTACGTGATATATTTTCATTATTCACATCGCTTTTGTAGAAAAAGTGACGTGGATAATGAAATTATTTTAAACTCTGATAACCTCCCTCCTTCACGAATCCTTGTCTCTCATTTTTAAAAGTTGGAATCCTTTTCATTTTCTATTTTTCTCTCCCCATGGTTGAGGCGCTATAAAACCCAACCATGATAAGGCACTACAAAACCCAAACTAGGCAAGGCAAGATCCATGAGGAAGAGAGACCCATGGCAAGGTTAGATCTAGAGACCCATACCATCCTCTACATTCTTCATTTTTCCTCCCCTTCATTCGTTTGTTACACTGATTTAGGTTGTTGAACGTTGCTTTAGTTTAGGCGCTATTGGTTTTTCTTCTTCCATTCTATTTGAAATGTGTTCTTTGATGGAGATTTGATTTGTGAATCTTCCTTCACTATTCACGGCAGCTTCTTCTTCCTTTCTTGCATCAACTTCTTCATTGTCTTCCTTCCTCTATCACACTAATTCAAGTTTGAAGCTTTGAACCTCTTGTTAATTTTGTGTGTGGGTATTTCAATGGTTGAAGCTATGTAATTTTCTCCTTTTTGCTAAGTCTGTGAGTGGCTATGTCAGCAATTGGAACGCCAGATTATCCTAGCCGTGTTAGAGGGGTAGGAAAAGGAGTCAGTTTGAGGCAATACTTCGGAGCAACACCATGAAGATCGGGAGTTGTATCTAGAGCCAAGCTTCATGAGATTCTAGATAAGGTTACTCAAAAGTACGAGCAAGATCGTGTGTTGTTTTGTGAGCAGCTTCTTCAAGAGTTCAAATCCATGGTTTCCAACATGGGAACACAGGGAACTGAGTAGCAAGGACCCTAGGTTTTCAATTAGTTAAATATTCAATTTTTTCCATTTTTTCTATTTTATATTTAATCTTTTATTTATTTCTCCAAACTTCTCTTGTGCTCAAAGCACGAAAGATAGTCATAATCCACCGGAGCAACGCATATTGATAGTCCTTCAGTAGATGATGAGACTTCTTGTTTTCTTTATTTAGATAAGCCCATGAAGCGGGTAGTTACTACAGCTCGGGTATACATGCTCGGGAAAATAATCCATTATGTCACTATTCCAAACAACCAAGTTTCGGTGTCGGTTGAGGTTATTCTTGAGCCTCATGCGACAATGCCATTCTGCACTGATGAGGTTGTAAAATTAAGCCAAGCCTTAGGTTACTTCATTCTATGCCCTAAAAGACTTGTTGACATAGATAGGATGAGATATGTGGGTAATACTATTTTAGAAACAAAATTGCCATATTATCTGGCCCTAATTCTTGAAGGGCAAGTTGTTTATATTTATGCATATATATTATTCAGTTTGGTAATATTTTTCTTGTTTTCATATATTGATTATATTTCTTATATGTTGTAGTTATCACTAGTCTCTCTGTGTTGTCTGCCCATATTTGTACGAGATTTACTAGTTTTGCTCCATGGGCAAGCAACCTAGTGGTGAAACTAAAGATATATTTAACATGTAAGTTAAGGTTTTATAGTTTATAAACGTTAGTTTTTTTATATATTTAAATTGTTTTAATCTCTTATTTTTTTAATTTAAATTTTATTATAGTTCACTAAAGATATATCATATAACGGGAGAAGCTACCACCCACTCAAAAGTGGAATAAAAAAAATGGCCCACTGACTTGGATTTTTTTAAATGTGAGTAATTTTTATTCAAAGTTCTTCATCTACAATCATTCCATATATGTTATTGTTTATGCTCATCATTTGATTTTTATTTGACCAATGCCATCAATAGATATGAAGTACAGTGTGCAAATACTATATTATCTGTTATATGTATGAAATTATTCAATCCGATACTAATGAGAATTTACACATAGTATGTAGTTTAATCTCAATGAAAATTTAGAGAGGGAATATAGAGGCTTTAGAATTTTACTAGATCTAATGAAAATTGTATAAAAATTTGTAGCTTTTTGACAATGAGTACCCCTACACCAATGAAGAGATAAATGATATTCAAAATAATCTGGCAGGTCAACTTCTTCAAGAGTTATTTATATACTCCAAATTTTATAGTTTGTTTAATTAAGATTTTAGCTTGACTTAGAAGTTAGAAGGCTAGAAACTTTATTTAGTATATTATTGTAATTTGTTGAACTTTGATTGCAAATATTGAACACTTGAATATATAATAGCTTTAGTATTCCTTTAGTTTATATATGCTGCTGCTGCTATTATTTGTTAGACACATTGGATGTTGGGCTGCTGTTGTTGTGAAAATTTACAAGTTTATTGGCTGTAAAAAAAATATAAATTATATATTTAAAAAAATAATCCACGTCCCTTTTTTCATTATATGGGGCATGGATTATTCATAATCCACGTCCCTTTTTAACAAAAAGAGATATAGATTATTAATAATCCCTGTCCCTTATTATGAAAAAAGGATGTTGACTATAATAATCCACATCTCATATTTGATAAAAAGGGACATGGATTATGAATAATCCACATCTATTTTTTTCTTAAAAAGGGACGTGGTTTTATAATGAATTTAAAGCAAGGCGTGAAGGGGGCACTAACGAGACCATTTACTTCAATTTGTATCACTTTGTCCATTTAGCTGGTAGGCCTCTTTAGATAACTAGGACCACAACACATGCCTTCATTAGCACCACATTTAATAGTTCATAGCGCCTAAGTCCTAGCCTCCAAGCTGGACAATCCGTGCGAGTATATTGCTATGAGATCTATGTTCCTGGTGGTATTTGGGTTGTTCAAATACCGAGTGATTTATATCAATATCCTAGTCAAGGTGAAGTTACTTTTATTAGTGCCATTGTACCTCAATACATTTGCGTTTCTCAAGAATACCTTGTCACATGCCAAGTTAGACCTCAATTAGTTTTAAATTGATCATCATTTCTTGATTAAATTATTTATCACTCGTGTACCATAATGGGTAATTTCTAAAGCTTTTGTTGCAAGTAGGTATCATCTAAATTTTTAGAGAGTTAATGACATGTTATGTATTAGTTGCTACTTTAATCCATAGTCACATCTAAAGAGGCAGCTTTGAATACGAAGGACTATATCTAAGTACAAAACCCCTAAGGGTCACTGTAAGGACCTGATAAAGGTTGAGGTTTCATCCATTTGATGATGAGAGCAGAGTGAAAAGGCAAGTCTCGTGAGATGCATATTGTAGAAAATAAGAAATAGATTTAATAAATTTTATGTGGGTATATATGTCATTTACTTTTCTATGTATTATTTTAAGTCAGCACAACAATACTATAAATAACTTGTATACATTGGGTCTGTTGAATAGAGAGTATTATTCATTTTATCAAGATACGATGCATGATTTTGTCTCAATAAGTAAACTCTATACAACTTATAATCAAAAACTTTACATGGTATCCAGAGCATGGCTATTTTTGGGCCTCCTTTAAAACAAGATACACAAAACTTGGATCAAAGAATCCAAGATTCACATTCAAGATCTACTGAGGTGCTGAGCAGAGCATACCTTTTCAGCAAAATTAGATTGATAGAAGAAAAGACCTAAAGCAACCATATAGCTACATGTATCAAACTCGGGTCATTCTTCAAGAAAACCCTAACATTCTTTTAAGTCAAACACGAATGAATGAAGACGCGAGTGAAGAAAGATCATACATTCTCCATTCCTTCACAAGCCTTAAAGATGACGCTCAAATGCTGAATGAAGAGAAGAAAGCGGCATCGGTGACAACCATTAATTTCACCCATCCCCATCCTTTAAACATGCAAGTCGTCGTAATCATCCCTCATATTTTGACTGAAAGTGAAAACTATAGTATATGGAGCAAAGCGATGCAAATCCTATTGCTTGGACAACACAAACTGGGATTCGTTGATAGTTCTCGCATAAAGGAATCGCAAGATCCAGCCCTTCATGATTAGTAGGAACGTTGCAATGCTATGGTACTATTATGGCTTTTAAATTCTGTCACGAAGGGACTTTCTTGCGGTATGGCTTTCTCACAAAGTGCATCTCAAGTTTGGAATGAACTTAAAGAACATTTTGATAAGGCAATGGGGACTAGGATTTTCTCCCTTCATTGAGAAATCAACTCCTTGGTTTAAGGTTCACTCTCAATTTCCAGCTACTTTACCAGACTAAAAAAGCTATGGGAAAAGCAAGCTACACTCATTATCATCCTATCGTGTTAGTGTGGGACTTTGAAGGCTTATGGGGACCTGATTCAATAGTAAAAGCTACTGCAATTTCTAATGGGACTCAATGACACATTTAGTGTTGCGAGAAGCTAAATACTAATGATGACCCCCTTCTAATAGTTAATCAAGCGTATAGCATGATTGTTGAAGAGGAAGCTCAAAGATCTATAATGAACATAAACAAGCCTACCCCATTTGATAGAAATGCTATAATAGTCATTGGAGGATAAGGCTATGAAAGGGGACGTGGTCATAGAAACCTAAACGTGGAGTGTTCCCATTACAAAAAGAAGGGTCATGTGAAAGAGAACTGCTTCCATATTGTGGGGTTTCCACCCAACTAGAAGAGCAAAGACAACAAGGCTCTTGAGTAGCGCATTAATCAAGTGACAAGTAATAATACACGGGATGAAGCAAATGGTAGTGTAGCACCATCATTCACACAGGAATAGTATGAACAAATCGTCTAATTGCTCAAAAAGGATTTAGAGCCAATAAGGCATGCCTTGACTAGTACAGGTTTGAGTAATTATGATTCTAAATTGCATGTTGACTGGATTTTAGATTTAGGAGCCACCACCCATATGGTGAGCAGTCTTCATTATCTGGATAGTTATAGAGAATATAATAGACTAGTTAAAACCATTAAAATCCTTAATGGATAACGTGTTCAGATTACTCACATAGTTGACATCAAATTAATTAATGGTATTATTTTGAAGGATGCCCTGTCTTCTCCCTAGTTATGTTTTAACTTGATTTCCATATCTAGACTCACAAAGGAACAACAATGTATGGTAGCATTTTTTCCTAATATTTACCTTTTCCAAGACCTTTAAGATGGCAAGATGAGAGCAACTGGTAGACTAATTAAGGGATTGTATAGTATGACCATTGATAATAAACAATATGTTCTTACTGTTAGGAATTCTAATTTGAATAAAACAATAGATCATAATTAGCTTTGGCATTGTAGATTAGGTCATGCACCTAGCAATGTTATTAAACATTTACCTGATGTACACAATGCTTATGGAACTGATAATACAATTTGTGATGTTTGTGTTCAATCTAAACAAACCAAATTGCTTTTCTCTATTAGTATTGTTAGATTAAAGCTATCTTTCGAATTATTGCATATGGTCGTTTGGGGACCTTATAGAGAACTTTTACATATGGGTCATTAATATTTTCTTACTATTATAGATGATTTCTCAAGAGCAACATGGGTTTTCTTAATGAAGCATAAATCTAAAACCACAAATCATATTTAAAAAATTTTCTCTTATGTTTCAAACCAATTCTCTACTAAGATAAAGAAGATTAGAACTGATAATAAAAAGGAATTTGTTAATTTTACTCTTAGGAATTATCTAGAGGAAAAGAGAGTTGTTCATGAAACAACTTGTCCTTATACCCCAGAATAGAATGGAGTTGTTGAAAGGAAACATAGGAGTTTAATTCAAGTTTCTAGAGGATTAATGATACAATCTGGTATGCCTATTAAGTATTGGCAGAATGTGTGAAAACTGTAGCATACATAATCAACAGAATTCCCTTCAAAATATTGCAATTTGAGACTTCATATGAGTTGGTTTATGGTGAGGTTCCTCATTTAGATCATTTAAGAGTATTTAATTCTCTTGCTTTTGCCACTAACTTAAACATCACAGATAAGTTCGAACCATGATTTGTTCCTTGTGTTTTCTTAGGTTATCCACATAATCAAAAGGGTTTCATCCTACTTGATTTTACTACTAGACATGTTTTTGTCAGTAGGCATGTTAATTTCTTGAAAATCATTTTCCATTTAAACACATTACAGAAACGAATTAAGAATCTCAATGGTCTTCTAGTCACAATTAGTTTTGGGATGATGTTGAAACCATGCATTATAAGCCTGGATCAAATAGGTTTGAATACATAAAACATGTTAACAATCAAATGGAGTGTGATAATGATATAGGTGAGGAGGACATAATAGACATAAATACACCTGAACAACCTAAGATAAGACCTTTTAGGGAAAGAAAACCACCAATATGGGCAAAAGATTATGCTTTTTTTGCCTTTTCATGCACTAATTTTAGCATTAAGTATCCTATTCAAAATCATGTTTTGTATGCTAACATATCACATTCTTATCACTATTTCGTATCTTCAATTGATTCTGTTCATGAACCAACTAGTTATAAGGCTGCTAGAAAATAACAATACCTAGGATATAGTGCCATTACCTAAAAATAAACGTGCCATAGGGTCATTAAAATTAAATATAAATCTAATGGCAGTGTTGATAGATACAAAGTTAGGCTAGTGGCCAAAGGCTATAACCAAAAGGAGGGTATAGACTATCATGAGACCTTTTCTCCAATAGTTAAGATTATGATAGTTAGAATCATACTTAACTTGCTGTCCAAAATAAATAGGGCTTGCACCAAATGGATGTATATAATTCTTTCTTGTAGGGATATTTAAATAAGGAGGTATATATGAGGGTATCTTAAGGACTTCATAGTAAGGGGGAGAATACAACATATAAATTGAAAAAAATCATTGTATGGGCTGAAACAAGTTTTGAGGCAGTGGAATTGTAAGTTGTCTAAGGCCTTATTGCAAGATGGATTTAAACAGAATAGGTATGATTATTCACTATTCACTAAACAACCTAATGATGGTATAGTATTAGTGCTAGTTTATGGGGATGATATGCTTATAACTGGTAGTTCGCATGTAGGTATTGCCGAAATTAAAGACTTTCTCAATTCCAAATTTAAAATCCAAGATTTGGGGTCCTTAAAGTATTTTTTAGGGATTGAGGTTGCCAAGTCTAGTAAAGTTATAGTGATGAGTTAGCATAAATATGTCCTAGATTTATTATCAGATACAGGTATAAGTAGTTGTAAGCCTCTTAACATCCCTATGCCACAAAACCTGAAGCTTTTAGCATATGAAGAAGGTAAACATAAGGAAGAAGAATTGTTAAGGGATCTTGGAGAATATAGGAGGTTGATAGGAAGGTTGATTTATTTGACTATGTTCTGATATCTCTTTTCCTGTGTAGGTTATTAGCAATTTATGAACCATCTAATGAAAGCTCATATAGTAGCTGTGAAGAATATACTTCGTTACTTAAAACACAACCCAAGACTTGGAGTGTTGCTCAGCTCAAATAAAAACACAGATTTAAGTTGTTTTTGTGATTTAAATTGGGCTTCATGCAATACATCCTGACTATTACTGGCTATTTAGTTTAATTGGGTGATGGTCTAGTTTCCTGGAAAACAAAGAAGCAGCACATGATGTCTAAGTCCTCTGTAGAAGTTGAATATAGAGCTTTGAGTTCTGCAGTGTCGGAAGTTGTTTGGATTGTAAGATTACTTAGGGATTTGAACATTTCTCGTGTTCAACCTGTGAGTGTTTACTGTGATAGTCAAGCGGCCATACACATTGCTAATAACCCCGTTTTCCATGAGAGGATGAAGCACATAGAAGTGGACTGTCATTTTGTTAGAGAGAAGCTACAAGAGAAGATTATTCACTTGCATCATGTTCGTTCAAGACAACAAGAAGCAGATGCTCTCACCAAGGCACTAGGTAGAAAAGCACAAGAATATCTTCTAGGCAAGTTGGGTACCATAGATGTTTATGGCACCAACTTGAGGGGGAGTGTAGAAATGAGAAATAGATTTAATAGATTTTCTATGGGCACATATGTAATTTACTTTCCTATGTATTATTTTAAGTCAGCACAGTAACACTATAAATAACTTGTATACGTTGGATTTGTTGAATAGAAAGTATTATTCATTTCATTAAGATATAATGCATGATTTTCTCTCAATAAGCAGAGTCTATATGACTCATAATCAGAAACTTTACATATGATTGGTACGCGAATCGTGTGGAAGATATAGATAGCTACATCAATGCTGCATTCCGTGCACGCAGTACCAATGAAGCCTAGTTATTCATCAAAAATGAGTACGTGCTGGTGAATTATGCTCCAGGATCAACAAACGACAGGATTGTCAATGGTCCACTTTTGATTTGTGATGGCTACCATTCCCTTGTTGGTACAGCATTTGGAGAGCACGGAATAGACTGTGCATTTGACAATGATGGCACGGAAGTGTTCATCTTCTTTAGAAAACTTTGTGCCCACATAGACTATGCTCCGGGATCCACAAATGACGGAATACTCCACGGTCCTATGAAAATCTCTGCCATGTTTCCCTTCTTCAAGGGTACTGCTTTTGAGAATAGCATAGATGCTGCATTTAGGGCAACTGCAAGGAATGAAGCTTACTTATTCAAAGGGGACCAGTGTGCTCTTATAAACTACAATTCCAAGACCCAAATTGCCATCCGTCACATTAACCAAGGCTTTTATAGTTTGAGAGGCACTATATTTGAAAGTAGGATAGATGCAGCTTTCACATCGACAAACGAAGCTTACATTTTTAAAGGAGACCAATACGCACTTACAAATTTTGCTCTAGGTTCAACTAATGACTATATAATTGGTGGTGTGAAGAAAATCCTTGACCAATGGCCTTCTCTTAGGCCAATATTGCCTCAAGACAATCATAAGGTTGATCAGCATGATCATGTCGAACAAGAAATCAACCCATGCCATGACGAGCACTAAGAAGCTAGGAATATACTTATAGTATGGTAAGAAGATTGGAATACAAACATTTATTGATGATCTTCGCTTTCTACTTCTTAATGTAATGTGTATTTTTTTTTCTCCAGGTTTCGCATTACGTGTGTTGTTTAGATATTATATTCTATATTAATAAGCCACATGTTCTTGGACTGATGGTGAAGGAAACTCACTCAAACCATTTTGCAAAGCATTCCCTCTATTGTGGTGTCACAGGATGGAGCTTTGTTCACAGATTCTCTAATCCTCTGCCTCTTGCAATCATGCTTGACAACAAACCTTGTGGCACTATTGTGTTGTAACTTCCCAATGTTTTATTGTTAATTTGTGCTCTTGTCATGTTGTCCTCTTTGTTGATGTTTTCAGGTTTGTACATTTTATGTTTGTTTAATATAATGCATTCGCCCTATTATTAGAAGGATAGTGAATTATGTGGCTAGCTAAGACGAAATCCCATGGTTGAATTACCTAAATATCTAAAATAACCTAAATTGAAACTTGAAAGGCTTTTTTCTTATATTATATATGGGTTGACAAGTTTGTTGCTACTGATTATTGTGCGCAGACATTTGGCTCACTGTGTTTCAAGAACTCTGTTTCAGACCATTTAAAAAATACTCCTCTGGTCTTATTTATAGGGCAAAGATAGAAGAAAAAATTTGATTCTATTTATAAAGCACTTGTTAATTTTCAACGCTCTTCTTTAAATTTTTATCCTTATTAAATGCTTGAATAAAAATATCAATAATTAAATTTAGGAATATTGATTAGGGGTAAAGGTAAAAACTTGTTAACGTTTAAGATAAAGTTAATGAGATTTAAGATTTTCTTTCATTCTGGTGAAACATATTGAAAGTAACATATAAATAGGAATAAAGGAAATAAGTGTTACTACATGTATGATATTTATTTTTAAGATATGTCTTATGCTTTTAAAAACCAAAAAAAAAATTTGGATAAAGAACTTTTTAGATATCCGATCCCCTAAAAAAAAAAGATGTCTGATATATCTTTCTTTTAAGTGAAACAGATATTAGGAACTTTTTAGACTCTCATTAATCTGAATAAAGTTAAGTTGAATCATAACAGTGACAAGTTCTTCCAATGATTATTTAATGCTACAAGAAGACCCACTGGTGATTATAAAAGTGGTTGCTATTGCATGTTTGAGCAAGCAAATAACAAAGTTCGGCTTCAAAAAGAATAAAAAACCATATGACGTATAAATCAGTTGACAAATCTTAATGTAGGGGAGGCCCAATGTGCATATACACCGTGGGCCTCTCTCCTTGCAAGTTGGGGCGTGACAAATCTTATAAAGATTTCGTTTTAAATTAATATATAATTGTTAAAATTTATATTTTCTTATTTTAATTTCTTATGATTATGGGAGAATGAAAATTGAAAATCTTGTAAGGGAATTATATTAATCTAAGAAAATAAAGTGCATATATAATTTAAACTTCCAAACTTATAAAAAAATTTATATTTACAAGTTGAATGTTTTTATTTTATATTAATCTTTTTACAATGTCTTACTTGTTATACCCCGGATTCGCAACCCGTGCTCATCAGCATGATGAGCATGGCGTGCTCATCACCTTCAAGGGTGATCATAACCCTTTATTTTGTCTCAAAATGATCTTTTTCATTAATTTTAAATTAATTTTTAAATATTTTAAATATTATATTTGTAAAAGTAAAAATTATAGAAATTTTTAATATTAAATCTGGACTGCTCTCGGTGCTCATTACATGATGAACACTATCATACACATCACTCCTGGCAGGATCTAGACAATCCAGATTTAAATTTTTATTTTTATTTTATATTAATCAAAATAAAAATGCATAAAAAAGTTTAAATTTTCAATAAATCTGTTGATAATCAATCTTATCAACTCATATTTAATCTAGATGATCTAATTTAATATAAATTTTTTTATATCTTTTATAAATTAACTGTTTAGATATATTCTAGACAGTCCAGATATAATCTGGATGATCTAATTTGATATTAAATTTTTTATAATTTTATAAATTAACTATCTAGATATATGTTAAACAGTCAAAATTTAATAATTATTTTTTATAATTTTTATTTTCACAAATATAATATTTAAAATATTTAAAAATTAATTTAAAATCAAGTGCAAAGATCACTTTGAGATAAAATAAAGGGCTAGAATCACCCTCATAGGTGATGAGCACGGAATGCAAATCCATCATCCCCTTATGATTATCAAGCATCAAAGATAAGGCGATTGCTATATCAAAAAATTATTTTCCATTTTGGTGGGTAGATTTTTTCGGAACTTACAGCTATCAATAAAAGTCAAACCTCTTAAAGTACAAGTTTAAATCTTTTTTTTTAATTTGTTCTTAAAAATGAAAGGATTTTTTATTTAAAAAAAATTTTTAAGTCTGACTTTTATAAACTCTTAACATAGACTCAAGTTGGCTCTTATAGGCCCTATGTTTGTTTGTTTTTTTTTTTTTTCCAATCGTCTTGTAGTTAGTTGAAATTGTTAAAAAATTTGATTAACATTGTTAATATTTCAAAACAACATGGTTGAAATTGTTTGATTTATTTTAATTTTTAAATTAATATATGAAAATAACACAATTTGTTAAATTGTGAATTAACGTAATTAAAATTTTGAATAAAAAAAATTGTATTTTTTATTTTGGAGTTTTAAGAAGCTCAGAACATGCTTATAGCATGGTATGAATAATATTGGAGCACAAAACTTCTGTCGATGACCGTTTTTTCTAATTAATTTAATATGTATTAGCATTGTTGACTTCATGTTTTCTCCATGTTAGTATTTGAATACTGTGTTCTGTTAATAAGCCAAATGTTCTTGGACTGAAGAGACCTTTTGGTTGCTGGATGAAGCTTTGTGCACAGTTTCTTCGGTTATCTTTCTTTAACCTTAGCGTGATGGTGCAAAAGTTGCTATTGGTTATTATGCAATCATGCTTGACAACAAAGTACAGACCTTAAAAGGGCATTGAGCATATTTTGGAAGTTTGGTGTATTTCTCTATCGGGTCCTTTGGGTTCTTGTGGTTGTAAGTATTCATATTTTAGTTGTGCTGTTTGTGATCATGTCATGTCATTTTGATTTGTAACCTTTTATGTTTGTTTGATATAATGCATTTTCCCCATTATGAAAAAAAAAATAGTTAATTGTGTGACTAAGATGAGATCCCATGGTTCAATTAACTTTCATATATCTTTTCTTATCTTTCATTTTCATCTCCCGTCCATTAAAATATAAAAATAAACAAATCATTCACAATTTTCATTTTCATCAAATCTTAACTCATTTATTTTTTTCATTTAAAATTTTTTTTATCAACTCATATATTTTCCATTTGAAATCCAAAAAAAAAAAGTTTTCTTACATATCTTTTTGGGAGAATTTCAAATAAAAACTAGGGACGTGAAATAATTAAAAGTGGGTTTCAAAAAATTTTGAAATCTTATTTTAGTCCAAGAGATAAATGTAAAAATAGTTTCAACTATAAAAAGATTAAAATACTTTTTATTTGTTATATAAAATCATTAATTGTTAATTTTCTTACTTTGCTTGTTAATTTACTTATATGATTTTCAAATTATATAAATTAAAATGTCAATAATTATATAAATTATTCAAGCATAAGAAGCAACATCAGTTGTTAAATTGTTGACTTTACTTCTTAATTTATTAACATTAGTTGTAAATTATTAATAAGTTTTGTAATTTGCTAATATCATTTATAAATTATTGATAGGTATTGAAATTTATAACTAATGTTACCAAGTTAACAAGTGAAGTTACCCAATTAATAATTAATGACTTATCTGACAAATAGATATAATTTATAAGTAATATTAATAAATTAACAAATGAAATAAAAAAATTAATAACTAATAATTCTGCATAATAAATAAAGGATGCTGTAGTCTTTTTACAATTAAAATTATTTTTATTTTTATCCCTTAAATTGAACTAAAATTTTAAAATTTTTTAAAACTCACTAATAATTATATCATATCCTAGTTTTTATTTGAAATTCTCCCCATCTTTTCTAAGTAAAATAGATATTAGGAACTTTTTTAAACTCTTATCATTAATCTGAATCAAGTCAAATTAAGACCACTCTCTTATCAACGTTATTAGAAATTATTGAATTGTCACCTTCGATCACACTTTTTAAGAAAAAAACGAAGTTAAGCAGCTCACACACCATGCATATCATGACAATTGACATGCTAGGTTTTTCAATGACCCCTTTAAGTTTTAAGTGAATGTTTTATCTATCTTTACTAATGTTAAATTTAATCTCCTCTGCAGAGTGTTAAATGTTTCCTTGTAATTCAATTAAATACACACACATTAGAAAAAAATTATATACTTACACTTTACACAAATATACTTGTTTTCAATTATATTCAAACATGTATATCTTTTATAAATTGTTTATTTTATAATAAATTCTTATTACTAATATCATCAATATATTAAAATTTACATGTCATGATCTAATTAGATAAATAGAACCATACCCCGGCCACAACACACACAAACTAACGGCCACTTGCAACAATTTTTTTTTTTTTGCAACATCCTTTTGCACTAAACGCACAAAAACATTATAAATTAGTAGTATAATATATATATATATATATAATCATCAGTCCTTGCACGTACTTATTCTCTTCTTCATCTACCCCTTTGAGTCAAGGTTGCCTCATACACTCTTTACCATCTCCATATGTCTCTATACAGTCAAATATTCTCCCACTGCATCAGAGAGCTCGAACAAAGACCTGTAACCACCAAACGAAACTTCACCGTAATAATAAATTATACTTTTTTCATTTAAAAATATAAAATATTTTTAATCAAATCTCACCTCTCAATAAAATAATTAACTACTTTTAAATTAATCCTATTTTTTTATATTTACTTCAATTAAACACCCTATAATAAATATAAAGTAACTATCAATAAATACATTTTTTAAAAATAATAATAATTACACCTTAAAAGACTAAAAATACTTTATATTTTTAAATATTTAACTTCTAAAAAAATTTTACATTTTTAAACAAAGAAAATAATTCACTAAATTATTGAAAAACTTAAATACTTAACTCTTATTTTTCAATTAAATCAAATCATATAAATTTCTTATAAATTATTAATTCTATAACAAACTCTTATTACTAATATTATTAACTCATTAAAATTCACTTATCTTGATCTAATTAAATAAAAGTATAATAAATATATAAAAATTAAGTACCTAAATCTTATTCCCTCTAAATCATAACATTAAACATTGACAACCATTTCAAAGTTATCAAAATATTAATTAAACCTTAATTTTTCTATTAAAAAATATTTTTTTACTTATATATTCATTAAATATCCTATATTAATACCATAATAAATGACAAATTAAATTTTTAATACATCATTTTTAAAAAAAAATAATAAATAAAATAGCAATATAGTTGATAAAACAATTATAAAAATTATAGTACATTAATTCCTATTTATAAAAATAAAGGAGATATTCAGAATTGTACTAACTATAGAGGGATTAAACTCATGAGCCACACAATGAAATTGTGGGAGAAAGTAATTGAGCACAGGTTGAGATTGGAGACAAATATTTCTGAGAATCAATTTAATTTTATGCCAGGTAGATCAACTACAGAGGCGATTTATCTACTAAGGTGATTAATAGAAAAGTATCGTTGTAAAGATAAAAATCTACACATGTTTTTATTGATTTGGAAAAAGCTTATGATCGTATACCAAGAGAAGTGCTTTGGAAAGCGTTGGAAAAAAAGGGAGTACGGATTGCTTATATTAAAGCCATACAAGATATGTATGAGGGGGTAAAAATTAGTATAAGAACACCTAGTGGTTAAACAAAAAATTTTTCTATAAAGATTGGACTACATCAGGGATCATCTCTGAGTCCTTATTTGTTCAACTTGATTTTAAATGTTTTGACGGAACATATTCAAGAGGAAATCCCAAAATGTATGCTCTTCGCGGATGATATAGTTCTTATAGCAGAGACAAGAGAAAAGTTTAATTGTAAACTTGAGTTATGGAGGAGGACATTGGAGTCGAAAAGTTTTCGTCTGAGTAAAAGTAAGACGGAATATTTATATTGTAAATTTGGTAAAGGAATATTCGACAATAATTTGGAAGTGAAATTGGGAGATCAAATTATACCTCAAGTGGAAAAATTTAGATATTTGAGAGCCATTATTCAAAATGATGGCGAAATCAGTGGAGATATTTCACATAGAATTCAAGCTGGGTGGTTTAATTAGAAAAAAGCTAAAGGAGTTATTTGTGACCATAAGGTGTCTAATAAACTTAAAAGAAAATTTTATCGCACTGCTATCAGACCGACAATGTTATATAGTAGTGAATGCTGGGCTCTAACGGGACAGCAAGAGCATAAAGTTAGAGTAGCAGAGATGAAAATGTTACAATGGATGTGCAGACATACACATAAAGATAAAATTCAAAATGAGCACATACGCGAAAAAGTGAGGGTGACACCTATTGAGGAAAAAATGATAGAAAATCGGTTGAGATGGTTTGAGCATGTACAAAGAAAACTAAGGGAGGCACCAGTGAGAAGAGTGAAACATATAACTTTGAGTCCGATTAAGAGAAGTAGAGGAAGGCCTAAAAGAAACACTCTTGGAAGTTGTTGAACATAATCTCTTAATTAATAATATTTCTAAAAGTTTGATAAATGATAGAACACAATGGCGTCTTGCAATCCATATAACCGACCCTACCTAGTGGGATAAAGACTTGTTGTTGTTGTTGTCGTCGTCCTATATTTTAAACTGCTTATAAAAAATGTCATATATTGTAGTGCAAAAAGAGTACTTCCTAATCAAATAGCCACAATAAATTTTTCCAGTAGAACCAAAAAAATTTTTATTACTCCCAAACATCCTTCTAGAATATTACATCATATGTTGTAGTTCATTACATTATGAGAACTAACTTAACCAGAATTTAGCGCCAGCTTTCAGCTCAAACATGATAATCGCAAAACAGTTTTCTGAACTAAATAGAACTGAAACTGAAGACTCTACCCTATCACGGCATGATTATTCTCATGATAGTATTTTCATTTCATCAATATGTCGAATATTCCATCAGAATTATTGGATCATTGCATCAAAGTGAATTCTCAGACGACCGTCGTGAGATAATGTAAATCCAAATTCATCATTTGGTCACAAGATAGAGGAGAGAATTAAGGGAATAAACCTTTGGCACAAGCAAAACACACCAATTGCACAAAACATAATTTGTTCAATTCAAAAAACCGGCAAGTTTCGACCACCAAAAATCAAATTCAACTTGAAGCAAAATCAGGTGGAGATCCGAGCGTGCAAAAATGGAATATCTCACAGTTTGTCAGAAGCACAGACCCAAAAAATTCTCACATCATCTCCACCACATTCATTTATGTCCAGAAACCATAGAGATGAGGGAAATCAACAGCAACTTAAATCAAAACCATCATTTGTTGCAGTACTTTTTATCATAGCATAGTTCTCCCACTGCATCATAAAGTAAATACAAAGAACCATAACAGCCACCCAATAAAATAAAACACACAATTCAGTACATCTTTATACTCAAATAACCACATCATATTTTCACAATAGAACCAGAATTTAGCAACAGCTTCCAGCTCAATAAAAATTGCAATGGCAATAAATTTTTCTGAACTAAATATAACTGAAGCTAAGCTTAAGACTCTACCTACCATAGCAACATAATAGTATGCCATTGCATCAGTATGACATTGTCAGAATTTTGGGATCATTTCATCAAAGTGAGTCTCAGACGACCGTCATGAGAAAATATAAATCCAAATTCATCATTCAGTCTCAGGGTAGCGGAGGGAATTAAATAATAAAACCTCGGTAGAAGAAAAATATACCAATTGCACAAAACATGTTTTGCCCAATTGATCCTATGCAGGTTTCAACACGCAAAAAATCATAATTTAGCTTTAAGCAAGGTGAGGTTGAGACCAGTGTGCTTAAATGGGTTCTCGGTCATGAGAGATTAGAAACACAAAAAATAAATTCTCATCACATTCCCGCCATTTTCATTGTTCTTCAAAAACTAAATGATTCACACAAATCTTGAAAATATCTCTCAAACCCTAAATTCACTGAAGATTGATGAGAAAAGCCGTTGGAAGAACCATCAGAGACTTAAATACTGGTAATCATGGGATCAAAACCATCATCTTGTTGCAGTATTGTTTGTCATCAATTGATTCTCTTGCAGCATCATATGGAAAACAAAGAAACAAAACCACTACCAAATTTTTTTTTTTAAATAAAATGCTATAATTAAATACATTATCATAATCAAATAGCCACAACATATTTTCTTGATAGAAGCAGAATTGAGGGCAGTCGTCAACTAAAAAAAAAAAAGCAATATCAACACAGTTTTCTTAACAAATTAAACTGAAGGCTAAACTTAGACTCTAGCCTAACACTGCATAATCATTCTCAGAATAGTATGTCATTTCATGATTCATCATTATGACATGGGTTCCATCAGAATAAATGGATCATTCTATCAAAGAGAATCACAGACAACGGTAAAAGAGAAAATGTAAATTCAGGTTCATCACAGTTTTTTGATAAAGGAGAGAATTAAATAATAAAACCTTGGGACGAGTAAAATATACCAATTGCACAAAACAATTTGTCTAATCTACCCTTGGTATGTTTCACCATGCAAAATAATAATTCAGTTTCAAGCAAAATGAGGTCGAGATCAGAGTGTGCTAAAATGATTTCTCAGTCACGGTTAATCAGAAACACGGACCAAAAAAATTCTCATCACATCTCCACCAAATTCATTATTCTCCAGAAACTAAATGATTCACAGACAATATTGTTTATCATCACTTGATTCTCTTACTGCATCATAGAGAGAAAACAAAGAAACACTGCCGCTACCAAAAAATATTTAGAAAATAATATTCAATACATTATTATAATCAAAGAACCACAACATATTTTCTTAATAGAAGCAGAATTGAGCGCACAAGTTTTCAACTAAAAAAAACAACATCAACACAGTTTTCTTAACCAAATAGAACTGAAGGTTAAGCTTAGACACCACTTTACCACAGCATAATCATCATTCTCATAATAGTATGTCATTTTATCAGTATGACATATGCTCCGTCAGAATTAATGGATCATTCCATCAAAATGTATCTCAGACGACCGTTGTGAGAAAATGTAAATTCAGATTCATCATACGGTTTCCTGGCAGAGGATAGAACTAAATAATAAAACCTTGGTATGAACAAAATTTACCAATTGCACAAGACAATTTGTCTAATTCATCCTTGTCAAGTTTCGTCAGGCAAAATGAGGTAGAGATCAGAGTGTGCTAAAACGAGTTCTCGATCACGGTTAATCAGAAACACGGACCAAATAACTTCTCATCAGATCCCCACCAAATTCATTGTTCTCTAGAAACTAAAGGATTCATAGGCGAATGTTGAAAATATCTCTCAGACCCGAAACTCATATCAAAACTTAGTGAGAAAAGGCCGTGGGAGAACCATCAGCAACTTAAATACCAGTAATCATAGAATCAAATCTATCATTTTGTTGCAGTATTTTTAATCATCACTTGATTCTCCCACTGCATTAATAGAATGAAAACAGAGAACCAGAAGCAACACCAAACAGAACTAAGAACGAAACTATACCATAACTCAAATAGATTATCATAATCACAAATTTAATCATAAATAATCAATCCAATTTAACTTCTTAGCTACAAAAGTTTAGAAGGATGATCTCAACTCATTTGGAGATTCTTGGAGGAAAGAATCGGAGGCGTTAAGGTTAAGGATTTAATAAAGGGGCAAGTGGAATGTAGCTGAGATTGAGAATCTGTTATCGCCAGCAGAAATAGAGAAAACACATAGAATAAGAGAGCCAAAGAGACTAAACAGGGAATTAGATACAGAGAGAGCATAGTCAGTCATCTGACTAACTTCTCCAGAAGCTCCAGAAGAGGTTGTGGAAGCATAGTCATCTGACCCACCAAATGTAAAGCCCACCAAAAGAAGCTCTGATGAATAAAAGAAGCACTCAATGGCTTCTAGGCACTTGGAGCTGAAGATAATGAAAAGGTGTCTACAAGTTGAGGAACAATATGAAGAAATTTTCTTCATGAAGGATATCTCGGAGCAATCATCTAAGCTGGTTGTGAGTTCTGGGCGGCGGAGGAAGAGAAAGAGAAAAAGGGCGAGAACGGAGAAGCGAGGCAAGCGCCGATTCAAAATGTTGATGGTGCTTGTAACCCTAGATGGACGCCTCCATTTTATAACCAGAACAGAACACGCGCGACCTGAAAGTCTGTAATAAGTTTTGTTTTATTTAATATCTTTTTTTTTTTTTAGACTAAAATATAACGGGGGGATCACATTCAAAACCTGAAAAAAGATTATTCACGTAGGAGGATTAATAACAAGTCAATAAGTTATATTTTTATTTTAATAACAACTTATTCTGTATTAATTTTTATATATGAATAATTGACTTTCTAAATCTTTAAGTGTGATTCTCCCAAGTCCCAATATAATATTATGCCCTCATGAATTTTAATATAATTGCATGTAATTAGCTATCTTCCTTTAATTCATGTTCATCCAAAAATAATATATCTTCCTTTAAAATTAATTTTTTTAATTTTTTATTTTTTTAAACCCTTTTATTATTAATTTTATTATCATGTTAACATAATACTCTCTCCATTAAAAAAATATAAGATATTTTTAACTTAATTTTATTTCAATAAAGTAACTATTTATTTTTAAATTAAGTCAATCTTTTCATATTTACCATATTTAATAAAATGTTTTAGTATAAAATAAATATAAAATAATTTATTTATTATAGACACTTTTAAAAAATAATTATTATATCTTTAAATATTAAAAATATTTTATATTTTTTAATATCTAACCCTTCAATAAATATTTTATATTTATTAACGGAGGGAGTATTTGTTATATTAGATTAATGAAATATACATGACTTCGAGAGAGGGTTGTATAAATAAAGATTTATCCTTCAAAATAAAAATAAAAAAAATATACACCACTAATAACTAAAAAAATGTGGATAAAATTTATCATAAAGTATATGAATAAAATTTTTATAAAGTTGTTATTAAATTACATAAAAAATCACATAAGCTGTTATGTGTCTATTTTTAAATATGATATACTAATTAACTTTTGTTAATAAAGATAATTAAGAAATAATAAGAGAAGAACAGGGGAGTTTGCAGTAAAAAAAATATGACAATTATGTAGGTTATTATTTTTCTTTTTTTGTATGCATATGGAGGTTGATTTTAAACGTTTAAATATGATAAATTTTATTCTTTTATAAAAGATCAAATATTATTAAAAAAGATAAAATGATTTTGGGAGCACGTCACATTGGCCGCGGCATTTGGCCCTCCCAAGGAAGGCCTCCTCCGTGTCATCCTTCGCTGTAGGCAGCGTTGGCCACGTCGAATAGCACAATATTTACAAAAATACTCCTTTGCAAATTTTAAAATTTTGAAATGGTTCTTCAGATACTTTTACTCTTATGCAAACTTTTGTTTTTTTAAATTATTTTCGTACTTAGGAACTATGCTTTATTATTATTTATGATTTAACTCAATATTTTGAATTTTAAAGTTTTGTTTGAGTGGGAATTCATTTGGTACGCTTTTAACTAATTTAGTATTCTTTTTTATTACCATTATAGGTTTAAATTATTGTATTTAATTCTTTCCATCATGATAAATATTTTATTATCATAGTAGGATTTGAAAATTAGCTCTTATTCTTTCTACCATGGTAGGTATTTTAAAAGTTGAGTTTTGAATTAATTACCCTTGTATTGAAGAAAAGTGACTTAAAAATTTAAAGTATTACATTTACCATAATTAATAATTATTTATGATTTATGTCATCATTTTGATTTATTAACTCTTATTAAGAATAGAATCCCATTTGGAGGACTCTTCTTGATTTAGAAAACTTCTTTTTATCATTGTAGACTCATTTTTCTAACTTTAATAATTTCTACCATAGTAAATTTTTTTCTATCATGGTATGCAACTAATTTCAAAATTGAGTTATTTAAATAAAAAAATCATTTTCTATTATGGTAAATTTTATCATGATAGACTCTTTTTTATTATAGCAATATTTTCAAAGGACAATTTTTGTTCTTTCTACTGTAGAAGACATTTTTCTATCATAGTAAGTGTTTTAAAAAGATAAGTTTGGTTTTAATTACCATGGTAAATATTTGATTACCATAATAATGTTAAATAATTTGGTTTGAAAAAGTAGAGTATTGCATAATGGGTATCTAAGTAGAAGGATATTCAAATCTTCTTATACTTTAGTTTGAAATATTTTCTTTTTCTTTTTTTTTTTTTGTTTTGGCTAATGAAAGAGGGCTAAGTCCATCATAAGGGATTAAGATCCCAAACATTTAGATGACACTAATCTCTTTAAGAAATCAAGATCAACCTAAAAAAGAGAAGAGTAATTGATATAGCTTCCTTTGCCAGTCCATCAACGACTTGATTCTGCTTTCTAAAAACATGTTGAATATGAAAATGTGAATTCCACTTAATAAAATCTAATATCTCCAAGAGAACAAGATTGCACATATCACCACTTCGACCTCCTCCAATTATATTGCCAATCAAATTCTTATAGCCTGATTCTAATATTACCTATCTAAATCCAAGGTCCAGACAAAACAAAAACCATGTAGCACTGCCCATTCTTTAGCTTCATAAGCATTACAAGTATCCAAGTTGTGACAAAACCCCACAATCTAGTAACTTGTGATCTCTTAAACTCCTCCACATCCAACTTCATCACTAGTAAGAGCAACAATGCCATCCACATTAATTTTCATCCAATTATGTAGGGAAAGCATCCACTTATGAATTGAGGTCTGTGAAGCAAAGCTACTCGATTCCCCCCCGGGGGTTAAAAGTAAAGAATTTCCAAGTAGACATAATGTTAGCCAGTGGGTCATGGGGTTTTTAAAAATTAGGTTCAAAGATACTCCATCCATCTCCATAATTTCCAGATAATATCACCCCATATCCCCACTTTCTCTATCTATCTTTTCCAAAATTCATCTTGAGATTTGACTCAATACATTCTTTCAAAGAAACAAAGAAGAATAGAGATAAATACCTTGGGTGCACAATGTTCCTCTATATCTTCTAGGCATGATTGCAATCACGAGTAATGTGAAGAATATCCTCTACTTTTATAAGGCGCCAATTACAGCGAGGTGAGTATTGAGACCATGAGCTTCTCCAGTTGGGAGTCTATTATGGTATGTTTGCCACATGAAGAATTGGAAAAATAACAATTAAGGACCCCCTAAGGACATTAATCCCAATTGAGGACCATAAAATATGAAAATTCTAAAAAAGGACCATTAGGATTTAAAAAAATGTAGAGGGTCTTAAATGCCCTTGAGAAAAAATAGCAAAATACCCATGTGCGTAGCCTCATTTCTTGCTCTGTTTTGGTGTCTCCTTCTTTCTTCTTCCGTTCTCCTTCATTCTCATTCTTTGTTGTTCCTTGGCATGTCCATATTAGCTCCAGTGTTGTGAACACATCATGCTAGATCTGGGATTCATTGTGGTTCATCTTTGTCAGAGCTTTGTACTCTTTCCTCCTACTTGGTTTTACCCTTATCAAATGGTAGTGACATTGCCACTGTTGGAGAGAAGATTGATTAACAAAGCTAAAGAAATTGTTGATGATGAGCATGCCATCAAGAGAAAGGGTACAATGTGGTGAAGAGACTATTTATAACAGAAACTTACAACCTACGAATGGAGAATGCAGAATTGTCTATTCCAACAAATGAGGAAGATAAACTTTTCCTAAAAGATAAAAATGATGTCTACATGTATTAAAATCAGTGTAAGTGTAAATGTTGTCATCACATAAGACTATTGAAGTCACTAACATAGCATAGGAATATTGCTTCTGTAACTAGTGAAAACATAAAACCTCGTTTGGAAATAAATTTTTCTGCAGTGTTTCAGACTGTGAAGTGTAAATGCTATTATAACATAAAACTCACTTTTGAAATGTTCCAAAGCCACTTATGAAAATGCAAACATCACTTAAGAAGTCACTAACTTCAGTGAAGAATATGAATACTAATGTGACTTAATACTAATGTGACTTATTAAATTTCACTAATCGACTAAATTAGGATCTACTAATGTCACTTGAGAATTTAGTAACCCTACTCAAAAAATGGCCAACATATATTATGAAAATATGAAATTTCATTTAGGAATAGATTGTTTAAAAAAAGTGACTTGTCCAAATTAGGATCCAGTAACGTCACTTAAGAATTTACTAATCCAACTTATGAAAATGCCTAATATATATTGTGAAAACATGAAACTCCACTTCAAAATAGATTGTTTAAGAAAAAGTAACTTGTCCAAATTGGGATCCAGTAACATCACTTGAGAATCCACTAACCCAACTTGGAAAAATACATAATGTATATTGTGAAAACACGAAACTCTACTTAGGAATAGATTATTTAATATGGACGTGTATTTTGGTTTACTTAATCTTGAGTTTAACTATACTTTATTCCTTACTAACTAGATCAGAGTCTGAAAAACCCAAAAATTTTCATGTTCCTTACTAACTATACTTTGTCACTTTTTTTTAAACAATATATTCTTAAGTGGGATTTCATGTTTTTACAACATACGTTAGGCATTTTCCCAAGTTGGGCTAATAGATTTTCAAGTAATATTACTAGATCTCAATTTGGATGTCACTTTTCTTAAACAATACATTCCCAAGTAGGGTTTCGTATTTTCACAATATACGTTAGTCATTTTCTCAAGTTGGGTTAATGAATTCTCAAGTGATGTTAGTGGATCCCAATTTAGTTGGGTTAATGAAATTTAATAAGCCACTCATATTCTTTATTGAAGTTAGTAACTTCTTAAGTGATGTTTGTATTTTTATAAGTTGCCTTGGAACATTTCAAAAGTAAGTTTTATATTATAACAGCATTTACACTTCAAAGTCTGAAATACTATGAAAAAATTTATTTTCAAGTGAGGTTCTATGTTTTTATTAGTTACATTAGCAATATTCCTATGCTATGTTAGTAATTTTAGTAGTCTTATATGATAGTAGCATTTACACTTGTACATATTTAAACTTGAAATAGACATTAGCATTATATTACACTAATTTCAATATATGTAGACATCATTTTTATTTTTTATAGAGTTTCTCTTCCTCATTTGTTGGAATAGCTAATTCTACATTCTCCATTCTTGGGTTGCAAGTTTTTGTTCTAAATAGTCTTTTCACTGTAGTGTATTGTTTCTCTCAATGGCCTGCTCATCATCAACAATTTCTTCAACTTTATTAATCAATTTTCTCTCCGATAGTGGCAATGTCACTACCAATTTGAGAAGGGTGAAGCCAAGCAGGAGGAAAGAGTATAAAGCTCTAATAAAGATAAACCACAATAAATCCTAAATCTAGCATGACATGTTCACAATACTGGAGCTAATATGGACACGCCAAGGAAGGACAAAGAACAAGAATGAAAGAAGAAAGAAGGAGATGCCAAAACAGAGCAAGAAATAAAGCTGCACACAAAGTATTTTGATATTTTTTCTTAGAAGCATTTAAGACCATCTATATTTTTTTAAATCCCAATAGTCCTTAATTGGGATTTTTATATTTTATGACCCTCAATTGGGATTAATGTCCTTAAAGGGTCATTATTTATCATTTTTCCTAAAGAATTCCTCCTCCATATGGTTTCGAAGATGGGATTAAGAAGTTCTAGAGGATTCTTCTCAATCACAAAATAAGCACTCTTCACACAAAAAAAAGAGCCATTGGAATTTTCATTCCAAGCCATCACGTCAATCCCTCTTCCTTATATAGGAAGCAAAATAGAAATTAATTGTTGCAATCCCTTACTCGTGACTATTTGGAATAGTCGAATGTAATGTCAAGTACCAAAATCCACCTAGTCTACAACTTGGCTTTCCTTTCTTCTTGTGTTAAAAGACAAATATATGTATCCCTAATTTTCTTATCAATAAAGAGCCAGTAGTTGTTAAAAACCTAATAAATTTACTATTTCTTATCTACCATTTAATGCCTTCCTCTATGACATCCTTTTGTTAACAAATGAACCTCCATAGTTGTGAGTCTTCCTGCTTTGAGACCAGTAGATTCTTTTCATTTGACATCATGTATTTATTTTGAAGGACATTTTCCCAAAGTTTATTACTCCCATTCACAAGAGTTTAAGCCAGTTTATCACCAAACACCTTGTTCACTAACTGTAACTATTTAAAGCCCAACCCACCATAAGCTTTTGGTCGATTAAATTTCTCTTATCTAATAGGGTGATAAGAATGAATTTGGTTGTTACCTTAAATGAAATTCCTCTAAATCTTCTCAATTTCCTTACAAATTCTACTAGGTACTTTTACCACTTGCATAGGATAGATCAGCTCAAGATTGACTTTGCTAATGTAACTCTCATGGCAATTGCGAGACAATAAGCTTTCTAATTTCCAAGTTTTGCCCTAACTCTTTCAACAATATATTTGAATTCATCAAAAGTTTTGTGTTTTCTATTGAGCTGGAAGCATATAAGTACCAATCTTAGTAGTTAGTTTTAGCCCTGTAAAGTCTTTGGTTTTCCTCTCTCAAACCTGGTTCTATGTTTAGTGAGAAGAAGATAGAAGATTTGTTTTTGTTCACCTTCTCCCCTAAAGCTTTCGTCAACATATCTAAGCATTCCAACGTAGTCTTAGCTTGTTGTTATGATGCTTCACCAAATAGCAATAAATCATCTGCAAACATAAGATGAGATATAGAAGGTCCATTCTTGGCCACATGGATAGGTCTCCACTTCCTAGCTTCGATAACATCATAAATGATATGTGAAATCCTATCCATACATAAAATAAACAAGTAAGGTGAGTTAGGGTCTCCTTGTTAAAGACCCTTATTGGGATTAAAATAATCAGACTGAGCCCTACTCTATAAAAACATTATATGACACAGAAGAGACATAACTCATAACAAGTTGAATAGATTGGAAATGCATTTTGGCATCAATAAGAATATGTTGAAGAAATTCCTACATGATGCGATTATAAGCTTTCTCTAAGTCTCTCTTCAAGGCCATAAAGCCTTTTCTTCCCTTTGCTTTGTACATAATGTGCATAATATCTTGACCCACTCTAATATTGTCTTGAATCTACTTTCCCAAAATGAAACTTGACCGAAAAGATGAAATCAAATCATCCATTACCCCTCTTCATTCTTCTAGTAAGAATTTTAATAATGCACATATAGCCCATTGTATGAAGAGAAATGGGTCTAAAGTATGCAACAAACTTCAACCTTTCTCTTTTAGGTGTAAGAGAAATTAACGTCTTGTTAGCCTCTGTAACAGAACTAGTTTCCTCAAATACACTTTTGACATACTTGCAAAGGGAATATCCAACTATTACCTAGTTTTCTTGAAATAATACTAGGAAAAACCCATCAAATCCAAGTTCTTTATAAGGACCCATTAAGAAGATTGCTTCATTGACCTCATCATCAGTTAGGAAGGTCGCAAGATCATTTATCAAATTAAGATCACATCTAGGAAAGGAAGTGGATGAATGCATTCTTCTTCTTCTTCAAATAGTTGCTTGAGGAAGTTGAAGTTCATTATCATTCTTCACCCACATGCTAGAGTTATTTCTCATCCAAATAACTCTAGTTCTTCTCCTTCTTATAGTGATTTTTAAGTGATAATAGCAAGTGTTATGGTCTCCTTTACTAACCCTAAAAGCACTACTAGAAAAATTAAAATTAGTGACGAACATTTAATAATAGATCTCCAATCTATCGCCAATTACAGGTATTAGTAATGAAAATTTTGTGACGAACTAAAATCTATCATTAATTACATAAATTAGTAATAGATTAGTGAAAGATATAAGATGTCGTCACCTTTTTGTCAAATTTTATAAATTTAGTGACATATTTAAATCTGTCACTAATTGCCATCACTAAATCTTTATATTAATAAAAGATTAGTAACAAATATTTTTAATTGAAAAATTAGTAAAATATGCTTAAATATTTATATAAAATAAAAAATTTAAAATATACATGGAGAGAATTACATGAATAAAATCTTAATAATTACAAAATTAAATAATTACATAAATAATTTTTTCACTTATTACAAGTAAATATATAATATAAAATGATATAGAAAAAATAAAAATAATTTTTCTTTTATTATCTAAATTTAAATATAAAAATAAAATTTTGATGATATAAAAATATTTAATTATAGCATGGATATTATAAAATAATATAAAAATATTTATTTGCATAAAATATATATTGATATTAAATAATATATTTATTAAATAATATATCTACTAATTTATATATTTATTTGTTAATGTGTGTGTGTCTAAAAATTAATATATATTATCAACATAGTTAAATAATATGTATTAAATATATTAAAAGTGCATTAAATTAAACATATGTATTTAATTAAGTAATATATATTAAATTTTACATATTAAGAATGAGAAGTCATTATAGCTCAACTGACAAAAGAGTAGATGAAAAGATGGAGGTGTTAGGTTTGAGATAAGGTAACGTCACAAGCAAAGAAAATTAAAATAAATTGTTGACATGGCGGTAACGTGACATGGAGATACAAGTGGCGATGACGTGATAAGTGGTAAGAGTGATATGTAATTGAGACATCGCATAGGCAGGTGACATGGCAGTGTCTAGACCTGCAAAAAAATTAACTAGAAAATAAATTAGTCACAAACATTTATTAATTAGTGACAGATTTTGTCACTAAATTAGTGACGCCATATGTGTAATAAAAAATAGTAATGAATGATCTATCACACTAAAGCTAAAATGAGTAACAAACTTTTTGTCATTAATTTTAGTTTTTTCTAATAGTGAAGGTTATTGGCAATACTAAATACATTAGTAATCAAATATGTCAAACCATTGGGTGCAAATTTAGTGAAAGCTACACCGTGTAAATTTTATTAATCTAGCCTTTGACTAACCTAGCGTGAACTCTCACTCATCATGTTCATGCTAGTTAAATTAACCATATGCAATTTACTCATACGTAACATTACAACAGGCATGCAATTTAAAACAACATCACTCACATTCTATCCAATTTCTAGATCACATATTCATCATATTATAGCATATACTCTTCAACAAATATAATGTATCCACTCATGCAATTTTAGAATCCTCAACAATCCTACTCACAATTTGTGCACTCTAATCACATGGCAACTCGACAAACATATAACCATAAATCAACATTTAACGAGACATTCTATTCTTACATCATTACACTTAAGCCATCAATTACATGACAAGTCCATGCCAAGCGTTACAACTAATTCATTTTAGGTAAATTAATCGCCATTGCAAACATGATGATATGAATTAATAAGAGTTGCAGTTACCTCAACTCTTTAGTTTATCACCTCAAGAGTGTAAATTTGGATTTTGAAGGGAGCTTCACACAAACTCAGTTTCAGTGCATTATGCTCTACCAATAATGCCAAAGAAACTACATTATTTCTTAATCATGATTAAGGCCTAATTGTCCATTAAGCCTGATTAAGTCTATATAACCAACCCTAAAACTAATTTCTATTTGTTTGTTTAACTCCTAATAAGTCTAATCATCACTATCATTAGTTCCCAATAGCCTTAACTTTATTATTTAGTATTAGGTTAACTCTAAACTTCTCATTAATGGCATTAATTGCTATCAACCACTGAAATTAAGATATAGAAGCATTAAATAACCATCATAACCTTTATAAATACCCTAGAAGTTGTTCCAACCTAACCCTGGGTTGAATTTTCACCCCTAGAGAAATAAAAAGCCAGAAATGCATAGAAGAAGGTAGAAGAAGAGTATTTAGGGCTTACCTAATGCTTAGAATACTCTAGCAAAATGCTTTAGATATGTCCCAAGGGTAAACCCTAGTTGAATGCATTGCCCCTCTCTCGGTTTCTCTCCCGAAAACCTTCTTAAATGTTGTCTAATCATGTTTTTGCAATTTTAAAATTTTGATGTGTTTTGCTATGGCAAGTTGTACTATTTGATGCGACAAACACCCCCAAACCAAGCAGCTTAACTAAAGCCTAAAATCAATACCCAGTTCAACCCTCGCCTTATCTTAAACCTTTAAGGGGTCCAATAGGCCTAAATGGCCATCCTAATCCAATAATTAATTCATAATCAACCCAATAATTATTAATAAATCTCTAATAACTAATTTAAATCTTTAAATTAAATTTGAGATGTTACACAATCCATACCATATGGATTTTTAATTCTATTTTGCCCTAGGATGAAACTCCCACCTTCACTTATGATCATGACTCTCATACAATGCAACCATTACACATTCACATTCATATTTTGCATCAACCCCTAATCTTATCAATTAAGATCAATATAACTCAACCAAAGCAACACATTTCATTTAGCATACATTTCATTCTTCTAAAGTATTTCTTTTCCACTTTACATATTTATAAATGCATACATAAATGCAGATCTATATACATACTTTATTTCATAAAACACTTGCAAACAATTTAATATGCTAGAAAACAAATAATTTTTTTTTTACCTCA
>NW_026555337.1:32295682-32424120 GCF_029017545.1 Prosopis cineraria | reverse complement strand
ATGTGTTGCCCAATATAACACCTTAGGAAAATAAAACATATACTAGAATGACATCTTATCTAAAATTTAAACATTTATAAATGAAAATTTGTATGGAAAATGGTTTTCATCTCTCATAAATAAATTTTATTAATTAAATTAGAGGTCCCACTCACATTTATAAATGTAGACCCCTGCCTTTGCATTTTTTTTTGGCTAATCTATAGATATTTAATTTTTTAAAAAGTTACAAAATAAATAAATTTAAATAATAATAAAATAATTTTTTTCATCATTTAAATTATTTTCAAGAAATATTTATATTTAAATAGGGGTATTTTGGTCTAACATACATAACTTAATAGTCAACTAATGATTATATCAATGAAAATAAAATCTTAAAAATAGAAGAAAAGCTTGTATTTTATAATTATTCACACTAATAAATGCTCATATATATTTCAAAAAACAAAAGAGATGTATCATTAATTAAGATAAAAATAGACAAAATATTTTACTCATTTTTAATTATAAGTTTCATATTAATAATTTATTTTTTTAGGTTCCACATGTACTTCTTTTACTATAAGGCTCATATTATTTTGTACCTTTTTTAATGTATCATATTAAAAAAATAACAAATCAAAATAAAAAAAGTCAAAAAGTCGGATGGTACGACAGTCCCCCAAAAAAATTTAAGAAAAGTGAACAGTCAGATTGACAAATAAAAAAAAGTGAAAAAAGTCCGACTGTAAATACAATGCATTATAGAGGTATAACACACTTTTTTAAAGCATTTATATGAAGGCTAAGTAAATTTACACATATCATTTTATCGTTGATTTGTTGTCTATACCTTATGCAATTTCATATGATAGCGCCTTGCTTCACTCAGGCATGCTCCTATTTAGTGCCTTGCGCCTAAGGCTTTGTTCCTTTCACCTTTAACAACACTGCTGTGGATAGATTTATTATTATTATTTTTAGGATGTCCAAGTGTGAACATGAGTTGATGTAGGAAGTTACATATTGTATAGAGTTGGGTTTAATAACTAATATATAATGTGGAAAGACTTACAGATTCAAGGTTTGAGATTGAGTTCAGATGTGATGTTATTATGTTGTTCTGGTTCATTTGTTGCTCCCCCCGTTTTTGGGTGGTCTGTCGCCATTCTTAATGATTTTTTAATGCAAAAGATAACTCTTTTGGCGCAATTGGCAATGTTCTAAATTAATCTAACTTGTTTGCCAGCCAGCGTCCTGGGGATCTACAGGGTCCCATTCACATTTTTGGCGACTTGAGAGCAGGGGCCAGAAACTTTCAATGGTTCGAATGTTTGGAATACTATTGGGGCAAGGATCCGTTAGGTGAATTTCTAAGCATAACAGCGGACATAACTCAAAACGAGGCTGCAGATTCTAATGAAGAATGCATGGGAGTGGCTATATGCCTTTTTCTTAAATCCTTATCTCAATTGCAGATTCTAAAGATCCAAAGTTACATAGTTTGGAAGTTCCAAGACCATTGCCATGCCAATAAAACTAAAATGCATGGAATGCTGAAGACGGATGATGATTGGGGAGTCTATGTAGGATTTTACCCTTTTAAACATTGTCAACCACATCTCAATTTCACTCTTTCTGTTCTAACAACCAACACTGCTAGGAATCTCCATGATGTGGCGATAATGGGATGTCGGTGGCGCCTGGCAAGTAAACATGATTTTGATAAATGGTCGGAAGATAGAGCACCATCACCCTCTGGACATGCCTCCCATAATGACTGGTATTATTGTCAAATGCTTCTCACTTTAATTTGTTATCCAAAGTTAACTTCTATTATTTGTTTTTGGGAGAATGACAATTAAGGATCTCATGATAAGATTATTGTCAAATCAGAATTTTTAAAGATTAATGTCTAGTGCTGAAGCATAATAGACAAGAGTTCTGAATTTGGGAACTTTAATTGTGAAGAGATCCTAATTTGGTATTAATTGTCTTATGGGGTCTTTACTTGTCATTTGTGCTTTGTTTTCTTCTCTCTGCCAAGCTTTTCTAATTAACCGTTGACGCCTATACTACTGTCCCTGAAATTTGTGCTTAAGGTGCTTAATAACCCATTTTGCCTTTTCATGTCATTTTTTGGTCGGTACTAAATACTCTGTTCATTAATTAAATTAAAAAAAAAATTAATTATTTGACTCCTTTAATTTTAACTTGATTGTAACTCAGTCTTGTCAGAACCAATTATCTATACAAGTTGTGGAAAGTATGAAAAATTAAATTATTGACTCCTTTAGTTTTTAACTTGGTTTTAACTGGGTCTTGTTAGAACCTATATACAAGTTGTGGAAAGCATTTTTCATTCTTAAATTACAAAGAAAGGGTAAAAAAAACAGAGAGAGAAACAAAACATTCTTCACAAGCTTAAAATTTGACTCATTTTAACCATTACAAAAACATGGTCTTACCGTACTAGTATGGAAATAAAGGTAACGATGACATCTATCCAAAAAAAAAAAAGAGGAGTGAAGATGACACATTCACATTCTTTTTTTTTTTCACTCCTTTTTTTTTTCCGAGTAATAGTACTATTAATATATTTGTTTTATTTGTTATTGCAGGGAGAGGGGAGAGAGTAGTAATAGCGTTACTAAAAGGAAAGGAGAAGGAAGATATCAAGAAATCCAGTAAGTTCTCTGCCCGAGCTTTTTTTCAATTCAACCCTGGACTTTGGCCCCAAAAAAAAAAAAAACAAAAACAAAAACAAAACCCCGGACAATTATACTAGTCTCCATGAAATTAATTAATTGTTATCTAAAAAATGAAATTATTTAGCTAGCTAATCTGAATAACTATTTTGTCTGGTGACTTGAGGATTTTACTATTTTGAATTTTTTTACTAGAAAAATTGCAAAGGCAAGGACTAGATGAAAAAAGAGACCGAACTGTATATAAAATATAGGACTGGAAATATGAGGTCAAAGTTACCCTAATGTATCTATATATAATAGCTTGGGCTCATAGTCTAATTAGAATCAATATATCTATCATCATTAAAAAAAAATCAATATATCTATGCGAACTAAGATTGTTTCAATTAGTAAAGATTTGATTCATAACTTACAAAGTTGTGAGACCAAATCTTATTATTGATATGAAAACCTTATTAATAAATAATTTGTAAATACTTTTGTAAGTATTTTTTGAGCCTAGAGACATGCTTTGACTCTATTGAGTCTCTAAAACTTAACTTATCTAAATTTTTATTTGATAGATATAAAAGAATCAATATATCTATACAAGTAGTAGAAATCATTATTCACTCTTAGCTTATTTAAGGGAAAAAAAAAAGGAAAAGAAAGTATTGTTTACAAGCCTAATTAGTGGCTCATTTTGGCTCGTGTAAATGCACAAGGCCTTGCACTATTATAAAAATAAAGCCAAAGATGATGATATTATTTACAGATGATTTAATTGCCTGTAGTTATTTATATCCATTTAATTTTTTTTGGTGTATTTATATTATTCATATATTTTTAATATGTCAAGAATCATTTTTGAAAGCAAGACCTAACATCTCCTAACAACGTTAGCTTGCTTTCTTTTTTGTTCCCGCTATTCAGGGAGATAAGAGAACGTAACAATGGCATTGCTAATGAGAAAGGAAAAAGAAAATATCCAGAAATTGAGTAAGTTCGATCTCTTTCAAGCTTTTCAATTCAACGCTAGACAACTATTTTCACCATAAAGTTAATTGTTAGCTGGAAAAAGGAAATTAATTATTTCTTCATCACTAATTCGTGACTCGAGAATGTTTACAATTTTTTATGAAAAACTAGAAAACATCCTGTGTTTCATGGGTATCTGATGATCTGATGCGATGCATGGTATATAACAGTACAAGGATTCTCAACTTTATGAAATTTATGGATTCCCAGCTTCAGAGTCCATTTCCTAACAAGTCTATATCTCATCAAGTGTTGTGGTTGGTTGCATGGATTGCATAATGCCATTATACATATATGCATATATAAGATGAATGAGTCAAGTGCTAAAGTTAAGCAAGTTTCTCTTGGATCGGTTCCCATCTGTATCCTTAATCACGATATTAACTATTCTCTCCAGATTATAATATAAATCGTTTTTTAGAAATATTTCTTGATTTAAAATATAAGATATTGGGTAAATTTTATTTTTTTAATATTTATACCCTTACTTTATTTTTTATTCCTTGTCTTTAATGTAATTCATGGAGAAGTTTAAATATTCCACTCAACGGCATAAATGAAAATATGTGAATATTTTTAAAAAATTAAGATGTTAACCAACTTTTTTTTTTTTAAGTGTGAGTTAGTTAATAATGACTTATATTATGGTATAGATAGAGTATATTATTTCTAATTTCTCTAGACATAATGGTGTCATTCGAGATGCCATTATTTTTCGGTCCTTTATAAATCGAATCCAAGTAGAGTGGGTTCTATGATATGATGTATAATTTTATGTTTTTTCCAATAAAAGTTGTCCAATCATTAAAAAAAAAAAAAGAGGATGAATGAACATATATATTTTTAGAAGCTACACTCGTCTTGTTACATATGCAGACACTAGAGGGCTTGATAGCAAATTATAGGCAAACTTGTTTTCTTCAATAATTGTAGAAGCATATTATTTTTCAGTTTGGTTGTGTCAAATAATTAAGGAGGAACAGATAACTTTTCAAGTAGACAACAGGAATCCTTTTAAATAAATATTTCGAAGCGTAGTATCATAATTTTTCAATTAATTTTTCAATCATAATTTTTCAATCAATTAGTTGGATTCACCTTAGCGTGAGTACTTTAATTCAGCATATTGAACTTTGGAAGAAAATTCAATTCAGTGAAAAATTTTCAATTCTCTAACTGCATTATCTATTCTCTTTAATTATATATACACTGAATTTTTTTTTTCTCTGAATTTTATTTCAACTTCATCCAGATTTCTATTCTTTATCCTACCCTGATCTTACAATAAATATAAGTTTCCAATTTACTCATCAATCGCAGGTCAACAAGAAGGAATTATTCACTAAGATCTCAAAAAGCACTCAGAAGAAGATAGCAAGATTGCAATGTAAACATGAGAAGCTGCTTTGAGTCCATCGAGGGTTACAAGTTACAATCGGAAGCCATGAAGATGTTGAGTAGATAAGGGAAAATTACTTTGAGGTCTCTCAACACGTTTAAATACTACAAGATCAATTCACAATGAATCTTGTGGTATTTAATAAAAACTCCCTTTTTAATCCCTCGCTGATGTTAGAGAAGGATCTTGTCTCTCCCTAATTCATTGCTAATGTATCATTTTAGAGAGCGAAGAAAATCTCTTGCTAATTTTCTTTGCTAAATGTAATTTTTAGAGACATCAAAATTATTTCTTGCTAAGTGCTTGGCTAATTTGTCATTTTCATGATGCCCCTTGCTAATATTATACTAGGCAATTAAATTGCAATTCCACGTTAAATTGACCTTTTAGCAGTGAATGAAGGAATTTTGTTTTTTATTTTTTTTTTGTTTTTGCATGCTAGGTTTGGCCACTGAGTCTTTTAAAAATGGGCTTGGCTAGTCTTTTTTATGCCCAGTATTTTTCTCCTGATAGCATTTACTTGAAATTCTTGAAAATTATTTGGTTAAAAATGTTAATATTTTACAATACTATTGTTAAAATTGTTTGGTTTGCTTTAATTTTTGAAAAATAACAAAGTAGTTATTATCTTAACAATTATAGTAATTTAGCTTCAAGGATTTATAAACTTTTTAATTAATAAAATAAATTTGAAAAACTTAATTGTCATTGGTTAAGCGTTTTGTCATTTGGTAAAAGAAAGTTGTTTTTGACTTAACCTTCATAGGCATTCAGCTATAAGAATTAAAAACCTTGTAGATTGATATAATAGATATGATAATTAATTATCACTGGTTAAGTGGTTTGTTGTCATTCGCTGAAATAAAATAGTCTGTGCTTTAACTATTATAATTATTTAGTTTAAACTTTTAGGGACGCATTGTCCATTATCGTCTAAGCTTCGGTCGGCCGTCATCGAAGCTTCGGGAATAGGCAATGGTGGAGTTTTTTTTAGATGAGCAATATAATCATTTCTCAAGAAAACTTCATGCGAAAAGAAATAATTTAAAGATTTCGGAGAAATTAACACATTTTATGATGGTTCATCATTGTTAAGAAAATTGGATATCGATTTTGAAATAGAATTGTATAAGATAATGTCAAAAAAGAAATAAATTTGCATATGTAATTATATATACTATTTATATACTGTTTCCAACATATTTGTGATTAGAAGATAAAAAAATAATATATTTTATTTTAAAATTTGTTATTCCATTTATAATCAAATATAATAAAAATTAATTTAATATATAAATTAGGATTGCATATAGGTATGGTCGGGCATGGTATCACCCCTGCTCAATACTCAACCTGGTGTGCAGTTTATTTTAAATTATAAAATATTATAAATTGTAATGCCCAAGAAAATTAAAAATCTATAACATATATCTTATTTTAGAACTTATTTCTTTTAAATTGTAAAACATTTTGTTAAATAATAAGAACTGTGACCCACTAATTTTTTCAATCTACCGTTTCAGTTTTTAAAACATTAATTTACCCCATGCATATAAAAATATGTTATTCCATTGCATATAAAAAAATAAACAACTATTTGTGTTTTTTTCATACAAATTATTTTAGAATTTGTTAGCCTATTCAAATGTTTGATCTCCACATAAAATTAATTTTTTTATAGGAAAAAAATTAAATTTTAAATGATATGTTTTTGTTTAAAATTTATTACTTGTAAGTATAAATAAAGATTTATTTTATTTTAGGATTCCTTATACATCTGAGTGCACATAAAAAATACACTTCATGTGATATGCCAATTTGGATTCCTCAATCCTCACATGTCATTCACCCATTCGCCAACTTCCTCTTCCTTCTTGTCCTTGCAGGTCGCTTTCACCAACTGTGGCTTCACACGTCACAAGCTTCAAGAATGATTCATCTTGAGAAACTTCGCCATGATGATCCGATCCAAAGCAACACCATCGGGGATTTTGGAAAATCTTTCTAAACCCCACAATTCTCACATTTTTCTTCAACGCTACCTTCCCCATCATCGACATTTCCTGATCTGGCTTCTCTCCACTGACGGAAATCTCCCTACCATCTTCACTGATTGGAAACAGGGGAATACCGGGAAGAAGACAGGGAAGAAACAGGGTGGGGACAATCGCTTACTTCAATGGACGTTGACTGTTTGTTGGTGGTCCGAATGAAATCGCCGGCAACCCAGCGGTTCCCGTCATGTCGTCGTCTCTGAGAATGGTTTTCGTGAATTGAGCTGGCGGCAACAAATTCGAATCGAAGACTTTGATTATATCGAGCACGCAAAGATCTTGTGAGAAACTGATTTTTAGTCGTATGAGAGCTTTTATTTCAGGGACGAATTCATCTTTTTTACAACGTTTTTCCACGCAGAGCCTTTTTCCCCCCATCGTGATTTGAGGGATTTTAGGCTTCCAGAGGAAAGTGCAGAGTAACTTTCCTGGAACAACCAAACAAGCCACGTCCCTTTTCTTCATCCTATTTTCCTTAAACCAAACGGATCCTTAGAGTCTTCAATGTCACACATTAGTGCTGCAGGTCCTTACACTCGTTCGACCTCCCCCGTGAATTATCATGTTTTCTTGAGTTTTAGGGGAACAGATACTCGCACGAACTTTACTGATCATTTGAATTCTGCGTTGGTGCGGTAAGGAATTGTCACTTTTAGAGATGATGAACTTAGAAGAGGAGGAGTTATTTCAGAGGAACTCCTCCAAGCTATAGAGCAATCTATGTTTTCCATTGTTGTCCTCTCTCAAAATTGTGCTTCTTCTTCATGGTGTTTGGAGGAATTGGAGAAGATCATGGCATCCAGACAAGACCTCGGCCAAATAGTTGTCCCAGTTTTTTATGGTGTAGACCCATCTATTATTCGACACCAAGAAAATCTGGTTGCAACAGCTTTTGAGAAGCATGAAGTAAGATTTTCATATTATAAAGTGCGAAGATGGAGGGAAGCTTTGACCAAGGTTGCCAAATGCCTAGTTATCTGGTTGGTATACAAGAAATAAGTAAGATTCAATCTCTAATATTTATATTGTCTTTTATCTCTTTTCGTCCTTTTTTTCCCTTTTGGTTGGGATTCTAAATGAAGGTAAGTATGATTTTAGGCCCTTGATTTTCAAAATGCAAACATACTTTAAAAGTAAAATGAAGGTTTGTATTACATCAACATAATTAAAAGCTTAACAAAGTTGACTATTATAACTTTTGCAAGTAGTGAAGATGTCAAGTACTAATAGTTGTAAATTTGAATAAGTCTGTCGAGACTTCATGATTTAGGGAAAATAATATTGAAATACATTGGACAATACAGGAATGTTGCAAAATGACACTTACTGGACATTTCATCCCGGTTTTTTTAATACTTATTATTAATCTAAAAGTATTTGGAGTTATTCTATGTGATTATAGAAGGTGTCTGGATGATTAACTTAACCCTGTAGCAATCAATCAGGTAAAAATATAACACTAAATGAAAGTGTAATTTCTGTAGTTGCTAAGAAAGAAAAATGTGCTTCTTTTCAAATCCTTTGTATCCTTTCCTTGATTTTTATTGCCATGTATTTTTAACTTACCAAAACATTAATAATTTGATCTTCACAGACATGAAGCAGAAATTGTTGAAGACATCGCTAAATTTGTATGGAACAAATTATGCGAGGTAATCCCATCAAAATTTGAACATTTAGTTGGGGACATTCAATCGATGGTAGAGAGGATAGTCTCCCTTTTGAAAATAGGATTGGATGAAGTATGCTTCATGGGGATATGGGCGTTGGGTGGCATAGGCAAGACAACTCTTGCTCAAGTTGTTTATGAGGCAATACGAAGCAAGTTTGATGCTGCTTGTTTTCTTGCTGATGTAAGGGAAGTTTCAGAAAAGGAAGGCTTAGTTTTCTTACAAAAGCTACTCCTTTATTATGCTTTGGAATGTCTGCCATTAATTGATCAATTATATGAACTTGAAAGCCTTCAACTGTGTTGTAGCAAAATCAGAAAACTGTGGAATGGGACACCGGTATACTTTTCTTCCACAGTCTTGAATAATATATGTGTGTTTATCTATATATATCCTACCTCTTGACTTTCAAAATATTGATATTGCTCCGTTGTTTTGTGTCTTATATATCGGTCAGTTTTTAGGCAAGTTGAGGATCATTGATTTAAGTGGTTCTGAAGATCTAAGTGAAACTCCAGATTTTAGTGGAACTCCAAACCTTGAAAAGATGCTTCTTAATAATTGCCATAGCGGGTTCGGGTTCATGAATCTGTTGGGCAGTTGAAGAAGCTGGTTGAGTTGAGGTTGGCGAAGTGTGGAAATCTTGTAACTCTTCCAAGTTATTTGGAAATGAATAATCTAGAGCAGTTTATTCTTGGAGGATGCTTAAAGCTTGAGATGCTCCCTGAGTTTGGTAAAAATATGACAAGTCTATTTTTCCTTGATGTGGCAGAAACTTCAATCACCGAAGTTCCATCCTCCATTATTCATTTAATAAATCTCAAATATTTAGACTTGAGTTCTTGCAGGAGATTGAAGTCAATTGCAGAGCTTCCTCCAAATTTAATGATTTATGCAGGCAATTGTCTCTCGTTGATACCTGCATTCGCGCTGCAGGATCTCTATGTATCACATGCATCTAAGGTCCTTGATCATCATCTCCTCCATTTCCTATACTATTTCTTTATTCTCACCATATTAGATTGTGAATAAAGGAAGAATTTTGTCCATCAAAAAAGAGGGGGAAAAAAAAACCATTGTCTCTTGAATTTTGTCATATAAAATCGGAACTCAACTTGTACCCCAAAAAGACACTCAAATTGGTCTGCCAAAGATAAGTACTCCTAGATAGATACTCCAAAAACTTTTTTTTTTGGCTTTGTTTTTTTTTTAGTCTTAAATATATTTGCCAATTCAAAATGGTCCTTCTAATGGGGAAATTAAAATTGTGTACATGACTGTCCACCAGTAAAAATTAAGCTTGGAAAAATAGCCTTGTTTTAAGCTTGACGATGTTTGAATTTGGATATAAATTAGTTGATAGTCATGAATGATAGATTTTTTTCACCCAAAAATTGAGGAATCATATTGTCACACACCCTGAACTTTTAAAGTGTGATCAGGTAGAATATAAGAAAACTCATATTTCATAAGCCTAAATCCATATAATATTTGACATATTAATTACTCAAACTCATCATATAATTGTCATTTATATTAAATAACTATTAGTATTAACAAAATATTTAAACTTCTTGTAGAAATTTCTGCAGAGTCTCCCCTATAAGTTGGACTATCCGAAATCTCTACAACCTATCAAAAGAATATCCAAGCAGCATTTGAAATTCTACTCCAATACAGTATATATATACAATCCTAGAATAATTTAATCAAGGATCTTGCCTATAAGATTCGTGGAGCAAATTTAGAACAAAACCAAAATACTTAAATATTTACATTAATTCACAATCTGGACAGAGCAACAAAATATTTTTTGTTTCAATGAGTCCCACGAGACCAAATGAAAAGTAGGTTCACTTCTATTATCTAAATACCCAAAAATTCTTTCAGTAAATAACGTTTCCAAATAATAATAATAATAATAATAAACAAAAATGATAATTATAAATATACAATAGGAAATAAGAGACTAATCTAATTACAGAAGGTAGTAAAAAAAATAACACAATTTAATCTTAATAATTGAGTGAATAAAATAGAAAAGGAAAAGTAGAGAATCGTGAACAATTATTTAGAGATGAACTTTTTATATAAAACAAATCACAAACTACAATGATTAAGAGCAAGAATATGACTTTGAAAAACTTATTTTCTATTAGACCTAAACAAAACGAATAACAGGCGTAGACACACAGTCCATAAGGGTAAGTAACATCTGACATGGTTAGAAGCCATGAAAAAACAGGTATAAGCATAAAGCTCACGAATAACAAGCATGGATTATGTTCACGAAATTACACCCTCTGTTCCACATGTGTTGGCCGATACACAGGGCTAGCACCTCCAATGTACTCTGCTAACTAGGTGTGCCATGGCACGATAAGGGCTAATAATACTATTGTTAGCAACCAGTAGTCTATATTCAGTCCTGTAAAATATTTTTGGCATACATGGAATCTATAAACTCTTGTAATTCAAATTGTTCTTTAATTTGAAAGATATAAACGATCTTTTCACCTGTAATTTATCTGATCCATGCATGTATGATATATATATATATATATATATACATTTTTAAAAATAAAATACTATGAAAATACCTACATGATTAAAGTTGAATCATAATCAAACTAATTACCTATGAATGAACTAAATCTTAATATAATTTTTTTTAAAAAAAATCTATTCAGAATAATTAAAGTAAATAAATAAGGTAAAAGAAAGATCATTGCTTCTATGTATTAAAGAATGTTATTTACTTATTTGGTATGCTGTCAAGTTCCTAAAATTCTCTTCTCTCAACTTTAATTAAGCTTCTCCTCTTCTGGAATTCTTATTAGACATAATAAAACTTTAATATATCTTTCTACAAATTGAATCAATTTTCCATATATCCTCTTTTATGCCTCCCAAGTCCTCCATTTTTATTCTTAGCCAAACTAATTGCATTGTTATTCCTAGTTATACTTCTTAATCATCCTTTTCCATGTATTAACATAAATATTATAACACACACCCATATCATAATTTTCTTGTTCAGCAACAAAATTCAAGCCTTCAATTTAATATTAACTAAAGAAACAACTCTCCCCTTAATCATACAGCTCTAAATCAAAAGGGCAAGAAAAGAGTTAAAAATTTAACATCTAAAGCAAGAGAAATATCAATGTTCAGTACACACACCAGCAACACAAAGAAGAGAATGAAAAGTTCAATTAGCTAACGTAGCATAGTGGAATAGAGAATGAAAGAAGACATCAACAGCATAGAAAATAAGAGAAAGAAATTATTAAGCAAACCTCCAATAATAGCAAATCCACCGCTCAACCTTCACGAACGAAAAGAAGGGAGGAGGAGATCACGGTTCTATCAAGCTTTCAACAGCAGTATATATATATATATATTTTCTGACTACACCTACCCAGACCAACAAAGTGGAGAAGAAAAAAAACGAAAGAGTCAAAGAAACAAAGAATCCGATGGAGATGAATGATGGAGGAAGAAGAATGGAGAGCGAAGGTCAGTGGAAGTTTAAAGAATTCTCTTTCTCTCTCGCACTTGTTTGCTCTACTCTGTCTCTTATTCACTCACCAGATTTTTTATTTTTATTTTTATTATTACTATTACTACTACTATTTTTTTTTTATTTTGGGATTATTACACATATCTTTGAAGGACCCATCAAAAGAAGAGTAATATATGTTGGGGACTAAATTTAGAAAATTTATGTTTACCAAAAAAAGTAAGAGAATTTATGGATAGAAGTTCAAGAGAGTATTATGCTATTATTTCATGGATAAATCATGCTTATCATCAAATTTACTCATTAATTAACAAGATATTTCTTTTGTTACAGCATGCCAGGTCTGTGCAGGGTCCCCCTTCACCTTGTTTATGACCCCCCATGGGAATATCTTTGTTGGAGCGAAGGAATCCCAAGAAGGTTTGGACAGGGTGAATATTGTCGAAGTCGGGGTGAATCAGGAGAAGTAGTAACCATAACAGCGGACATGCCATGTGACCTTGCTGATTATGAGGGAGATTGGTGGGCAATTGTTGTGTGCCTTGTTTTTCAAAGCCTATATAAAGAAGCATGGAGAGGTTTCCGCATAGACTGGATGTTCCAAGGTTATTGCCATCCTTATAAATATTGTAGATCTTGGATCGCTCCTGGTAGTAAGGTTGAGTTTCGAGTTCATGTAGGATATTATCCCTTCCATAAAAAAGACTGTCGACCACATCCAGGTGGTGTAGGCACCCAGCTTGATTTAACCCTTCCTTTTCCATTAACTAACATTGATTGCATGCAAAGATGTTATGAGAGCTTGAAAATAGTAGACTGTCGATGGCGTCTGGTTTATAATAGTGATTTTGATGCATGGAGAGCAAGTTCTAGGGGTAACCCTTTTTTAGGGTTAGATTATGGAAGTGACTATGATGCAGGAAGATCAGCACCATCATCTACATGTGATTGCAGGAGCAGGTAATTAGGCAATTACCAAGTGCTTCATACTGTGTTGTACTTGGTAACTTAATGAATTGCTTTCTTCTCTTCCGGTATTCCCATGCTCTTGCGTATAGCCCTTGACAACTAAAGTACTATCCGCAGAATCATTTAACTGCTGGCAAAAAAAAAAAAAACAAAAAAATGAAAGTGCTTAATTAGCTCATTTGGATCATTACTTCATGACGTAAGCATGCTATGCTTTTTCATTTTTTATGTGATATGCACTTTTTCATTAAAACTTATCACTTCTCTCTCTTTCGTATTGCAAATTTTATGGGTTTGTCATAACCTAGAGGTTAATTGCATTTGTAAGTTGAAGATTGGTGCTTGTATTCTTCTCTGCTTGATCTATTGATGCTCTCATACAGGCGCCAGTTTGATATATTTAAGTATTTAACCCTTCTGTCTTAGTTCACTGCTTATTCATGAAGATGAATGTTTGTAGGAGGAGGCTCTTAAATTATTGGAAAGAGTTTTGCGCTTGTTATGCCGGTAATGTTGGTGAAATGAGTTTAAATTCTTGGCATGAGTTTTAAGCTACTCACTCAAGTGATAATGGTCATGACGACGATGACGACATTATTTTTTTCCATGATGAAGTCTGCAGGTAAACTTCCTCTGAACTTACATTGTTTAATGTATTGTTCGCAAGGGAAAAAAAAAAAAACCCAATGTACTATTTGGAAAACACTCCCCGTTCTTTTACTATTTGATTTGTTCTTGAATTTAAGGAAAAAGGTTATTGATTCCTTAAATTGCAGCCGTGGCTACGGAGAAGAGACGGTAATTTGGACCAACGTTGACAGGCCAGCCCAAATCCACCCAAAAGTAGTTGGGACCGGGTTTAGCTATATGAACTTTTTTAAAAAAGTATGATTCTTTAAATTCGATCTGAATAAAATCGACTCGAATTGAGCCCGACTATTACAATTTTTGACTTTATATGTATGTAAAATAGATAATTTTAATCAAGCTCAATAGGCTAATCTGAACCCGTCCAAAAAAAAGTTAAGGTCGGATTTGACTATATAGGCTTTTTAAGAGAATAGGATATTTCAAGCTCGATTCGAATAAGTCAGACCAAAATTGAACTCGACTCAAATAAGTTTGATTTACTCGAATGATCAGCTCTATGGAGAATGATGAGGAGGATATCAAACACCTATTGTTGCATTTCCTTCTTCCTCAAAGCACAAAATTCAGGTACACTAAAATAAATTATATTTAAAAATTTTATTTTCTATGTTTTTTTATTTTTCAAACGAGATTAAAATCCTGTGTGAAAGGAACAAATCTCTCGTTATGATTATAATTGCATTTTATCAGGTAGAAAATTATGACATGGAGTGCCTGTGGGGGAGATGTTAGAGATGTTGAAGGCAAATGGATTATGGGGCTTCTATCTCATTTGAACCATATCCTAAAGGCTAAAGGGATAACTAAGGGACTGGAGCTATGTTGGGATCTTGGTTGCAGACAAGTAGAAGTGAGCTGGGATTGCAAAGACAGCATCAACAGTCATCCGTTTCAGGAAGTTATTTTGGAAGCTAGGGAGTTAATCTAGAGAGATTGGTTTCTTATTTTTAATTTTACTTTTGGAGAGGCTAATGAAATTATGAATATTTTAGTGAGTTCTTCTCATGATTCAAAGTACCCATTTTGGGTTTTTGATCGATCATCTTCCACCTTGTTGCTGGAAGGTGGTGCATGATGAAATAGTGACTAGAGTTGCTTGAGATGTGGTTACTTCTTGTTATATACCTCTTTGTTAGTTATTAGATAATATATATACATGTTTATTCACAAAAAAAAAAAAAAAGAGAAGAAATTTATGATATGCATGTTGAATCACTTGTATAGTATTAGTTTTATTCAATGACTAATGCAAATCATTGGAGGGTTGTAAATTGTTGATCCTAGCATCGAAGTTCTTCATAACTAAATTCTCAGCATGGTAGTTTAAAATAAAATCTGGTTATTCAAACAATTTCACCTCAACCATCACCATGCAAGAAGGATTAATTGACCTGCATTCCCTTCCGTCATAAAGGAGCTATCAAGTAAATCCTCAAGCAATTTATGCTGCCCAAGATGTAATAGTTGTGGGGGGGAAATATTCAATGAATTGAAAGAAGCCTAAAAAGACCACAAAAAAAAAAAGTCCTCTTACTTCACCCAAGTTTTTTGGGCCAATATTTTCGCCCCAAGCTTAATAAACCTGCAGGGCTATAAAATCATTAACATATCATTACATGACAAATTGAAAATCTCCCTGTTATCAAGAGGTTGAAACAATATGAAGAGGGATATTTAATCAGAATAATAGGAAAAAGTGAATGCAAGTAAATAAAACAAGAGATAATGTAATGTTTTGTCTCTCAAATTTATTTTAGTTATTAATTTAGTCATTTAAGTTTAATTTTTATCGATTTAATTTCTTAAATTTATTTTGATTATCAATTTGGTCTTTGTTATTTAAAAAGGGGGTAACATTGATAGAATTTATTGGCATGATAACAAAATATTGATAATAATAATGTAGAGTAATTAAAAAATTAAGGATCATTTTTACTCTTTAATTTTACTTGAAAGGTCACAAAAAACTCAACTTATATCGCTCAATGTTAAAGATTCTCCCTTTTATCACTTTGACATTAAAAACACTTAATGTTCATTAGTCATTAGTGGTTCTCACTATTTTTTAATATTTTTTTATTAGGTTAATGATTAATTTTGTCCATCAACTTTTATTTAAAAGGTTAGTAGGCACCCTCAACTTAAATATTTTATAATAAAAAATATTAAAAAATGTAATGTTGAAAAAGAAAGGAAAGCAAACCAGTTTCAGAGCTCATTATATAGATAAGCACCGAAACTCAACGTCCCTGCATCTTTTAGATCTAATTTTCATAGTTCATATTTACAATTTTTTAACAGATATTTATTAAATAATTTTTTTTGAAAAATAATCATTAAGAGATTGTCTTTATTTCAGATTCTATATCCATTAAAATATTTTTAAAAAAAAGTAAAAGTAAAAAACTATAAATATGGACCATCCATATTAAATCTGAATAATTTGGAGGTGATAAGCTCTCAATGCTTATTATTATCTTTGTGATGAGTACTGAAACTGGTTTTGAAAGAAAAGAACATCACAAATATATGAAAAGATTAAGAAAATTTTCTTATCATTTTTCTGTGATTTATGTCCTTATTTGTAATTTTTAGATCACTTCTTATAACTTTTTTAGTTCATTTTTATCATTTTTTAATTAACTAATAATTAAAACTAACGTTACAATGCAACTTTTTTAAAAATTTATGAGAAATATAATATAAAAATGAGTTTGGAATTGCACGTGCTCGAATTGCTAGATAGTCGCACGTGGCATGTTGTCAGAGGCGTTTAAAGGTGTTTAGATCATTTCCATACGTACGAAAAATGGCTTTACAAACTTTATATTTTATATTTATTGATTTTATTTTTATTATTTTTGATAGAAAAATGAAGGTTAGTTTTTTTAATTAATGGTAAATGAATAAATTAATTTCTAAATTATAAATCTAGAAATATTTAAAATCCTAAACTCATTTTTTATGCAATATTTCATTTTAATTTTTAAAAATGATACAATCTAATCTTTGTTGTTAATAAAAATTAATCTTGATCATTAGTTGATAAGAAAATAATAAAATATAATTATAAAAATTTTAAAAAAAATTAAAATTAAAGACAAAAACTCAAAAATTACCCTTTTGTATTAAATATTTCTAAAACACTAAATAAATACGTTTAAAAAATGAAAAAAATAAAATATTTATTAAAAAATTAATATACAAATATATTTGCTTTAATTTTTTGGATAATTTGAATACTTTTTGGGAAATATTTATATTTAAAAAGGAAGTATTTTTGTCCAATATATATAATTTAATAGTCAAATACATATGATTAGATAGATGAAAATAAAATTTTAAAAATAAAAAAAATGTTTGTGTTTTGTATTCATATAAAAGATGTTTGTATGATTTTTAAAAACAAAATAAAGTATGTGTAATTAAAATGATATGAAGAAGATTTCAGAATATTTTACTCTAAAATTAAAAGGGCATAAACTTGAGCCTTTCTGCTTTTTAACCAAACGAATAAATACCGATGTGTAGGTTCATGTGAGTCAGCTCCACCCTTGAGATAAGACACGTGTGGAACGCTGGCGACGATGAAGATGGGGCCTTCTACTTCCGTCTTATTTATCGAATGTGGTTTGCACTTTCTCTGGCCAAAAGAAGAATGTGGTTTACACTTTACACTTGTTAGTTAAAAAACAGAGAATGACATATTGTGACCTGTGCCAATTTTTCTTAAATTAATGGGTAAAATTGAAAGATTAATTTATGTTTTTTATTTGATACCTTATAATTTTGATCACTTTTTATTTTGGACTAAAAAGCAAAATTATATGTTCAAATTTATCTAAAATTTTAAACTCATCTTTTATATAATATTTTTGATCAACATTGAAAAGTGAAAAAATGTATCACTTACCATAAACAAAAATACTTTAACCGTTAGTTTATTAAAAAAATGATAAAAAAATTTAAAAATCATGTAATTTGAGAGGTTCTTTGTTCTTGTTTGTAATTTTTGGATTCTCTTATTTAATTTTTTTATATTTTATATTATTTTCTAGTTAACAAGTCATTAAAGTTAATATTTATTAAAAGCAGTAGTTATATTATATTATTTTTAAAAGTTGAGGGAGAATATTATATGAAAAAAATAAATTTATGGGCCACAATGATAAATGAAAAATGGTAAAGTAGCAAATTTGGCCACAAATTATTTTTTAAGGAGCATCTAAACTATCAAATAGTGTAAAATAAATCACGAATTTTTAAAAAATGAAACATTAGTAGCTCGCCGTAACTTCAGCTAACGGAAGTTATATGAAACCCACAATGACACGTAGCACAACATGAGCACAACACATCAGCATCGTAAAGGTGCAAATTCAACCACAAATTATTTTCTGATGAGCACTAGGCAGCCTCTACCATAAAAAAATGAATCATCTAAAACCTTTTCCTCAATTTTGGCCAAATATTGTTTATTTTTATACTTACAAGGCCCATAAAATATTAATCTCTCCAATCTCCTTGCCTTTATTCTCAATATCAACTCTAAAAGAAGAGATTTGATGAGTTTTTATCTAAAGACATTCATAAAGATGATGCCAATGAAGTATAAGCTTAATTTTACTATGTCTGAGAGAAGCTTGATTCTAGCTTAGTTTAATCACAAATTATATCTCCTACTTCGTTAGTGTCGTCTTCATGAATGTCTTCAGATAAGAACTTTTTAAACCTCTTCTTCTTAAGCTAAGATTGAGAGCGAAAGCAAGAAGATTGGAGAGGTTAATCCTTTATGGACCTCGTAAATATGAAAATAAGCAGTGTTTGGTCAAAATTGAGGGGAAGGTATTGGATGGTCCCTTTGTTTTATAGTATAAGCCACCCAGTTGTCACGGGCTGAGAGTCTGGCGTAGCACACGACGCCCGTGCATCGTCTTGGAGGACCCCATACTCCTCAAGACAAGCCTTACCACATACGAATCACACTGGTTTCGCCCTGCCATGGGCTCATCAGGGAGGCGGCACTAGCCCCCGACCAGTTGTGCACTTAGCCCGAAAACTAAGGCAGAACGCACCAATGCCAATGTCGCCTCCTTTACCCATATTGTGCGAGGCTAACCAGCGGATTGTTTATTATCTTGGTCTTTACACGGTCACGGAGATATCATCCGTGACACAATGATCCTTAAAAAATAGTTTGTGATTAAATTTGCATCTTTACCATGCTAATGTGTCATGCACGTGTCGTGCCACGTGTCATTGTGGGCCCCACATAATATTCGTAAGTTGAAGTTAACAGCGGGGTGCTAGATACTCCATTTTTAAAAGTTTAAAATTTATTTTACACTATCTAATAATTTAAGTTATCAGATGATTCTCGAAAATTAGTTTGTAGCTTTTGCTACTTTACCCAATTAAAAAAGTGTGTGCATGAATCATCAACTCCTGTCCAGTTCCTAGATAGCTGTATGTGATAACATAATGTCAGAGATGTTTAAATCATTTCCTTATGTATTATTTTGTTTTTATTATTTTGGTATCAAAATAAGGTTAGTTGTTTTTTTAATTAATAAAGTTAGATAAGTCTCACAACTTAAGAAAAAAAGGTGACTATGCAAAAACACATATTACTAACAAAAATTGGTCAAAATGATAAGAATATAGATATAATTTATAATGTCATGGGTTTAGATCTTAATAGCGATATGAAAATTTTGTTAGGAGATAATCTATAAATAATTTTATAAACGCATTTTAAATTTAGAGGTAAATCGTGGTCTTAGCGGATTATATAGACCTAACTAACGTAAACTTTCAAAGAGAAAGGAAAAAAACACGCTACATAATTGTTATCAATTTTTTTAACACTTTTCAAATACACAATTTTATATGCAAGTTTTTCGGTCGTGCGTATGTACAAGTGGATTCCCTTAAAGTATATTTGATTTTTTTTAATTTTATATAAAGCTTTAGTTTAGTCATTTAATTTTATAAAATTTTTGTTTAATCCTCTAACCCTAACCCTGACAAAATTAATATAAAATAATTATTTTTTGTGTTAATCATTATTATTTTAAAAAATTAAATTTAACATGTCAAAATTTGATAATATTTTATCAAATTTAATTTTTCAGTGTAAAAAATTTGTGTTAATAAAACAAGTGGTGTTGCATTAGAAAACAAAAAAAAACACATTATAAAATTTTAAAAATAAAAAAAATCTTATTCAGGGATTGAAAATGCAATTTAAGCCTATGGATTCTCATTCACTTTCTTATATAAAAAATAATTATCTCATACCAGTGGACAAACATTGCTGCGTCGGTTCACGTGACACGGCTCCACCCTTCAGATAAGACACTTGTGGAACGCTGGTGATGAAGGTGGGCCTTTTTTATATGTATATTTTTTCTTTTAAAAAATATAAAATATTTTTACTATGTAAATATATTTATTCTATCATTAAAAAAAATTGAATTACTCCATCTATCTTTATATATGAGATATTTTTAATCGAATCTCACATATTAATAAAGATTTATTATTTAGTTGAACTCACATAAAAACATAATGATTTTCTAGTTTTACTTCTAATAATATCATAATTAATATCATGATGGTGGTAGAAAAAATATATAATTAATGATATATTTTATTTTTCAAGACAAGGATAAAGTCGTCTAATTATTTAAAAATATCATTGTCAATTTAGAGATAAAATAAGCTTTTAAAAAATATTTTATACAAGGAGGATGAAGCGAGTAATAACACACTACTATTGTTTTAAAGGAAGAAAGAATAAATTAAATAGATGGCATTTCAGCAGTGAGGTTTTTTTATATATATTTTAAATACTAAATTCAAATTACACATATATTAGTAAACTCATTAATTATTCCACGCAGGCATGATCTTTGGTTCCCCCCCCTAACGGACAATGACATGTTCAAACTTTAGATGGAAAACTATATCTTATTATTGTCTCTAGCTCCAATATTATTTATCTTAGAATTATATTTTTTTTAGAGAAAGAAAGAGTATGACGTGGCTTTCTAATATAGATATGCAGTTTTTAAAAATGCATTTTCTTATTAAAAATAATATTGTTCAAGACATTGTTGAATATTAAATGTAGACACATCTTTCTATGAGAATTTAAAGCTTGGTTTATCATATTGTAAGAAACTAATCCTTTCTACTAAATTGAACCTGACGGTAGCTTTCTAATGTTTTAGTATTCATGAAAATGAACTCGTGTAGGGAAAAAAAACTAGCCTTTTAAAAAATAGAATAAAATACAATGACCTCCCTTTCATTTTTTTAAAATTACCAAGACACCACCTTTATTTTTTAAATCGACACTTTAATCCAATTTTCAATACACTTAGAAATATTCAGTAAAAAATTCTAAAAAAATTAATTTATTATTTATAATTATGTTTGAAATTTTAGAGTTACTAATTTGCCTTTATCATCTAATTATATATTTAAAGAGGGTATTTTGATTTAATACATGTAACTTAATGGTCAATTATTGATTAGGTAGGTGAAAATAAAATTTTAAAAATAGAGAGAATGTCTGTGTTTTTATAACTATTCATACTAAAAAAATTCGTATAAATTTTAAATATAAAAATACATCTATAATTAAAATAAAATAGAGAGGATGTCAAAATATTTTACTCTGAAAAAATCCGAGTTCAGTAGTGATAAAACGGGGGGGAAATACTTCAACACCACGCATTGGCCTTACCAGACAAATAGTGCTCCATCGAGTAACATAACTGGGCTCCACCATTAAAGATAGGAAACGTGTGGAATGTGATGGTGAAGGTGTGGCCTTCACAAGGTATATTCATTCCGGTTCAATTTATACAAGATGTTTGAGATTAAAAAGTTTTTTTCTTTTCTTTTTTGACCAACTGCCTAAAAAAGGTTATTATTTTTATTTTACTTTATTTGATAAAAGAACTTCTCAAATTTCAAATTGTGTCCTTATTAATTGAAAAAAGATTATGATATTTTGTTATTTGCGGAAATGTTTATTTAAATTAAATAGTAAAATTTTAAAAATATTTTATCTCATTATTGAATAACTTATAATCAAGTTTACTTTTGTTATTATATAAAACATCTTATAAATAGAATCAAATTATTGTTAGGATATATGTTATAATTCTTACGGTTATTATATAATTTTTATGAAAAATTAAGATTATTGTTAGGATATGTCTAATAATTCAAAGAAAAATTTAATAAATGTGACAATGTAAAAATACAAGCTGCATATTTATTATCAAAAATTTTTTAAATATATTTTATTATCACATGCATGTTTTAGGTCGTTTGTGTATACATGGACTCTCGCTCGATCACTTTTATAAATATGAAAGTAATTATTTATTTTAATGTACTAAGGACATTTATGCTGTGTTTGGCTTGCAGAGAAAAATAGGAAGGAGAAAAACTGAGAGGAGAGAAAATAAAGAGAAGAAAAAAGTAAAAGGGTGTAATTTTAACCTTATTATTCACAAAAAACTTTTATATAATAGAATTTAATATTTTAAGATATTATATATAAATCAATCTTTATCATATAAAATTATTTTATCCAATTTAAAATTTTATTTATTAAATTATTAAATATATAATAATCTTAAAATTTGAAATTACAACCAAATATAAGGTACTCAATTAAAACTTAATCTGAAAATTTAGAATTAGTATTTATCTAATTAGTCTAAAAATTAAATAAACTACTTGTTTAACAAAAGTTCATGATCAAAATCTAATTATAATACAAATATTATGACAAGAATATAGGGAAGCAAGAGGTGACAACGAAAAAATTGATAGATAAATTTAGAAATAAAATGTTCTCTTCAAAATCTTTCCATATTTGAAGAGAAAAGTGGGAGGTAAAAATATGTAAGTCCCACGTGTTTTTTTCTTCCTAATTTTCTCTTCATAGCCAAGTAAGAGAAAATGTTGTTTTCCTTCCACTTTTCCCTTCAACTTTTCTCTCCCCTATATTTTCCTCTCCTGCCAAGCATAGTCTTAAAGATTTGAGAGTCTTTCAAGTCAATTATTTTATTGATAATAGTGGTTCATAATTGTTTAGGCTAAAATTAAAATGTTGCTTACCAAGGGCCATAACCTCATATGGGTTAAGTAACTAAAAAGTCAAACCCAATTAGCAACCTAAACAAAAAGGCCAGCCTAAATCAATGCAGTTAGATAAGCATATTGAAATCCTGTCAATTGTGGACTCGCCTCTTAGATTGTTGGTACATAAAATCACAATATCAAATAGGCCCAAATCTTGTGAAGGCATGGCCATTGGTCTCGAAATCTCAGAGACATAGACTAACAGTTAAACGATAACACACACTCTGAAGTGGACTGTGCATAGCCAATTCCTGATGTTTCACAAATACATTCCAAATTCCATGAGAGCAATAGCCACTACTACAAAAAGAAAACATTTTATGTTCCTCAATTTATGTCACCTTTTAATAAAGTGACATAAAAAATAAAAGCAGTAACAATTTTATAAATAAGTGTTGAATAGATATAAATATCTGCGTCAATTTCATAAAAAAAAATAGATGTCGAAAATAATCCACGTCTCTTTTTAAGAAAAATGGACGTGGATTTAATTGTTTAAAAACCAAGAAAATTAATTTATATTAAAAAAATAACATCACTTTTATTAAAAAATAGATGTAGATTTTATGACTAACATATTAAAAATATAAATTTATAACATACAAAATCCACATCACTTTTTATCTGAAAAGGGATGTGGATTTCAATTATAATTTTAAAATATAAATTTTAATTTAAAATAATCCACATCTCTTTTTGTAAAAAACGACCTAGATTGTATAGAAAATAATTTTATTATTTAGTGAATTTGAGTGATAAAATTTAAAAAATAAATTTTAAAATTAAAATAAGACATGTCTCTTTTTTATAAAAAAAGGATGTAGATATTATAGTTTAAATTTTAATATTTAGATTAAATATAAGCTAATCCACATTCCTTTTTAGCTTAAAAGGGATGTAGATTTGAGTGCTAAAATTAAAAAAAAAACTAAGCCAATCCACGTCCCTTTTTAGCTAAACAAGGATGTGGATTTGAGTGATAAAATTAAAAAAATAAATTTTAAAATTAAAATAATCCACATCACTTTTTGTCAAAAAAGGGATGTGGCTTTGTTTGCTAAAATTCAAAAAATATTTGAACAATTCCATGTCACATTTTAGCTAAAAAAGGAATGTGGATTTGAGTGACAAAATACAAAAAATAAATTTTAAAATTAGAGTAATCCACGTCTCTTTCTTTGTAAAAAAAGATGTGGTTTTTGTAGTTCAAAATTTTAAGTTGAAGACCGAGAAAAATAAGCAATTCCATATTGCTTTTTATTTAAAAAGCCACTTGGATATGATTAATCACGTTATTTTTTTCTTTAAAAATTACGTGATATATTTTCATTATTCACGTTGCTTTTGTAGAAAAAAGGACATGGATAATGAAATCATTTTAAACTCTGATAAACTCCCTCCCTCATGAATCCCTGTCTCTCATTCTTAAAAGTTAGAATCCTTTCTATTTTCTCTTTTTCTCTCCCCATGGTTGAGGCACTATAAAACCCAACCATGATAAGGCACTACAAAACCCAAATTGGGCAAGGCAAGATCCATGAGGAAGAGAGACCCATGCCAAGGTTAGATCTAGAGACCCATGCCAAGGTTAGATCTAGAGACCCATGCCATCCTCTACATTCTTCATTTTTCCTCCCCTTCGTTCGTTTGTTACACCAATTTGGGTTGTTGAACGTTGCTTTGGTCTAGGCGCTATTGGTTTTTCTTCTTCCATTCTGTTTGAAATGTGTTCTTTGATGGAGGTTTGATTTGTGAATCTTCCTTTACTATTTACGGTAGCTTCTTCTTCCTTTCTTGCATCAACTTCTTCATTGTCTTCCTTCCTCTATCACACTAATTCAAGTTTGAAGCTTTGAACCTCTTGTTAATTTTGAGTGTGGGTATTTCAATGGTTGAAGCTGTGTAATTTTCTCCTTTTTGCTAAGTTTGTGAGTGGCTATGTCAGCAATTGAAACGCTGGATTATCCTAGCCGTGTTAGAGTGGTAGGAAAAGGAGTCAGTTTAAGGCAGTACTTCGGAGCAACACCACGAAGATCGGGAGTTGTATGTAGAGCCACGCTTCATGAGATTCTAGATGAGGTTACTCAAAAGTACGAGCAAGATCGTGTGTTGTTTTGTGAGCAACTTCTTCAAGAATTCAAATCCATGGTTTCCAACATGGGAACTACACAGGGAACTGAGCAGCACGGACCCTAGGTTTTCAATTAGTTAAATATTCAATTTTTTCCATTTTTTCTATTTTATATTTAACCTTTTTATTTATTTCGCCAAACTTCTCCTGTGCTTCAAAGCACGAAAGATAGTCATAATCCACCAGAGATAGCAACGCATATTGATAGTCCCTCAGGAGATGATGAGACTTCTTGTTTTCTTTATTTAGATAAGCCCATGAAGCGGGTAGTTACTACAGCTCGGGTATACATGATCGGGAAAATAATCCATCATGTCAATATTCCAGACAACCAAGTTAAGGTGTCGATTGAGGTTATTCTTGAGCCTCATGCGACAGTGCCATTCTGCACTGATGAGGTTGTAAAATTAAGCCAAACCTTAGGTTACTTCATTCTATGGCCTAAAAAACTTGTTGACATAGATAGGATGAGATATGTGGGCAATACTATTTCAGAAACAAAATTGCCATATTATCTAGCCCTATTTCTTGAAGGGCAAGTTGTTTATATTTATGCATATATATTATTTAGTTTGGTAATATTTTTCTTGTTTTCATATATTGATTATATTTCTTCTATGTTGTAGTTATCACTAGTCTCTTTGTGTTGTCTGCCCATATTTGTATGAGATTTACTAGTTTTGCTCCATGGGCAAGCAACCTAGTGGTGAAACTAAAGATATATTTAACATGTAAGTTAAGGTTTTATAGTTTATAAACGTTAGTTTTTTTATATATTTAAATTGTTTTAATCTCTTATTTTTTAATTTAAATTTTATTATAGTTCAGTAAAGATATATCGTATAACGGGGGAAGTTACCACCCACCCAAAAGTGGAATAAAAAAAATGGCTCACTGACTTGGATTTTTTTTAAATGTGAGTAATTTTTATTCAAAGTTCATCTACAATCATTCCATATATGTTATTGTTTATGCTCATCATTTGATTTTTATTTGACTAATGCCATCGATAGATATGGAGTATAGTGTGCAGATACTATATTATCTCTTATATGTATGAAATTATTCAATTCTATACCAACGAGAATTTACACCTAGTATGTATTTTAATCTCAATGAAAATTTAGAGAGGGAATATAGAGGCTTTAGAATTTTACTAGATCTAATAAAAATCGTATAAAAATTTGTAGCTTTTTGACAATGAGTACCCCTACACTAATGAAGAGATAAATGACATTCAAAATAATTTGGCACGTCAACTTCTTCAAGAGTTATTTATATAGTCCAAATTTTATAGTTTGTTTAATTAAGATTTTAGCTTGACTTAGAAGTTAGAAGGCTAGAAACTTTATTTAGTATATTGTTGTAATTTGTTAAACTTTGATTGCAAATATTGAACACTTGAATATATAATGGCTTTAGTATTCCTTTAGTCTATATATGCTGCTGCTGCTATTATTTGTTGGACACATTGGATGTTGGGCTGTTGTTGTTGTGAAAATTTATAAGTTTATTGGCTGTAAAAAAAATATAAATTATATATTTTAAAAAATAATCCACGTCCCTTTTTTCATTATATGGGGCATGGATTATTCATAATCCACGTCCCTTTCCAACAAAAAGAGATATAGATTATTAATAATCCATGTCCCTTATTATGAAAAAGGGATGTTGAATATAATAATCCACATCTCATATTTGATAAAAAGGGACATGGATTATTCATAATCCACGTCTTTTTTACATGGATTATGAATAATCCACATCTATTTTTTCTTTAAAAGGGACATGGTTTTGTAATGAATTTGAAGCAAGGCATGAAGGGGGCACTAACGAGACCATTTACTTCAATTTGTATCACTTTGTCCATTTAGCTGGTAGGCCTCTTTAGATAACTAGGACCACAACACATGCCTTCATTAGCACCATATTTAATAGTTCATAATGCCTAAGTCCTAGCCTCCAAGCTGGACAATCCATGCGAGTATATTGCTATGAGATCTATGTTCCTGGTGGTATTTGGGATGTTCAAATACTGGGTGATCTATATCAATATCCTAGTCAAGGTGAAGTTACTTTTATTGGTGCCATTGTACCTCAATACATTCACGTTTCTCAAGAATACCTTGTCACATGCCAAGTTAGACCTCAATTAGTTTTAAATTGATCATCATTTCTTGATTAAATTATTTATCACTCGTGTACCATAATAAGTAATTTCTAAAGCTTTTGTTGCAAGTAGGTATCATCTAAATTTTTAGAGAGTTAATGACATATTATGTATTAATTGCTACTTTAATCCCTAGTCACATCCAAAGAGGCAGCTTTGAATACGAAGGACTATATCTAAGTACAAAACCCCTGAGGGTCACTGTAAGGACCTGATAAAGGTTAAGGTTTCATCCATTTGATGATGAGAGCAGAGTGAAAAGGCAAGTCTCGTGAGATGCATATTGTAGAAAATGAGAAATAGATTTAATAAATTTTATGTGGGTATATATGTCATTTACTTTTCTATGTATTATTTTAAGTCAGCACAACAATACTATAAATAACTTGTATACATTGGGTCTATTGAATAGAGAGTATTATTCATTTTATCAAGATATAATGCATGATTTTCTCTCAATAAGCAAACTCTATACACTCATAATCAAAAACTTTACATGGTATCCAGAGTATGGCTATTTTTAGGCCTCCTCTAAAACAAGATACATAAAACTTGGATCAAAGAATCCAAGATTCACATTCAAGATCCACTGAGATGCTGAGCAGAGCATACCTTTTCAACAAAATTAGGTCGATAAAAGAAAAGACCCAAAGCAACCATATAGCTACATGTATCAAACTTGGGTCATTCTTCAAGAAAACCCTAACATTCTTTTGAGTCAAACACGAATGAATGAAGACGCGAGTAAAGAAAGATCATACATTCTCCATTCCTTCACAAGCCTCAAAGATAATGCTCAAATGCTGAACGAAGAGAAGAAAGTGGCATCGGTGACAACCATTAATTTCACCTATCCATTGTATCTTCATCCTTTAAACATACAGGTCGTCACACTCATCCTTCATATTTTGACTGAAAGTGAAAACTACAGTATCTGGAGCAAAGCAATGCGAATCCCATTTCTTAGACAACACAAATTGGGATTCGTTGATGGTTCTCACACAAAGGAATTGCAAGATCTAGCCCTTCATGATTAGTAGGAACGTTGCAATGCTATGGTGTTATCATGGCTTTTAAATTCTGTCACGAAGGAACTTTCTTGCGGTATGGCTTTCTCGCAAAGTGCATCTCAAGTATGGAATGAACTTAAAGAATGTTTTGATAAGGCAATGGGGACTAGGATTTTTCCCTTCATCGAGAAATCAACTCCTTGGTTTAAGGTTCACTCTCAATTTCCAACTACTTTATTAGACTAAAGAAGCTATGGGAAAAACAAGCTGCACTCATTATCATCCCATCGTGTAAGTGTGGGACTTTGAAGGCTTATGGGGACCTGATTCAATAGTAAAAGCTATTGCAATTTTTAATGGGACTCAATGACACATTTAGTGTTGCAAGTGTAACATCCTAATTTTTAGATAAAAAAAATTATGAAATTTAAGTTTTTTTTTAAATGATGATAATAATAGGAATTTATATTATTTGAGGTTATTTAAAAATAATAATATAGTTAGGCATTTAATTATGAATTAAAAACTTAAGTTTAAAATTATATAAGAAATATTTTGTTAAGATATAATTTTAAGATTTAAAAAAAATTATTATTAATGTGTGTGTGTGAGTTAAAAAGAAAAAAAAGAAAAGAAAGTAAAAAAAAAGGAGGGGGTTTAGTCCCACATCGGTTAGATGTGGGAACGAAAGGCACCTCCTCATGTATAAAAAGAGGAGGTGCATTGTGGAGGAAGCATGAGGAATTTTTTATTACAATTTGTGAAAATTGCAAGTAATGGCCCAAAGGTTTGAATAATTAAATTCAAACCTATAGTTTTTTTTAATATAATTTTGGGACCACAATCCTATTTTTATATTATTTTTCTCTCTTCCTCTCACGTTGCTCAGCGTTTTCTCATAAGGGGGGATTATTTTCTTTTTCTTCAGGTATGTTCTAACTTTCCTATTTAGATTAGCATTTAAAAATTTATTTAATTACAAAATTAATTTTATAGTTATTTTCTAAATAATATTAGCTTTCTAGTGATATGATTATTTTGTAGGATAGAGTAAATATTCTGATTAGGATTTTTCTATATGATAGTTAATCTGATGATATGATGGATTAAAAATATAGGTTAAAACTTTAGGGATATAATAAATATTATAGAATATTTTTTTGAGGTTGAAACTCATGTTTAAGAATTTTTGAGTTAAAATCTAGATCTATATGGTTGAATTTATGTGAAATCTGAGATGTAGGGATAAACCTATGATTATTAAATATTTATTTAAGTATGAATAGGTATTTTTGAGGTTATAGAAAGGTGATTTGAGGGTCAAGGATAATTCTAAAATTTTTAATTTATTTTTGGATGAATTTTTAGAATATAGAAGGATGAAATTGTGATACGAGAAGTGATTTGAGGATAAAAAAATAGTTTATTAGGGTATGAGAATTTTAGAAAAAGAATTTGGGAAGTTAAATGAGGCATAAATCTTAAATTAGTGTTAATATGGATTATAGATCTAAGACTTTCTAACTCTTTAAATTAGAGTTATTTATTTTAATGTAAAATTAATATATAGTATTGTGAAATAATTATGTAGATTATATTGATAAAGATAGTGGTGAAAAAGGAGTTGTGAAGGGGAACTTGTTATTCAAGACACAAGGTAACCATTATTAATGTGTTGTGATGGGTGTGTTTGTGAATAGTTATGTGTTGTTTTATTGTTTAAAAAATTATGAATTAATGAAAATAAATACTGTATATATATACTTGTTTGAAATTATTGCCAAGTGGGTCAAAAATTTATTTTTGTTTATCATGATGAGATATTATTGTTCGGATATATTCCTATTTGGATATTTGAATGATGCATGACTTGTCAGGGTATTTTAATATATGGTGTTAATGGAAATTTCTGTTCAGTTAATTATTACCACGTGGTAAGCCCTCATTAGACCCAATGAGTGGCGTGTCGCTTGGTCCAACTCACCTTTGGCCGGGTGATTTGGCGTCCGAGCATGGTGAAAGGAGGATATAAGGTGCAGCCATGCAAATTAAATACTTGTTCGGTTTGTTTGAAAGTATTGTTCGGTTAAATGTTTTGTGTGCCCACTTAGCAATCGCATGATTAGTTACATCCGCATGCATCATTACATATTAATTTTTAGTTACTGGGACTTTTAAGTCTCATTCCCCGTGGTTAATATTTTTACAGGAGCGAGTCCGGCCGAGAAAGCACCAGAGGTGTAACTGTGGTGTATGAGACACCATCTTTTACGTTGCCTCTTATTTTAGATTATACAACGTATCTTATGCCAACTTAGGACATATCTTCTTTGTGAAGCATGTAAACTCTAATCCTTTTTATTAAAAGTATTTATATGACCAAGAAGATTATGTCTGTCCCTCTTGATTTATGATCTGATTTGAATAACATGCTATGAGGATCATGTCTATCCCTCATGGTTCTAATTGCTTTTTGAGATATTTTAAGACCTGTGGTATATTGTCTTGGATATGATAAGGGTTCAATAAAAAAAAAGTAAAAAAAAAGGATTTGTTGAATTAATAACTTGCGGAAAATCGGTCTATAAATTTGAAGGTGTTATAGCAAGAAGCCAAATACTAATGATAACCCCCTTCTAACAGTTAATCAAGCATATGGCATGATTGTTGAAGATGAAGCTCAAAGATCTATAATGAACATAAACAAGCCTACCCCATTTGATGGAAATGCTATAGTAGTCATTGGAGGACAAGGCCGTGGAAGGGGACGTGGTCATGGAAACCTAAATGTGGAGTGTTCCTATTGCAAAAAGAAGGGTCATGTGAAAGAGAACTGCTTCCATATTATGGGGTTTCCACCCAACTGGAAGAGCAAAGACAACAAGGCTCTTGAGCAGCGCATTAATCAAGTGACAAGTAATAATACACGGGATGAAGCAAATGGTAGTGTAGCACCATCATTCACACAGGAACAGTATGAACAAATCTTCTAATTGCTCAAAAAGGATTCAAAGCCAATAAGGCATGCCTTGACTAGTACAGGTTTGAGTAATTATGATTCTAAATTGCATGTTGACTGGATTTTAGATTTAAGAGCCACCACCCACATGGTGAGCAGTCTTCATTATCTGGATAGTTATAGAGAATATAATGGACTAGTTAAAACCATCAAAATCCCTAATGGACAACGTGTTCAGATTACTCACATAGTTGACATCAAATTAATTAAGGGTATTATTTTGAAGGATGCCCTGTCTTCTCCCTAGTTATGTTTTAACTTGATTTCCATATCTAGACTCACAAGGGAACAACAATGTATGGTAGCATTTTTTTCCTAATATTTACCTTTTCCAAGACCTTTAAGATGGCAAGATGAGAGCAACTGGTAGACTAATTAAGGGATTGTATATTATGACCATTGATAATAAACAATATGTTCTTACTGCTAGGAATTCTGATTTAAATAAAACAATAGATCATAATTAGCTTTGGCATTGTAGATTAGGTCATGCACCTAGCAATATTATTAAACATTTACCTGCTATACACAATGCTTATAGAACTGATAATACAATTTGTGATGTTTGTGTTCAATCTAAACAAACCAAATTGCTTTTCTCTATTAGTATTGTTAGATTAAAGCTATATTTTGAACTATTGCATATGGTCGTTTGGGGACCTTATAGAGAACCTTTACACATGGGTCATTAATATTTTCTTACTATTGTAGATGATTTCTCAAGAGCAACATGGGTTTTCTTAATGAAGTGTAAATCTAAAACCACAAATCATATTAAAAAAATTTTCTTATGTTTCAAACCAATTCTCTACTAAGATAAAGAAGATTAAAACTGATAATAAAAAGGAATTTGTTAATTTTACTCTTAGGAATTATCTAGAGGAAAAGGGAGTTGTTCATGAAACAACTTGTCCTTATACCCTAGAATAGAATGGAGTTGTTGAAAGGAAACATAGGAGTTTAATTCAAGTTTCTAGAGGATTAATGATACAGTCTGGTATGCCTATTAAGTATTGGCAGAATGTGTGAAAACTGTAGCATACATAATCAACAGAATTCCCTCCAAAATATTGCAATTTGAGACTTCATATGAGTTGATTTATGGTGAGGTTCCTCATTTAGATCATTTAAGAGTATTTAATTCTCTTGCTTTTGCAACTAACTTAAACATCACATATAAGTTCGAACCACGATTTGTTCCTTGTGTTTTCTTTGGTTATCCACATAATTAAAAGGGTTTCATCCTACTTGATTTTGCTACTAGACATGTTTTTATTAGTAGGCATGTTAAATTTCTTGAAAATCATTTTCCTTTTAAACACATTACACAAACGAACTAAGAATCTCAATGGTCTTCTAGTCACAATTAGTTTTGGGATGATATTGAAACCATGCATTATAAGCCTAAATCAAATAGGTTTGAATACATAAAACATGTTAATAATCAAATGGAGTGTGATAATGATATAGATGAAGAGGACATAATAGACATAAATACACCTGAACAGCCTAAGATAAGACCTTTTAGGGAAAGAAAACCACCAATATGGGCAAAAGATTATGCTTTTTCTGCCTCTTCATGCACTAGTTCTAGCATTAAGTATCCTATTCAAAATCATCTTTCGTATGCTAACATATCACATTCTTATAACTATTTCTTATCTTCAATTGATTCTGTTCATGAACCAACTAGTTATGAGGTTGCTAGAAAATAACAATACCTAGGATATAGTGCCATTACCTAAAAATAAATGTGCCATAGGATCTTTAAAGTTAAATATAAATCTAATGGCAGTGTTGATAGATACAAAGCTAGGCTAGTGGCCAAAGGCTATAACTAAAAGAAGGGTATAGACTATCATGAGACCTTTTCTCCAATAGTTAAGATTGTGATAATTAGAATCATACTTAACTTGCTATCCAAAATAAATGGGGCTTGCACCAAATAGATGTATATAATTCTTTCTTGTAGGGATATTTAAATAAGGAGGTATATGTGAGGGTACCTCAAGGACTTTATAGTAAAGGGGAGAATACAACATATAAATTGAAAAAAAAATCATTGTATGGGCTGAAACAAGTTTCGAGGCAGTGGAATTGTAAGTTGTCTAAGGCCTTATTGCAAGATGGATTTAAATAGAATAGGTATGATTATTCACTATTCACTAAACAGCCTAATGATGGTGTAGTATTAGTGCTAGTTTATGGGGACGATATGCTTATAACTGGTAGTTCGCATGTAGGTATTGCTGAAATTAAAGATTTTCTCAATTCCAAATTTAAAATCAAAGATTTGGGGTCCTTAAAGTATTTTTTTGGGATTGAGGTTGCCAAGTCCAGTAAAGTTATAGTGATGAGTCAGCATAAATATGTCCTAAATTTATTATCAGATACAGGTATGAGTGGTTGTAAGCCTCTTAAGATCCCTATGCCACAAAACCTAAAGCTTTTAGCGTATGAAGAAGGTAAACATAAGGAAGAAGAATTGTTAAGGGATCTTGGAGAATATAGGAGATTGATAGGAAGGTTGATTTATTTGACTATATCCTGATATCTCTTTTCCTGTGTAGATTATTAGCAATTTATGATCCATCTAACGAAAGCTCATATAGCAGCTGTGAAGAATATACTTCGTTACTTAAAACACAACCCAAGACTTGAAGTGTTGCTCAGCTTAAATAAAAACACAGATTTGAGTTGTTTTTGTGATTCAAATTGGGCTTCATGCAATACATCTTGACTATTACTAGCTATTTAGTTAAATTGGGTGATGGTCTAGTTTCCTGGAAAACAAAGAAGCAGCACATGATGTCTAAGTCCTCTATGGAAGTTGAATATAGAGCTTTGAGTTCTGCAGTGTCGGAAGTTATTTGGATTGTAAGATCACTTAAGGATTTGAACATTTCTCATATTCAACCTATGAGTATTTAATGTGACAGTCAAGCAGCCATACACATTACTAACAACCTTGTTTTCTATGAGAGGATGAAGCACATAGAAATGGACTGTCATTTTGTCAGAGACAAGCTACAGGAGAAGATTATTCACTTGTATCATGTTCATTCAGGACAACAAGAAGCAGATCCTCTCACCAAAGCACTAGGTAAAAAAGCACAAGAATATCTTCTAGGCAAGTTGGGCACCATAGATGTTTATGGCACCAACTTGAGGGGGAGTGTAGAAATGAGAAATAGATTTAATAGATTTTCTATGGGCACATATGTCATTTACTTTCCTATGTATTATTTTAAGTCAGCACAGCAACACTTGTATACATTGGGTTTGTTGAATAGAGAGTATTATTCATTTCATTAAGATATGATGCATGATTTTCTCTCAATAAGCAGAGTCTATATGACTCATGATCAGAAACTTTACATATGATTGGTACGCGAATCATGTGTAAGATATAGATAGCTACATCAATGCTGCATGGAGTACCAACGAAGCTTATTTATTCATCAAAAATGAGTACGTGCTGGTGAATTATGCTCCGGGATCAATAAATGACAGGATTGTCAATGGTCCACTTTTGATTTGTGATGGCTACCATTCTCTTGTTGGTACAGCATTTGGAGAGCACGGAATAGACTGTGCGTTTGATAGTGATGGCACGGAAGCGTTCATCTTCTTTGGGAAACTTTGTGCCCACATAGACTATGCTCCGGGATCCACAAATGACAGAATACTCCACGGTCCTATGACAATCGCTGCCATGTTTCCCTTCTTCAAGGGTACTGTTTTTGAGAATAGCATTGATGCTGCATTTAGGGCAACTGCAAGGAATGAAGCTTACTTATTCAAAGGGGACCAGTGTGCTCTTATAAACTACAATTCCAAGACCCAAATTGCCATCCGTCACATTAACCAAGGCTTTCATAGTTTGAGAGGCACTATATTTGAAAGTAGAATAGATGCAGCTTTTGCATCGACAAACAAAGCTTACATTTTTAAAGGAGACCAATATGCACTTATAAATTTTGCTCCAGCTTCAACTAATGACTATATAATTGGTGGTGTGAAGAAAATCCTTGACCATTGGCCTTCTCTTAGGCCAATATTGCCTCGAGGCAATCGTAAGGTTGATCAGCACGATCATGTCGACCAAGAAATCAACCCAGGCCATGACGAGCACTAAGAAGCTAGGAATATACTTATAGTATGGTAAGAAGATTGGAATACAAACTTTTGTTGATGATCTTCACTTTCTACTTCTTAATGTAATGTGTATTTTTTTCTCCAGGTTTCGCATTACGTGTACTGTTTGGATATTATATTCTATATTAACAAGCCACATGTTCTAGGACTGATGATGAAGGAAACTCACTCAAACCATTTTGCAAAGCATTCCCTGTGGTGTCATAGGATAGAGCTTTGTTCACAGATTCTCTAATCCTCTGCCTCTTGCAATCATGCTTGACAACAAACCTTGGGGCACTATTGTGTTGTAACTTTCCAATGTTTTATTGTTAATTTGTGCTCGTGTCATGTTGTCCTCTTTGTTGATGTTTTCAGGTTTGTACATTTTATGTTTGTTTAATATAATGCATTCGCCCTATTATTAGAAGAATACTGAATTATGTGGCTAGCTAAGATGAAATCCCATGGTTGAATTACCTAAATATCTAAAATAACCTCAATTGAAACTTGAAAGGCTTTTTTTCTTATAATATCTATGGGTTAACAAGTTTGTTGCCACTGATTATTGTGCGCAGACATTTGGTTCACTGTGTTTCAAGAACTCTGTTTCAGACCATTTAAAAAATACTCCTCTGATCTTATTTATAGGGCAGAGATAGAAGAAAAAATTTAATCCTATTTATAAAGCACTTGTCAATTTTCAACACTCTTCTTTACATTTTTACCCTTATTAAATGCTTGAATAAAAATATCAATAATCTGATTTAAGAATATTTATTAGGGATAAAGGTAAAAACTTGTTAACTTTTAAGACAAAGTTAATAAGATTTAAGATTTTTTTTAATTCTGGTAAAACATGTTAAAAGTGACATATAAATAGGATCAAAGGAAATAAGTGTTACTGCATGTATGATTTTTATTTTTAAGATATGTCTTATGTTTTTAAAAACAAAAAAAAATGTTTGGATAAAGAACTTTTTAGATATCCGATCCCCTAAAAAAAAAGATTTCTGATATATCTTTCTTTTAAGTGGAACAGATATTAGGAACTTTTTAGACTCTCATTAATCTGAATCAAGTTAAGTTGAATCATAACAGTGACAAGTTCTTCCAATGATTATTTAATGCTGCAAGAAGACCCACTGGTGATTATAATAGTGGTTGCTATTGCATGTTTGAGCAAGCAAATAACCAAGTTCGGCTTCAAAAAGAATAAAAAACCACATGACCTATAAATCAGTTGACAAGTCTTAATGTAGGGGAGGCCCAATGTGCACATACATCATGGGCCTCTCTCCTTGCATGTTGGGGCGTGACAAATCTTATAAAGATTTCGTTTTAAATTTATATATAATTGTTAAAATTTATATTTTCTTATTTTAATTTCTTATGATTATGGGAGAATGAAAATTGAAAATCTTGTAAGGGAATTATATTAATCTAAGAAAATAAAGTGTATATATAATTAAAACTTCCAAACTTATAAAAAAATTTATATTTACAAGTTGAATGTTTTTATTTTATATTAATCTTTTTACAATGTCTTACTTGTCATACCCTGGATTTGCAACCCATGCTTGATGAGCATGGCGTGCTCATCACCTACAAGGATGATCATAGCCTTTCATTTTGTTTCAAAATGATCTTTGCCTTTAATTTTAAATTAATTTTTAAATATTTTAAATATTATATTTGTAAAAATAAAAATTATAGAAATTTTTAATATTAAATCTGGACTGCTCTCAATGCTCATTACATGATGAGCACTATCATACACATCACTCCTGACAGGATCTAGACAATCCAGATTTAAATTTTTATTTTTATTTTATATTAATCAAAATAAAAATGCATAAAAAAGATTAAATTTTTAATAAATTTGTTGATAATCAATCTTATCAACTCATATTTAATCTAGATGATTTAATTTAATATAAATTTTTTATACTTTTTATAAACTGACTGTTCAGATATATTCTAGACAATCCAGATATAATCTGGATGATCTAATTTAATATTAAATTTTTTATAATTTTTATAAATTGACTATCTAGATATATTTTAGACAGTCAAAATTTAATAATATTTTTTTATAATTTTTACTTTCACGAATATAATATTTAAAATATTTAAAAATTAATTTAAAACTAAGTGCAAAGATCATTTTGGGATAAAATGAAGGGTTAGGATCACCCTTGTAGGGGATGAGCACGGAATGCAAATCCATCATCCCCCTATGATTATCAAGCATCAAAGATAAGGCTATTGCTATATCAAAAAATTATTTTCCATTTTGGTGGGTAGATTTTTTTGGAATTTAGAGCTATCAGTAAAAGTCGGACCTTTTAAAGTACTAGTATAAATCTTTTTTTTTTTTTTGAAATTTGTGCTTAAAAATGAAAGGATTTTTTATTTAAAAAAAATTTAAATCTGACCTTTATAAGTCCTTAAAATAGGCTTGAGTTGGCTCTTATAGGCCCAATGTTTGGTTTTTTTTTTTTTTTTCCAATCGTCTTGTAGTTAGTTGAAACTGTTAAAAAATTTGATTAACATTATTAATATTTCAAAACAACATAGTTGAAATTGTTTGATTTATTTTAATTTTTAAATTAATATATGAAAATAACACAATTTATTAAATTGTGAATTAACGTAATTAAAATTTTGAATAAAAAAGAAAAAATTGTATTTTTTATTTTGGAGTTTTAAGAAGCTCAGAACATGCTTATAGTATGGTATGAATAGTATTGGAACACAAAACTTCTGTCGATGACCTTTTTTTTCTAATTAATTTGATATGTATTAGCATTGTTGACTTCATGTTTTCTCCATGTTAGTATCATGCATGCTGTTTGAATACTGTGTTCTGTTAATAAGCCACATGTTCTTGGACTGAAGAGACCTTTTGGTTGCTGGATGAAGCTTTGGGCACAGTTTCTTCGGATCATCTTTCTTTAACCTTAGCGTGATGGTACAAAAGTTCCTATTGGTTATTATGCAATCATGCTTGACAACAAAGTACAGACCTTAAAAGGGCATTGAGCATATTTTGGAAGTTTGGTGTATTTCTCTATCGTGTCCTTTGGGTTCTTGTGGTTGTAAGAATTCATATTTTAGTTGTGCTGTTTGCGATCATGTCATGTCATTTTGATTTGCAACTTTTTATGTTTGTTTGATATAATGCATTTTCCCCATTATGAAAAAAAAAAAGAGTTAATTGTGTGACTAAGATGAGATCCCATGTTTCAATTAACTTTCATATATCTTTTCTTATCTTTCATTTTCATCTCCCGTCCATTAAAATATAAAAATAAACAAATCATTCACAATTTTCATTTTCATCAAATCTTAACTCATTTATTTTTTTCATTTAAAATTTTTTTATCAACTCATATATTTTCCATTTGAAATCCCAAAAAAAAAAAGTTTTCTTACATATCTTTTTGGGAGAATTTCAAATAAAAACTAGGGATGTGAAATAATTAAAAGTGGGTTTCAAAAAATTTTGAAATCTTATTTTAGTCCAAGAGATAAATGTAAAAATAATTTCAGCTATAAAAAGATTAAAATACCTTTCACTTGTTATATAGAATCATTAATTATTAATTTTTTTACTTTACTTATTAATTTACTTATATGATTTGCAAATTACATAAATTAACATGTCAATAATTATATAAATTATTCAAACATAAGAAGCAATATCAGTTATTAAATTGTTAACTTTACTTATTAATTTATTAACATTAGTTGTAAATTACAAATAGTTTTTGTAATTTGCTAATATCATTTATAAATTATTGATAAGCATTTATAACTGATGTTACTAAATTAACAAGTAAAGTTAGCAAATTAATAATTAATGACTTATCTGATAAATAGATATAATTTATAAGTGATATTAGTAAATTAATAGGTAAAATAAAAAAATTAACAGCTAATAACTCTGCATAATAAATAAAGAATGCTTTAATCTTTTTACAGTTAAAATTATTATCATTTTTATCCCTTAAATTGAACTAAAATTTTAAATTTTTTTGAAACTTACTAGTAATTTTGTTATATCCTATTTTTTATTTAAAATTCTCCCTATCTTTTCTAAGTAAAATAGATATTAGGAACTTTTTTAGACTCTCATCGTTAATCTGAATCAAGTCAAGTCAAATTAAGACCACTCTCTTATCAACGTTATTAGAAATTATTGAATTGTCACATTCGATTACACTTTAAAAAAAAAAAAAACGGAAGTTAAGCAACTCACGCCATGCATATCATGACAATTGACATGCTAGGTTTTTCAATGACCCTTTTAAGTGAATGTTTTATCTATCGTTACTAATGTTAAATTTAATCTCCTTTGCAGAGTGCTAAATATTTCCTTGTAATTCAATTAAATACACACATTAGAAATAAATTATATACTTACACTTTACACAAATATACTTGTTTTCAATTATATTCAAACATGTATATTTTTTATAAATTATTTATTTTACAAAACAAATTCTTATTACTAATATCATCAATATATTAAAATTTACATGTCATGATCTGATTAAATAAAAATATATTAAGTATGTAAAACTAAATAGAACCATACCCCGCCCCAACACATACAAACTAACGGCCACTTGCAACAAATTTTTTCTTTTGTTTTTTTTTTGCAACATCCTTTTGCACAAAACGCATGATAAATCAGTAGTATAATATATATATATATATATATATATATATATATATACATACATATATATAATCATCAGTCCTTGCACGTAATTATTCTCTTCTTCATCTACCCCTTTTTGAGTCAAGGTTATCTCATACACTCTTTACCATCTCCATTCGTCTCTACACAGTCAAATATTCTCCCACTGCATCAGAGAGCTAGAACAAAGACCTATAACCACCAAACGAAACTTTCACCATAAAAATAAATTATACTTTCTTTATTTAAAAATATAAAATATTTTTAATCAAATCTCACCTCTTCATAAAATAATTATCTACTTTCAAACTATCTATTTTTATATTTATTTTTATTAAACACCCTATATTAAATATATAATAACTATCAATAAAGATATTTTTTTAAAAAAAATAATAATTATACTTCAAAAGATTAAAATTACTTTATACTTTTAAATATTTAACTTCTAAAAAATATTTTATAGAGAGAATAATTCACTAAATTATTGAAAAACTTAAATACTTAACTTCATACACTTAAAATGTTAATTTTCAATTAAATCAAATCATATGAATTTCTTATAAATTATTAATTCTATAACAAACTCTTATTATTATATTATTAACTCATTAAAATTCACTTATCTTGATCTAATTAAATAAAAATATATTAAATATATAAAAATTAAGTACTTAAGTCTTATTCTCTCTAAATCATAACATTAAACATTGACAACTATTTCAAAGTTATCAAAATATTAATTAAAACCTTAATTTTTTTATAAAAAAATATTTTTTACTTATATATTCATTAAATATCCTATATTAATACCATAATAAATGACAAATTAAATTTTTAATACATCATTTTTTAAAAAATAATAAAATAGCAATATAGTTGATAAAACAATTATAAAAATTATTCAATATTCTATATTTTAAACTGCTTATAAAAAATGTCATATATTATAGTGCAAAAAGAGTACTTCCTAATCAAATAGCCACAATAAATTTTTCCAGTAGAACCAAAAAAATTTTTATTACTCCCAGACATCCTTCTAGAATATTACATCATATGTTGTAGTTCATTACATAATGAGAACTAGCTTAACCAGAATTTAGCGCCAGCTTTCAGCTCAAACATGGTAATCGCAAAACAGTTTTCTGAACTAAATAGAACTGAAACTGAAGACTCTACCCTATCACGGCATGATTATTCTCATGATAGTATTTTCATTTCATCAATATGTCGAATATTCCATCAGAATTATTGGATCATTGCATCAAAGTGAATTCTCAGACGACCGTCGTGAGATAATGTAAATCCAAATTCATCATTTGGTCACAAGATAGAGGAGAGAATTAAGGGAATAACCCTTTGGTACAAGCAAAACACACCAATTGCACAAAACCTAATTTGTTCAATTAAAAAAACCGGCAAGTTTCGACCACCAAAAATCAAATTCAACTTGAAGCAAAATCAGGTGGAGATCCGAGCGTGCAAAAATGGAATATCTCACAGTTTATCAGAAGCACAGACCAAAAAAATTCTCACATCATCTCCACCACATTCATTTATGTCCAGGAACCATAGAGATGAGGGAAATCAACAGCAACTTAAATCAAAACCATCATTTGTTGCAGTACTTTTTACCATAGCATAGTTCTCCCACTGCATCATAAAGTAAATACAAAGAACCATAACAGCCACCCAATAAAATAAAACACACAATTCAGTACATCTTTATACTCAAATAGCCACATCATATTTTCACAATAGAACCAGAATTTAGCAACAGCTTTCAGCTCAATAAAAATTGCAATGGCAATAAATTTTTCTGAACTAACTATAACTGAAGCTAAGCTTAAGACTCTACCTACCACAGCAACATAATAGTATGACATTGCATCAGTATGAGATTGTCAGAATTTTGGGATCATTTCATCAAAGTGAGTCTCAGACGACCGTCATGAGAAAATATAAATCCAAATTCATCATTCAGTCTCAGGATAGCTCGGTAGAAGAAAAATATACCAATTGCACAAAACATGTTTTGCCCAATTGATCCTATGCAGGTTTCAACACGCAAAAAATCATAATTTAGCTTTAAGCAAGGTGAGGTTGAGATCAGTGTGCTTAAATGGGTTCTCGGTCATGAGGGATTAGAAACACAAAATAAATTCTCATCACATTCCCGCCATTTTCATTGTTCTTCAAAAACTAAATGATTCAGACAAATCTTGAAAATATCTCTCAAACCCTAAATTCACTGAAGATTGATGAGAAAAGCCGTTGGAAGAACCATCAGAGACTTAAATACTGGTAATCATGGGATCAAAACCATCATCTTGTTGCAGTATTGTTTGTCATCAATTGATTCTCTTGCAGCATCATATGGAAAACAAAGAAACAAAACCACTACCAAATTTTTTTTTAAAATAAAATGCTATAATTAAATACATTATCATAATCAAATAGCCACAACATATTTTCTTGATAGAAGCAGAATTGAGGACAGTCGTCAACTAAAAAAAAAAGGCAATATCAACACAGTTTTCTTAACAAATTAAACTGAAGGCTAAACTTAGACTTTAGCCTAACACTGCATAATCATTTTCAGAATAGTATGTAATTTCATGATTCATCATTATGACATGGGTTCCATCAGAATAAATGGATCATTCTATCAAAGAGAATCACAGACAACGGTAAAGAGAAAATGTAAATTCAGGTTCATCACAGTTTTTTGATAAAGGAGAGAATTAAATAATAAAACCTTGGTACGAGTAAAATATACCAGTTGCACAAAACAATTTGTCTAATTTATCCTTGGTATGTTTCACCATGCAAAAATACTAATTCAGTTTCAAGCAAAATGAGGTCGAGATCAGAGTGTGCTAAAATGATTTCTCAGTCACGGTTAATCAGAAACACGGACCAAAAGAATTCTCATCACATCTCCACCAAATTCATTATTCTCCAGAAACTAAATGATTCACAGACAATATTGTTTATCATCACTTGATTCTCTTACTGGATCATAGAGAGAAAACAAAGAAACGCTGCCGCTACCAAAAAATATTTAGAAAATAATATTCAATACATTATTATAATCAAAGAACCACAACATATTTTCTTAATAGAAGCAGAATTGAGCGCACAAGTTTTCAACTCAAAAAATGCAACATCAACACAGTTTTCCTAACCAAATGGAACTGAAGGTTAAGCTTAGACACCACTTTACCACAGCATAATCATCATTCTCATAATAGTATGTCATTTTATCAGTATGACATATGCCCCGTCAGAATTAATGGATCATTCCATCAAAATGTATCTCAGGCGACCGTTGTGAGAAAATGTAAATTCAGATTCATCATACGGTTTCCTGGCAGAGGATAGAACTAAATAATAAAACCTTGGTATGAACAAAATTTACCAATTGCACAAGACAATTTGTCCAATTCATCCTTGTCAAGTTTCGTCAGGCAAAATGAGGTAGAGATCAGAGTGTGCTAAAACGAGTTCTCGATCACGGTTAATCAGAAACACGGACCAAATAACTTCTCATCACATCCCCACCAAATTCATTGTTCTCTACAAACTAAACGATTCATAGGCGAATGTTGAAAATATCTCAGAGACCCGAAACTCATATCAAAACTTAATGAGAAAAGGCAGTGGGAGAATCATCAGCAACTTAAATACCAGCAATCATACAATCAAATCTATCATTTTGTTGCAGTATTTTTAATCATCACTTGATTCTCCCACTGCATTAATAGAATGAAAACAGAGAACCAGAAGCAACACCAAACAGAACTAAGAACGAAACTATACCATAACTCAAATAGATTATCATAATCACAAATTTAATCATAAATAACCAATCCAATTTAACTTCTTAGCTACAAAAGTTTAGGAGGATGATCTCAACTCATTTGGAGATTCTTGGAGGAAAGAATCGGAGGCGTTAAGGTTAAGGATTTAATAAAGGGGCAAGTGGAATGTAGCTGAGATTGAGAATCTGTTATCGCCAGCAGAAATAGAGAAAACACATAGAATAAGAGAGCCAAAGAGACTAAACAGGGAATCAGATAGAGAGCATAGTCAGTCATCTGACTAACTTCTCCAGAAGCTCCAGAAGAGGTTGTGGAAGCATAGTCATCTGACCCACCAAATGTAAAGCCCACCAAAAGAAGCTCTGAGGAATAAGAGAAGCACTCAATGGCTTCTAGGCACTTGGAGCTGAAGATAATGAAAAGGTGTCTACAAGTTGAGGAACGATATGAAGAAATTTTCTTCATGAAGGATATCTCGGAGCAATCATCTAAGCTGGTTGTGAGTTCTGGGCGGCGGAGGAAGAGAAAGAGAAAAGGGGCGAGAACTAAGAAGCGAAGCAAGCGCCGATTCAAAATGTTGATGGTGCTTGTAACCCTAGATGGACGCCTCCATTTTATAACCAGAACAGAACACGCGCGACCTGAAAGTCTGTAATAAGTTTTGTTTTATTTAGTATCTTAATTTTTTTTTAGACTAAAATATAATGGGGAGGATCACATTCAAAACCTGAACAAGGATCATTCAAGGAGGATTAATAACAAGTCAATAAGTTATATTTTTGTTTTAATAACAACTTATTCTATATTAATTTTTATATATGAATAACTGACTTTCTGAATCTTTGAGTGTGATTCTGCCAAGTCCCAATATAATAGTATGCCCTCATGAATTTTAATATAATTGCACGTAATTAGCTGTCTTCCTTTAATTCATGTTCATCCAAAAAAAAAAATATCTTCTTTTAAAATTAATTTTCTTAATTTTTTATTTTTAAAACCCTTCTATTATTAATTTTAATTTTATTATTATGTTAACATAATACTCTCTTCATTAAAAAAATATAAGATATTTTTAACTTAATTTTATTTCAACAAAGTAGCTATTTATTTTTAAATTAACTCAATTTTTTATATTTACTATATTTAATAAAATATTTTACTGTAAAATAAATATAAAATAATTTATTTATTATAGACAGTTTAAAAAAAATAATGATTATATCTTTAAATATTAAAAATGTCTTATATTTTTTAAATTCAACCCTTTAATAAATGTTTTATATTTTTTATCAGAGGGAGTATTTATTATATTCGATTAATAAAATATATATGACTTTAAGAAAGGGTTGTATAAATAAAGATTTATCCTTCAAAATAAAAAAAATGCACCACTAATAACTAAAAAATATGGATAAAATTTATCAAAAAGTATATGAATAAAATTTTTATAAAATTATTATTAAATTACATAGAATATCACAGAAGCTGTTATGTGTCTATTTTTAATATGATATACTAATTAACTTTCATTAATAAGATAATTAAGAAATAATAAAAGGAGAATAGGGGAGTTTGCAATAAAAAAAATATAAAAATTATGGAGGGTTTTTTTTTTTTCTATGCATATGGAGGTTGATTTTAAATTTTTAAATATGATAAATTTTATTTTTTTATAAAAGATCAAATATTATTAAAAAAAGATAAAATGATTTTGGGAGCACGTCACATTGGCTGCAGCACATGGCCCTCCCAAGGAAGGCCTCCTCTGTGTACTGTCATCCTTCGCTGTAGGCAGTGTTGGCCACGTCGAATAGCACAATATTTACAAAAATACTCCTTTGCAAATTTTAAAATTTTGAAATGGTTCTTCAGATACTTTTACTCTTATGCAAACTTTTGTTTTTGTTAAATTATTTCGTACTTAGGAACTATGCTTTATTATTATTTATGATTTAACTCAATATTTTGAATTTTAAAGTTTTGTTTGAATGGGATTTCATTTGGTATGCTTTTAACTAATTTAGTATTTTTTTATTACCATGATAGGTTTAAATTATTATATTTAATTCTTTCTATCATGATAAATATTTTATTACCATAGTAGGGTTTGAAAATTAGCCCTTATTCTTTCTATCATGCTAGGTATTTTAAAAATTGAGTTTTGGATTAATTACCCTTGTATTGAAGAAAAGTGGCTTAAAAATTTAAAGTATTACATTTATCATATTTAATAATTATTTATGATTTATGCCATCGTTTTGATTTATTAACTCTTATTAAGAATAGGATCCCGTTTGGATGACTCTTCTTGATTTAGAAAACTTCTTTTTATCATTGTAGACTCATTTTACTAACTTTAATAATTTCTACCATGCTAAATTCTTTTCTATCATGGTATGCAGCTAATTTCAAAATTGAGTTATTTAAATAAAAAATCATTTTCTATTATGGTAAATCTTATTATAGTTGCTTGATTTTTTTCTACCATGATAGACTCTTTTTTTACCATAACAATATTTTCAAAGGACAATTTTTGTTCTTTCTACCGTGGAAGACATTTTTTTATTATGATAAGTGTTTTAAAAGGATAAGTTTGGTTTTAATTATCATGGTAGACATTTGATTACCATGATAATGTTAAATAATTTGGTTTGAAAATATAGAGTATTGCATAATGGGTATCTAAGTAGAAGGATATTCAAATCTTCTTATAATTTAGTTTGAAATATTTTTTTTTCTTTTTCTTTTTTGTTTTGGCTAATGAAAGAGGACTAAGTCCATCATAAAGGATTAAGATCCCAAACATTCAGATGACACTAATCTCTTTAAGAAATCAAGATCAACCTAAAAAAGAGAAGAGTAATTGATATAGCTTCCTTTGCCAGTCCATCAACGACTTGATTCTACTTTCTAGAAACATGTTGACTATGAAAATTTGAATTCCACTTAATAAAATCTAATATCTCCAAGAGAACAAGACTACACATATCACCACTTCCACATCCTCCAATTATATTGCCAATCAAATTCTTATAGTCTCATTCTAATATTATCTATCCAAATCCAAGGTCCAGACAAAACAAAAACCATGTAGCATTGCCCATTCTTTAGCTTCATAGGCATTACAAGTATCCAGGTTGTAACAAAACCCCACAATCTAGTAACCATTGTGATCTCTTAAACTCCTCCACATCCAACTTCATTACTAGCAAGAGCAACAATGCCATCCACATTAATTTTCATCCAGTTAAGTAGGGGAAGCATCCACTTATGAATTGAGGTCTGTGAAGCAAAGCTACTCGATTCCCTCCCCCCTCGGCAATTGAAAGTAAAAAATTTCCAAGTAGACATAATTTTAGCCAGCGGGTCATGGGGTTTCTGAAAATTAAGTTTAAAGATACTCCATCTCCATAATTTCTAGATAATATTACTCCATATCCCCACTTTCTCCATCTATCTTTTCCTAAATTCATCTTGAGATTTGACTCATACATTCTTTCAAAGAAACAAAGAAGAATGGAGATAAATACCTTGGGTGCACAATGCTCCTCAATATCTTCTAGGCATGATTGCAATCACGAGTAATGTGAAGAATATCTTTTACTTTTATGAGGCACCAATTATAGCAAGGTGAGTATTGAGACCATGAGCTTCTCTAGTTGGGAGTCTATTATAGTATGTTTTCCACATAAAGAATTGGAAAAATAATAATTAAATACCCCCTAAGGACACTAATCCCAATTGAGGACCGTAAAATATGGAAATCCCAATTAAGAACCATTGAGATTTAAAAAAATATAGATGGTCTTAAATGCCCTTGAGAAAAAATAGCAAAATAGCCATGCGTGTAGCCTCATTTCTTACTCTATTTCGGTGTCTCCTTCTCTCTTCTTCCATTCTCCTTCATTCTCGTTCTTTGTTGTTCCTTGGTGTGTCCATATTAGCTCCAGTGTTGTAAACACATCATGCTAGATTTGGGATTCGTTATGGTTCATCTCTGTCAGAGCTTTGTACTCTTTCCTCCTACTCAGCTTTACCCTTATCAAATGGTAGTGACATTGCCATTGTCAGAGAGAAGATTGATTAACAAAGCTAAAGAAATTATTGATGACGAGCACGCTATCAAGAGAAAGAGTACACTATAGTGAAGAGACTATTTAGAATAAAAACTTGTAACCCAGGAATGGAGAATGTAGAATTGGCTATTCCAACAAATGAGGAAGAGAAACTTTTCCTAAAAGATAAAAATGACGTCTACATGTATTAAAATCAGTGTAATATAATGCTGATGTCTATTTTAAGTTTAAGTATGTGCAAGTGTAAATGTTGTCATCACATAAAACTGCTGAGTTACTAATATAGTATAAGAATATTGCTACTGTAACTAGTGAAAACATAGAATCTCACTTGGGAATAAATTTTTTTGCAATGTTTTAGACTTTGAAGTATAAATGTTGTTATAATATAAAACTCACTTTTGAAATGTTTCAAAGCCGCTTATGAAAATACAAATATCACTTAAAAAGTCATTAACTTCATTAAAGAATATGAATACTAATGTGACTTGTTAAATTTCACTAACCCGATTGAATTGGGATCCACTAATGTCACTTGAGAATTCATTAACTCCACTCGAAAAAATGGCCAATGTATATTATGAAAACACAAAACTCCATTTAGGAATAGATTATTTAAGAAAAAGTGACTTGTCCAAATTAGGATCCAGGAACGTCACTTGAGAATCTACTAATCTAACTTGAGAAAATGCCTAATGTATATTGTGAAAGTATGAAACTCTACTTCAGAATAAATTATTTAAGAAAAAGCGACTTGTCTAAATTGGGATCCAGTAATGTCACTTGGGAATCCACTAACCTAACTTGAAAAAATGCCTAATGTATATTGTGAAAACACAAAACTCCACTTGAGAATAGATTGTTTAATATGGACATGTATTTTGGTTTACTTAATCTTGAGTTTAACTATACTTTGTTCCTTACTAACTAGAACAGAGTCTGAAAAACTAAAAAATTTTCATTATCCTTACTAACTATACTTTGTCACTTTTTTTAAACAATCTATTCCTAAGTAGGGTTTCATATTTTTACAATATACATTAAGTATTTTTTTCAAGTTGGATTAGTGGATTCCCAAGTGATATTACTAGGTCTCAATTTGGATGTCACTTTTTCTTAAACAATACATTCCCAAGTAGAGTTTCGTGTTTTCACAATATACATTAGCAATTTTCTCAAGTTGGGTTAATGAATTGTCAAGTGACATTAGTGGATCCCAATTTAGTCAGGTTAGTGAAAGTTAATAAGTCACAATAGTATTCATATTCTTCATTGAAGTTAGTGACTTCTTAAGTGATATTTGTATTTTCATAAGCGGTCTTAGAACATTTTAAAAGTGAGTTTTATGTTATGACAGCATTTACATTTCAAAGTCTGAAATACTATGGAAAAATTTATTCCCAAGTGAGGTTCTATGTTTTCACTAGTTACATTAGCAATATTCCTATACTATGTTAGTGACTTTAGCAATCTTATATGATGGTAGCATTTACACTTGTATATATTTAAACCTGAAATAGGCATCGACATTATATTACATTAATTTCAATATATATAAACATCATTTTTTATAGAGTTTCTCTTCCTCATTTGTTGGAATAGTCAATTCTACATTCTCCATTCCTGAGTTGCAAGTTTCTATTCTAAATCCTCTTTTCACCACAGTGTATTGTTTCTCTCGACGGTGTGCTCATCATCAACAATTTCTTCAACTTTGTTAATCAATCTTCTCTCTAATAGTGGCAATGTCACTACTATTTGAGAAGGGTGAAGCCAAGCAAGAGGAAAGAGTATAAAGCTCTGACAGAGATGAACCACAGCAAATCTTAGATCTAGCATGATGTGTTCACAACACTGGAGCTAATATGGACACACCGAGGAATGACAAAGAACGAGAATGAAAGAAGAAAGAAGGAGACGCCGAAATAGAGCAAGAAATAAAGTTGCACGCACAAGTATTTTGATATTTTAAATCCCAATGGTCCTTAATTGGATTTTTCATATTTTATGGCCCTTAATTGAGATTAATGTCCTTAGGGGGTCATTATTTGTCATTTTCCCTAAAGAATTCCTCCTCCATATGGTTTTGAAGATGGGATTAAGAAGTTCTAGAAGATTCTTCTCAATCACAAAATAAGCACTCTTCACAAAAAAAGAGCCATTGAAATTTCCATTCTAAGCCATCAAGTCAATCCCTCTTCCTTATATAGGAAGCAAAATAGAAATTAATCGTTGCAATACCTCACTTGTGACTATTTGGAATAGTCGAATATAATGCCAAGTATCAAAATCCACCTAGTCTACAACTTAGATTCCCTTTTCTTCTTGTGTTAAAAGATGAATATATGTGTCCCTAATTTTTTATCAATAGAGAGCTAGTAGTTGTTAAAAAAGCTAATAAATTCACCATTTCTTATCCACCATTTAGTGCCTTCCTTTATGACATCCTTTTGTTGACAAATAAGCCTCCATAGTTGTGAGTCTTCCTGCTTTGAGACTAGTAATTCTCTTTATTTGACATCATGTATTTATTTTGAAGGACATTTTCCCAAAGTTCATTACTCCCATTCCTAAGAGTTTAAGTCAATTTATCACCAAACACCTTGTTCACTAACTGTAACTATTTAAAGCCTAACCCATCATAAGCTTTTGGTAGAGTCAATTTCTCTTATCTAATAGGGTGATAAGAATGAATTTGGTTGTTACCCTAAATGAAATTCCTCTAAATCTTCTCAATTTCCTTACAAATTCTACTAGGTACTTTTGCCACTCGCATAGGATAGATGAGCTCAAGATTGACTTTGCTAATGTAACTCTCATGACAGTTACGAGACAATAAGCTTTCTAATTTGCAAGTTTTGCCCTAACTCATTCAACAATATATTTGAATTCTTCAAAAGGTTTGTGTTTTCTATTGAGATAGAAGCATATGAGTACCAATCTCAGTAGGTACTTTTAGCCCTGTAGAGTCTTTGGTCTTCCTCTTCAAACCTGGTTTTATATTTAGTGAGAAGAAGATAGAAGATTTGTTTTTGTTCATCTTCTCCCCTAGAGCTTTCATGAACATATCTAAGCATTCCAACATAGTCTCAGCCTGTTGTTATGATGCTTCACTAAATAGCAATAAATCATCTACAAACATGACATGAGACATAAAAGGTCCATTCTTGGCCATATTGATAGGTTTCCACTTCCTAGCTTTGATAGCATCACAAATGATATGTGAAATCCTATCCATACACAAAATAAACAAGTAAGGTAAGTTAAGGTCTCCTTGTTGAAGATTCGAACTGGGATTAAAATAATTAGACCAAGCCCTACTCCATAAAACATTATATGACACGGAAGAGACACAACTCATAACAAGTTGAATAAATTGGAAATGCATTCTTGCATCAATAAGAATCTGTTGAAGAAATTCCTGCATGATGTGATTATAAGCTTTCTCTAAGTCTCTCTTCAAAGCCATAAGGCCTTTTCTTCCCTTCCCTTGCTTTGTACATAATGTGCATAATATCTTAACCCACTCTAATATTGTCTTGAATCTGCTTTCCCAAAATAAAACTTGACTAGAAAGGTGAAATCAAATCATCCATTACCTCTCTTCGTTCTTCTAGTAAGAATTTTAATAATGCACTTATAGCCCATTGTCTGAAGAGAAATGGGTTTGAAGTACACAACAAACTTCAGCCTTTCTCTTTTGGGTGTAAGAGAAATTAACGTCTTGTTAGCCTCTATAACAGAACTAGTTTCCTCAAATACACTTTTGACATACTTGTAAAGGAAAGATCCAACTATCACCTAGTTTTCTTGAAAAAATACTAGAAAAAACCCATCAAATCCAAGTTCTTTATAAGGACCTGTTGAGAAGATTGCTTCATTAACCTCATCATCAGTTGGGAAGGTCACAAGATCATATTAATCAAATTAAGATTGCATCTAGGAAAGGAAGTGGATGAATGCATTCTTCTTCTTCTTCAACTAGTTGCTTGAGGAAGTTGAAGTTCATTATCATTCTCCACCCACATGCTAGAGTTATTTCTCATCCAAATAAATCTATTTCTTCTCCTTCTAATAGTAGTTTTTAAGTGATAGTAGCAAGTGTTATGATCTGCTTTACTAACCCTAAAAGCACTACTAGAAAAAATTAAAATTAGTGATGGACATTTAATGATAGATCTCCAATCCATCACTAATTATAGGTATTAGTAAGAAAAATTTTATGACAAACTAAAATTTATCACTAATTACATAAATTAGTAACGGATTAGTGATAGATATAGGATGTCGCCACATTTTGGTCAAATTTTATAAATTTAGTGACATATTTAAATTTATCACTAATTGCCATCACTAAATCTCTATATTAATGAAAGATTAGTAACAAATATGTTTAATTGAAAAATTAGTAAAATATGCTTAAATATATATAAAAATAAAAAAAATTAAAATATACATGGAGAGAATTACATGAATAAAATCTTAATAATTATAAATTAAATAATTACATAAATAATTTTTTCACTTATTACAAGTAAAATATATAATATAAAATGACATATAAAAAATAAAAAATAATTTTTCTTTTATTATCTAAATTTAAATATAAAAATAAAATTTTGATCAGATAAAAATATTTTAATTATAACATGGATCTTATAAAATAATATAAAATATATTATTTTGCATAAAATATATATTGATATTAAATAATATATTTATTAAATAATAATACTTACTAATTTATATATTTATGTGTTAATGTGTGTGTGTGTGTGAAAAATAATATATATTATCAATGTATTTAAATAATGATGTATTAAATATATTAAAAATGCATTAAATTAAACATATGTGTTTAATTAAGTAATATATATTAAATTTTATATATTAAGAATGAAAAGTCATTACAGCTCAACTGACAAAAAGATCATATGAAAAGAGGGAGGTGTTAGGTTCAAGACAAGGTAATGTCACAAGCAAGGAAAATTAAAATAAAATATTGACATGGTGGTAATGTGAATAAAATATTGACATGGTGGTAATGTGACATAGAGATACAAGTGGCGATGATGTGATAAGTGGTGAGAGTAATATGTACTTGAGACATGGCATGGGCAGGTGACATGGCAATGTCTAGACCTGCAAAAAAAATTAACTATAAAATAAATTAGTAACAGACATTTATTAATTAGTAATAGATTTTGTCACTAAATTAGTGACATCATATTTGTGATGAAAATTAGTAACAGATGATCCATTACTAAAGCTAAAATGAGTGATACACTTCTGTCACTAATTTTAGTTTTTTCTAATAGTGAAGGTCATTAGCAATACTAAATACATTAGTAATCAAATATGTCAAACCATTGGGTGCAAATTTAGTGAAAGCTACACCGTGTGAATTTTACTAATCTAGCCTTTGACTAACCTAGCGTGAACTCTCACTCATCATGTTCATGCTGGTTAAATTAACCATATGCAATTTTACTCATGCATAACATTACAACAAACATGGAATTTAAACAACATCACTCGCATTCTATTCAATTTCTAGATCACATATTCATCATATTATAGCATATACTCTTCAACCAATATAGTGTATCCACTCATGCAATTTCAACACATCTCCAACCTCATCAATCCTACTCACAATTTGCATACTCCAATCACATGGCAACTTGACAAACATATAACCCTAAATCAACATTCAATGAGACATTCCATTCTTACATCATTATACTTAAGCCATCAATTACATGACAAGTCCATGCCAAGCGTTACAAATAATTCATTTTAGGTAAATTAATCACTATTGCAAACATAATAATATGAATTAATAAGAGTTGCAGTTACCTTGACTCTTTGGTTTATCACCTCAAGAGTGTAAATTTGGGTTTTGGAGGGAGCTTCACACCAACTCAAGCTTCAATACATTATACTCTACAAATAAAGACAAAGAAACTACATTATTTCTTAATCATGATTAAGGCCTAATTGTCCACTAAGCATGATTAAGTCTATATAACCCTGAAGCTAATTTCTATTTGTTTGTTTAACTCTTAATAAGCCTAATCATCACTGTCATTAGTTCCCAATAGCCTTAACTTTATTATTTAGCATTAGGTTAACTCTAAACTTTTCATTAATGGCATTAATTGCTATCAACCACTAAAATTAAGATATAAAAGCATTAAATAACAATCATAACCTTCATAAATACCCTAGAAGTTGTTCCAACTCAACCCTAGGTTTGAATTTTCACCCTCAGAGAAATAAAAATCCAAAATGCATAGAAGAAGGTAGAAGAAGAGTATTTAGGGCTTACCTAATGCTTAGAATACTCCAAAATGCTTTAGATATGTCCCAAAGGGTAAACCCTAGCTGAATGCATTGCCTCTCTCTCGATTTCTCTCCTGAAAACCTTCTTAAAATTTTGTCTAATCACGTTTTTGCAATTGTAAAATTTTGACATGCTTGCCATGGCAAGTTGCACTATTTGATACGACAAACAACCCAAAATGGACACTTAACTAAAGCCTAAAATCAAGACCCAATTCAACCCTCAAGCCCTATCCTAAACCCTTTAAGAGGTCTAATAGGCCTAAATGGCCATCCTAATCCAATAATTAATTCATAATCAACCTAATTAATTAATTAAATCTCTAATTAACTAATTTAAATCCTTAAATTAAATTTAAGATGTTACACAATCCATACCATATGGATTTTTAATTCTATTTTGCCTAGGATGAAACTCCCACCCTCACTTATGATCATGACTTTTAGACAATGCAACCATTACGCATTCACATTCATATTTTGCATCAATCCCTAATCTTATCAATTAAGATCCATAAAACTCAACCAAAGCAACACATTTCATTTAGCATACATTTCATTCTTCTAAAACTATTTTCTTTTCCACTTTACATATTTCTAAAACGCACACATAAATGCAGATCTACATACATACTTCATTTCATAAAACACTTGCAAACAATTTAACATGCTAGAAAACAAAATAAATTATTTTTTTACCTCAACTCTTTTATCGCAAAAGGATTACTCGTAGTAAACAAATGCTCCAATAGAATCCTCTCGCTCAAAGAGGTTTTGAGTTACAATAATCTACAACATTGAGTATCATATAGTAATTTTTTAACTTAACATAAATATTCAATAACTAAATTTAGCTAACCTAAACAATCGTTTGGGCCAATCAAAGTCCTAATTATCTTCCAACAACTAATTCTATAAAAATAGGGCTCTTTTGAAAATTCATAACTAATCCTAGAAAAATCATTTAGGCATGGTCTGGTTCTCAAATTAAACTAGTCATCTTCAAGGAAAAAAAAAAAGTTCCAAACTATCCTATGCACCAAAAATAACTTACAACTTTGAGAATCCCATTGTTCCAGATTAAGACATTTTTTTTTCAAGATTTCAAGCTCAAATATTAAAAATTCATAACTAATTCTATAAAAATCTTTTGAGCATGATTCTAGTGTCCATATGTTCTCATTGAACTGAAATGTAAGATAAAAATATCATATGGTCAATTTTGCAAACTCATACTTCCAAAATAATGAGCAAATTTCACATTAACTAAAATCACTTCCGCTAATTTTCAGATTTCTGGCCTCAATTTAGAAAAATCATAACTTTTGTATACTTATTTGTTTATCGTGAAACAAGACTCCTTTTAAAGCTTGTAATATCCTCTGTAACTGACCCAAATTTCATAGCCAGAATCAAAACATACTGGTCAGAAAATACCACGTAACCAACATGACTCAAAGCTAGATAGTGAAGAACCAATGCTTTTAACTCATGAATAGCTTTTGGGTCTGAATCAACAACTTACTATTAAACACTTCCAGCCTTAAATATACACATAAACCAATGTCAAACAACGTTTCTCAAGGTCTCAAATTTTCAAATATGTCCAGAAATCAGGTTCAAAATTTCAGACAGCAAGACACAACCAAAAATCACACGTGCAAGCTTCTATTCAAGCTTTCTATCAAGTTCTTTAACATGAAAGACCTTAATCACTCAAAACTCAAGCATTTCTTCGATAGTCAGACCTTAAACTTTTCAGCTAGGAGAGAAGATGGAGATTAAAACACTATATCTCACATGCAGGCAAGATTCACGAAGAGGATAATGGAAAACCTAAGGAAGATCTTGTTTACCTTCGATCCTTGCTCTTGATCTTCAAGCTTTCTTCTTCCTATTCGCCTTCTGTCTCTAAGCTTTAGATTTCTCTTCCTCTCCCTCTCTCTAAGCTTGGCCGAAATGCATAAATGAAGAAGGAAAATGTGATATTGCCTTTAATTAGAAGGATCTAGCTTCATTAATGGCATTCTTGTAAATAAAAAGTTGTATAATTACCAAATTTTAAGCCATTTCGTCCTTCTTGCATTTTTTTAGAAACAAATTAACAATATAGTTTAATGTATGTCAAAGGGTATGCCCTACTTTGACTTCTTAAAACACTTTTTAAGTATGGGATCAACTATCATCTATTATTGGATATCTTAGAAATCATGTTTATTAGATGAATTTTTTTTTGCACGTATTTACATAAAATTTGTTCTGGATAATTAATTCTGGAGCATTTTACTAATTTACCCTTAATGAGAATAAAATTTTCAAATTAAAAGCTTAAGATGTTACATATAGCATTGAAGTAGTCCTTCTTGTTTGACATCTTGACCACAAAAAAAACCATGCCCTATATTGATGACCTGGTAACACCTTTCCTCTTCACCCACGTGATCTACATCCCAGCTTCCAACGCTCTAAGCCCAATGTTTCTGCCTAGCAGCTTGATGATAACAACTTTTTCCCGTGCTCTGTAAAGTCTTTTCTTCACTTTGTTTGACACAACAAAGGTTGGAAAGTTCCTCTAAAAGTCCTTGATGATCTTAAAGTCTGGCTCAGTGTCTCCCTCATTTGAGTTTGTGCTATGTTTCTTCAAGGGACCCTCACCCTCACAGTTATCACAATCAACATCTTCAATCTCATCATCTGAGTCTTCATTCCTCGACACTCCTTTCAACTTATCAGCAAAGGGTCTGTTTGTTTTCAGTGCTTCGTTGGGCTGTTCAGCTAGTGCAGGCCAGTGACCACTGAGAACATTACCATCTCCTTGCCCAGTTCCATGTTCAGCAGCGTTCTTGATCTTCTTCGAGCTCCTTATTGTTAGCAGATCGTCTCTTCCTTAGAGGAAGGCCTATTGGGAAGAAGAGAGAGCTTTTTCATTGTGATAGATAGCGGGAGTAGTTCGTTTTTCCTAATTGTTTCACATTTACTTACACAAACTGTTTGAAATAATTTGGTAATCTAAGGAAACAGAGTGGCTGTCCCCTTGCCGAGTTTGGTAAGAGAGGGGGGCTGGGGACAAAATTCAAGCGAACAAACAATGATGATAATAGGCAGATATCATATAATATCCTTAAAGTCACTCATGATTTCTGACAAAGTATTTCCTAATTTGTTTAAATCCAATCAACTTCTTTTCTTAAATATGAGCACATATTTATATATGATCATTTGATGACTGGAACATTGGGGAATCTCTTCATTATTTAATTATGATATTCATGTCTATTGGATTTTATTGTTTTAATTGAGTAGAAAAACTAATTTGCCTTTTTTATTCTCACAAACATTCTTCTATTAGAGATAATATTCTTGCTTGAAGTATAGTTGGACACTATTGTGAGCACCTCTTTCAGCAGGATTTGAATCTTGGTTTGTCCCTTAGCTAGACCCAATAGAAATGATTTGATCTATTCATCTAGATAGGTAATTTCTGTAGTGGATAGAGAAGATTTTTTTCAATAACTTAATAGGGGACTAATGATGATGTGAATAAAAATGATACAAAATTAATGCTAATAGCGTCAAATGAGATAGATAGTTCAAACTTTATCGAAAGAAAAAGAATCACTGGGTGGGTTTATTTCAATTGATTCTAACAATATTTAAACTTGGATAGTTATTACTCCCTCCATCCCTATATATAAGAAATCTTTTAAAATATTTTTTATCCCTAAATATAAGAAATTGTTAGCATATTTTTTTAATGAATGAATAATTATATCCTTATTAAATTAGAAGAGAAAAAGATAAATACTCTCATTAATTCACTTTGAAAATATAGATTCATTTTTTATTTACAATAATTAAGAGCAAAATTGAAATGTTAATGTATTTTTAATTAAATAACCAACTTTTATTAATTTGCATAATTCAGTTAAAAATACCTTATATATAAGGATGGAGGGAGTACTAGATATCATTCTCTTAAATAAGGAACGAAACATTTTATAATTGGTTTCATTTTTCTTCACTATATAGCACAAGAGAAGATCCTTGATTTAGGCGACAGTGAACACGATCCCTTAATTAATGCGGATTTGCTATAACTAGTCTGGCTTGGAACCCTATCTCACCTAGAGACTTGATAAATCTTTGGATAGACTTGATACCTCACATCATCTATGATTCATTCAATAAAAATGTACTAATCCAATTAAATAAAATCTTATATGTATCATTATTTTTATGATTATATTTTTTTATAATAGAATGTTTATTTAATTTTTTACATTTCTCTCTTTTATTATTAATGTCAGAATTAATTTATATTTAATATCATTTAAATGTCTTGTTTTTATTGGATGGACTATGAATGGTATCATATCTATCTAAGAACTTCTCATATTACTTGTCCATTTGCTACTTTCATCTCTGTCTCTGTTAAATGAGGGATTCAAACAAATATTGGTAGGGAATCGATACTTCCATAAGTTTGTTTGTTTGGGACAAATATCACTTCGTTAAATAAATGTGAAGTTTGAAAATTGAAACAGCCAATACCGCTATCTTTCTTTTTTTTTTGTTTTTTTTTTTTTGGAAAATTAATCTACAAACTCTTGTAGTTTTTGTCAATTTTAAATTAGGTATCGATACTTTATTTTATTTTGATCAAGCCTTTATAATTTAATCAATTTAATATATTAGTCCTTCATTGTTAAAATATTTTGATTTTACTTTTTAAAAAATAAAATTAAGGACTTTTCTATGTTTATTAAAAGATTGTATAATCTTAAAATTAATTACATAATTTTTATAACTCTAAATTTATATAATTAATTTATGTTTTCAAAATAACTTATATACATATATATAATTTTAATAAAAATATAAATATTTTCTTAAATAAATTTTTTGGCTAAAAATTTAAACAATTTTTTATAAATTTTAAAAGTGCCTTTTATTTTGAAAAATTCAATCATTTATTAATAATTTTAACCTTTAGGGACTATCACATTTAAACAATTAAAATATAAAAATTAATTAAAATAAAATAAATTATAGAAACTTAATTCAAAAACTAAAAGGATATGTGGATTAATTTTATGATTTAATTTTTTTTATGAAGCAATACTGCCTTCAACACTAAATCCGCTTTTTGGCCCATAAACCTTGGGTCCATGTTTTTTATTGGATAAATGAGTAAAGTATCCTTTGAGCTTTAAGTTTAGTAGTATTATAGATTTTAAATATATTTTATTATGTAAATTATTTTTTCAACTTTTAAAATAGTACAATATGGTCGCTACTATTAATAAAAGTTAATTTTGGCTATTGTTTGACTAGAAAATGATAGAAAAGGGTTAAAAAAAATTTAGATCATTTTCTGTAATATTTTGGGATCAGTGTCTATAATTTTTGGGTCCTTTAATTTATTATAATTTTTTTATCATTTTCAGTGACTTTTGAGATTGATTATTTTTAAAATTTTCAAAAATGTATTTTCCTCCCTTCTTAAAATTAAATTCACAGAAATTTAGAATCATCAGTGTCCATCCTATATTTATTTCTTAAACCATAACAAGTAGCATTGGAAAAGGGTGAACATGATGAAAGCTTGACCGTAGTAGTGTTGATTTATTTTCCTGAATAAAACGTCGTTCATAATGGAAGAAACAAAATTCGGAGCATTCGTGCAGTTAATTTCTTTCGGCTGGATTTCTTTTTCGCACTACTCCACGTACGAATTGCATATTCATCAAGCTCCAATAATCAAGGAAAGAGAGATGAATAATATTATGCTTTTGTTCGTGCATTAGGACGTGGCTTACAAGACATACAACCTACAATAGAGATTACACGTTAGCATTTCACAATACATGTGAAAATTAAACAAACCCAAATTTCATTATCACTTACAGTCTCACATTAGCTTCAAAATTTTTATAAAAATTTTATCAGAACCTCTCTTATAAATAGAATCTCCCAAAAATTCTATAATACATTGTTTCAAACAAAACATCATATCATTTAGGAGCTCAGCTCCTTCCAGCCAGCATATATATCAAAGTAGAAATCCTAATTATAGTATATATGGAGCACCTAATCATACTTTCAAAAATAAAATACATAATTATTTATAATTTCATCAAAAGGAGGAATTTTAGTCAACTTTCCACCCAACATGTCTAAAAGTCCTTAGGGGTTAGTAGGAGGATTAGCATCAGCTAAGGTATCTGAGACTAAAAATAACTTTTCAGTGAATGAAGTCCCAACAATAAATAACTAAATATGTATAAAAGGAAAGTTTGAAATAATTATGCATGCTAGACATAACAATTTTTGCAAACAAATATTTATTAAATTTTGTCAAAAAAGAGGTCTATATAACTTTAGATAAAATCTTGAATCATTAAATTATCTTATCAGACATCATTATCATTTGATTTCAATAAAGCAAATAATCGTGATAAGTAATTATAAATATGTCACTAATCAAAACCAGTAGAACATAGATCCATCAAATAATCAAAACTCATAATTATATGGACTTATCAGAATAATTAACAAATGTAGACACACAGTCCATAAGGATAAATAACCGAATGCGGCTTATGCCATGGAGACAAATGTGGACACATAATCCACGAGGATAAATAATCTAATGTAGCCAAAGCCATAAAACCAAACATGGATATACCGTTTACGAAAGTAATGCTAATCAAACTCGGCTCGAAACCATGAAAACAAACATATGTGTTAAAAACATGAATAACGAACATGAAAATAGGATTCATGAAATTCAAACTAGCTAGTCATTGATCAAGGCGCCAAGGGCTAACGGAACTATTGTTAGCAACCAGTGTCCTGCGTAAAGTCCCTTTCAAATTCAATTTCAAACATGCAAGAAAATCATCATATTAAAATAAAATGCTTATTTCCAACGTCAAACTCTCATGAATAGTTTTTTGTAACAATCCAATATTTGCCAAATGAAGTTTTATAATTAAAGTCCAAACTTGCATTTATTGATTAACTAAAATTATCAAATTTAGTAAGGATAATTTCACCAAATAAAGTAATTTAACTAACAAATATTCAATAATCACATTGTTGTTATTAAAAGGATTTGCATAAAAATATACTCCCTCCATTCAAAAATATAAAGCATTTTTAACTGAATCTCACCCCTCAATAAAGTAGTTATCTACTTTTAAATTAACCCTATCTTTTTATATTTATCGATATCTCTACAATAAATATAAAGTCATTCATCAATAGGGACACTTTTGAAAAAAAGACAATGATTACACCTTAAAAGACTAAAAATGCCTTATATTTTTAAACATCCAACTCCTTAAAAAATGTCTTACATTTTTAAACAAAAGGAGTAATATTTTAGTAAAGAAAATTTTATTAGAAAGTCAGTTGGGACATTATCCACTTACCTGAAACTCCTAGAATTCTAATTTCACCTCTCAACATCAATGAAATTTCTCATTTTTCAAATACTCTATAAATCATATTAAGATTTTTATTAAACCTTTAAACAATACAATAGTTCCTTTTCAACATCATCCTCACCAAAATTAAACTCTAGTAAATTTGAAACTTTAGAACCAAGGCCTTACATTTTTTTTTTAAATATCCCTCATTAGCATTTTGTCAAGGCACCAAATATATATCATTTCCAATCCACTCATAAAAACTCTAATATTCAAATATTTCATCAACAAACTATCTATCTCCAAGAATTCAAATGATCACATTATTAATTTCATAGTCAAATATCCTTTGTAACATCCAAATTAAAATTCATACTTCTCACAAGAATTAATGAAATTCCATAAACATTCAAAAATCAAATTCAATTTCTTCTAACAAGCATTTCAACAAACATCTTATATTCATCATTCTTCAAGTTTCATATCTCATCTCTTCTATCTTTATCTTAACCAAATCTTCACTATCAACCAATTTAAACAAAATGAATTTAACTCAAAAGTTGAACCATATGTATATTATTATCAAGCTTTAAGATAAATTTTCAGCTCAAATTTGAATTTCCTCCTCCCTATAACAGCATGAGCAACAACAGAATGCATAAAAATTCTGTAACCTCATGCATAGCAACAATAGAACATACTCACATGCACAACAAAACCAAAATGAAAGGGTTCAAAGCTCCTCACCTCAACCCAGCTAAACTGAATAGAGAAAGAGCAAGATGAGGCAGCCTTATGCACACTACAAAAAAAAAACAATGGATTAGCGATGGAATAAATTTCTGTTGCTAATCCGTCGCTAACCCATCTCTAATTCCATTGATAAATGCAACAGAATGTTCTGTCGCTAAAATTTTATCATTATTTCGTCACTAATCCGTCAGAAATAATTTACCGACAAAATTTACCAATGAAAAATTCCATTGCTAATGATCAGGATATCTTATTATGATTTACTGATGGAATTTGCGATGGAAAATTCTATCACAAAACTTTCTGTCATAATTCTATTGCTACTTCTATCACAAATTATTTTTAATTTAATTTTATTACTTATAATATTTATTTAATAATTTATTATTATGATATAAATAAATAATTTAAAAATTATAATGTAAAATAATTTATTATTTTAAATTATTTGTATATTATTAATAATAATTTAAATTGTATACTTAATTATTCTTATTTAAAAATAAAAAAAATAAATAATTATAAAGTAAAAATTTAAAATATTATATATTATATAGATATAAATTATAATATAATATATAAAGATAATAAAATATTTTTCAATTTAATATTAAATTTATTATCAAAAATAATTTTTTAAATAAAATATAATAGAAATAATTATTATATATAAATTTATTTTTCCATATTAATAAATAAATATAATGTTAAAAAAAGTAAATTTAAATAATATATTTAATAATCATTTAAATAATATATTTATTAATATATGTGTGTGTGGTTAAGTATTATATATTTAATTTATCAATTAAGATTGAAAATTTCTTTCAGCTCAACTGGCAACAAGTTGGACACAAAGGCACCTGGGTGTATGGGGTTGCAAGTTCAAACCTAGCCAAGGCATAACTGAAGGTAATAATATTTGACATGGCAGTGACAAATGACATGGCGGTGACATGGCAATGAGGTGGCACTAGTCTACTAAGTGACTAGGTGGTGATGAGGTGGCATTGGTTTACTGAGTGACGTGGCAATGATATTTTGGTCCACCTAATAAATTAGCAATGGAGTAAGCCCGTTGAAAAATTAATGATGGATTCGCAATGGAATGCATTCCATCACAAAGTCAGAATAACTTATCCTTATTTAGTGACAGAAAATTTTCGTTGCTATTTTCCATCGCTATTTCATTGGAAATTAGCGATGGAATTACAAATTCCATCACTAACAAATTAGTGACGGTGTTTTTATTAAAGAAAATATTCTGTCGTTAATCCATTTAGCAATAGAATTTTTATTGATTAGTCACAAAAAATTTTGTCACTAATCAGCTGTTTTTTTTCTAGTGGCAGATGAATCGAGAGGAGGAAGAAGAAAGAAAATTCAATGTACGACTGCAATATGGGAAGAGAAAGAAAGAACTCCGGCATGCTCATGATCACCAGCGACAGATGGAAAAATGATGAGGAAGGCCAAAGTACTTGCATGATTTCACATATAGTAGAAAAAGGAAGAACACCGTGAAATAGGGAAGAGCAACACAAGCAACTCAATGCACTTCCCATAGTGGAGATTTTGGCATTCTTGAAGTCACTGGTGGCAAGTTGAACGACAAAGATGATGGCGGAGGATAGAGGGCTAGATGAGATTTTAAAGCTTCTGGTAAAAATCCTCGAGCTGTCCACTAACCAACACGCACAGACTTAAAGAAGAGAGAAGGAAAGAAGAAAAAATAAAATATAATGGAATGGGGATGTTTTGGTAATTTTAGAAGCTGAAAATAAATAAAAAAATAAACTCCCTTTTTATGCCTCAACATATTCAAACTTTGGACCCAACAAATGAATTGTTTGCACACTTCCACTATACAAACACTCCTTATTACCATAATTGTTCTAAATATTAATAAAAAACACACTTTAAACAAATCATTATATATTTATTTTATTTTACTTTATTTTATCAAGGTTATTACATCCATAATATCTTCCTCCCTTATATCCAACAATACTCCCTTAACTACAAACCTTACAATCTACCCTTCTCCTTTAGTTTGTGTTTCTCCTTCTCTCTCCCCTTGTGGTTTCGCTCCCCCTAGTTTCCCCTCTTGTTCCATTTTCAAAAGTTCTCTCGCAAGACTATGACTAAGCATTCTCATTACATGCGAATAAATTTCTGTACTCATTAGAGTATTGAATACTGTGATTAGAGGAATTATTGGGTGATCCACATTGACTTTCACATTTGGATTTGTACCAACAAAAGAGCACAAAAGCCCTTGCACACTAGACTTCTCCAGTTGAACTATCTCGTTCACTTTCTCATCATCCTAATATATAAGTAGCCGATCTCATGATGGTGGTGCAATACCAAGCAATGGAAACTTCTTAAACAACAATATCTGTATGAAAACAAGTGAGTTTACATGACTAACCAACTAAATCAAAACAACATTTAAATTAAAATACACAAGTTTATATTCTTAACATTAAAAAATAAAGGCATTCATGAAAATATTTTCCTATTTTTCCTCTTTTCAAAGCATTATGATAATCTCCAACCTCTTTCATCAACTCTTTCACCATGAGATTGGACCAATTATATGAACCAAATGTGCTTCTATCGTAACATATAATCTTCAATAGCCACTGTGTGACAATTTCTAATGAAAGAGGGCACAACAATATCCCAAGAGTGAAAAGTACAAATAATGACTCAAGCATTTCAACATGCACCCTTGACATGAGCATGCTCTTCAAGTCACAAAACTTTTTTCTATCATACTTCCTCTTAAACTCCAAATATAAGTCATTGTTGCTTGTTACTACTTCCTCAAAAACTCCCCCTATAAGGCAATCCCATTAACATTCTGACTAACATCTTATTTATCACTAAGCTCACATTTCTAATGAATATTGATGAAGTTGCTGGGTCAATCGCTCTAATAATTTCAACATATAGAGCATGGTGTAATTTGGTACACCTAACATCTAAAATCTTACCAAACCCAATTCTATATGCCCTAGTCTTCAATTGTTGATTATTCCTCACAAGAACTACTACTTCCACAAATTGTTTTGGGGAGCACCTTGTTAGCAATTCTACTTTGCTTGAGGATGTACCTCCTGCCCTTTCTCTTTTTCTTTTATAATCCTATCATACTCACTCCTCTCTTCTTTAGACAAATTTTTCCAAGCTTCCTTTGCACATTTGTTTCCCTCTACCATTCCCTTAAACATCCCTTTACCTTTCTTGTCCACCCAAAAATCTTTCTTAAACTTGTGCAAACTAGTCACCTTAGGCTTCCCTTTCCTAGGTTCTTTCCCCTTCACCATTATGTACTTTGATAAAGACTAACCAAACCTATTGCATTTGAAATAGGAGAATAAATGTCACTCAAAAATTTGAAAAGTAATGGGATCACTCAAATAAATGGTGCAAACTTACCAAAGACAGCAACAAGTTTTTGATGTTATGCCCTAAGATGGTCCTCTAATGCTGGTGTTGATGCACTACCATACTCACCTGAATACCCCTCCACTTCACCGACAACAACCACTACTAACGTCGTCACCCTCGCCGTCATCAACCAGGATGTAATGACCTTCAACTAATATCCAATCAATTGTGCGCTTGCGAGAGCCGTTTGCATTTTGTTTTTTTTTTTCAATTCTCATAAGGGCAAAATGGTCATTATATGGGTCTCATTTAATACCAGAGAAGGACCCAATTTTAGAATGTGACCCAAGTCCTTCTCAGCAAATAAATTTATGGTGAGGTTTTTTTTGGACAATTTTCCCTATTTTTAATAAATGATAAAATTAAAAATCACATTTCTTATGAATTTAAAAATAAAAAATATTAACTACCCCCTTCAATCCTTTTTTTTTCTTTTTTTTTTGGCCACCCTTCTATTCTATTTATAGTGTAAAGAGAAGATTTTTTTTGTCCTATTTATAAATCACATTAATAAATTTTCATCATAAATTTTACTTTTTACCCTCCATTAAACATTGAAAAGAAAAAATATATTGTTAAAGTATATATATTTGATAAGGATAAAGTTGACAACTTATTAATTTTTTAGACAGAGTTAACAAGTTTAAATATATTTTTTTTATGGTAAAAGATGTTAGAAATGATTTATAAATAGAAACATGAAAATATTTTTTTTATAAATTGAGAAATTAATTAATTAACTTTATTCTATTCAACAGACCAAGGAGAATTTATCAGTTCACTCCAAAGTAAAGAAAATTGAACAATGGAATAACTTTCTTGATTAGAAGTAAAGAGAGAACACAAGGAGGATTGTTCTTCCGTCGTCATTAAGAGCTTTGAGAGAGAATATCAATTAAATTGAAAATTAAAGTGTAAAGGGGGTTGATGAGACCCATTCCGCTTAGTGGGAAGATGGGGCTCCTTGGTCAAAAGTTTCATTAAATAATATAGAAATGTTTCACACTCCGTTAAACTTCACCAATAAGTATGCGTGTTGTCCTCGTACAAAATCACATTGTGATTTGGTTTCTAATTATACATATAAATATATACTATATATCACGTCAATTTAATTTCTTAGGCTCTTAGCCTATATCTGTCCATCCATCCGTAGCCCATCTTGCAACATATCTTATTCCCTCTGTTAAGAAGAAACATGTCATCAATCCATCCAAATTATTGAGAATAATGGTTCATATATCTGAGGAAAAAATGGTTCACGACAAATTTACAGTGGAGTTACATTAAAATAATTTAAGTTTTATTTGATATTTTAATGGAAAAAGCATAACATAAAGCAAAACAAAATGATTTTGATCTGTGAACTTAAAAGAAACAAAAAGAAGCCTTATTCAAACTTCATAATTATTGTTAAAGAAACCAACAATAGCTGGTCAAAAAAAGAAACAAACAAAAGATACTGCTCCTCTCTTGACCCGTCCTTTATATTGTTAAAGAAAATAGGACTTGGCCTTAATAGCTAGGAGTATATTTGTGGGCAGTGAAAAAAATTGCCTCATCGTTTTAAAGAATTTTTTTTAAAAGAAATTTGACTATGTGAAACACATGCTAAATGCTACGTGTGCATTATCATGATTTTTTATCTCTTTTCAAATATATTGTACTGATATGGTTCTAAGTATTTGTTTTGGCCTTATTTATGAGGAATATCAGTGATATCCGTCTTTACTCTTTTACTCTTACTAAATGTGGGAAGGTTTTTAAATGTTAGGATATTTTGTTTTCAAAATATATATATTTAATAGGGATAAACATTAAAAAATTATTGAATTTTTAGATAGAATTAATGCGATTTAAAGTTTTTCTTGGTTCTAATAAAAAGATTAGAAGTGACTTATAAATAGAATTAAAAGAAATATATGCTTATTAGGGAATGTAAATTAATTGAAAGGGCTTTATAACATCAAATAGAGGTAATATATCTTCCTGATAGTGCCCTCCTTAATCGCTTCAAGTTATTATCAAACTTTTAATTTCTAAATACATTTTATTGTGGCCATTATTTTTAATAAATGATAAGATTAAAAATTCACATATTTTTTTTACAAATTTCAAAATATTAACTACTCCCTCTAGACTTATTTACGAAAAAAAGAAAGAAGATTTTTTTTAATCCCATTTATAAGTTACATCATTAAATTTTCATTATAAATTTTTTATTTTATCCTCTATTGAATATTGGACAAAAAAATATATTATTAAAGTGCGTATATTTAATAGTGACAAAGTTAAAAACTTATTAAATTTTTAGATTGAGTTAATGAGTTTTAAAATTTTCTTTGATTCCAATAAAATATGTTAGAAATAACTTATAAATAAGACTAGGGAAGTATATTTTTCATAAATTGAGAAATTAGCTAATTAACTTTATTTTATCATTAAGAGCTTGAGAGAGAATATCAATTAAAGTGAAAATTAAAGTGTAAAGGTTCCGGTTAGTGGGAAGATGGGGCTATATGGTCAAAAGTTTCAGGGGAAATATAGAAAGGTTTTACATTAAAGTTCACTAATAAGAATGCATGTTGTCCTCGTTAAAAATTGTTTCGTTTTTTAGATCGATTTGATTTTTTTTTTTTATCCCCACATTTCTAGTCATGTGTGTGTGTATGTGTGTTTCATGTCAATTTCTTGAACTCTTGGCCTATATATACCCATCCATCCAATACCCATCCTGCAACATACCTCATTAGATCCCTTTGTTAAGAAGAAATTAAACATGTCAATCCCATCAGACTCACCATGGAGAGGGGCTGCAGCACTCTATCCACAGCCTTTGAACCAATCTGAGGTATTGGAAGTTCAACATTTGGTGGAACATGTTTACTATATGAATTGTGGCCCTTTGGGAAATCCGCGTTTGGATGATATCATATACAGAAGCAGCGAAGATGACCAAGATATAAGGAGGCGTGTGTTCCGTTGGGACTTGACTGCTTATGAACAAGTCTTTGCTCATGGATTTCAAGCAAGACGTGAAGAGAGCACCCCCGAAACCATTTACTTCAATTTGCATCATTATGTCCATAATGCTGGCAGGCCTCTTGAGTCAACTAGGCCTGCAACACATGCTTTCGTTAGCACCACACTTAATAGTGCATGACATCCAAGCCCCAGCCTCCAACCTGGACAATCCATGCGAGTCTACCGCTACGAGTCAACGCTCCTGGTGGTATTTGGGTTTCTCAGACACTGGGTCGTCTCTATGAATATCCTGCTCAAGATGAAGTTGCCTTCATTGGTGGCATTGCACCTCAATACATTCGCTCTGCTCAATTATACCTTATCACACGTGAAGTTGGATCAATCTAAGTTTTAAATTGATCAACATTCCTAGACCATAATGAGTAATACATTATACATACTTATTTTATTTATCTTTTGTTGTGCAGGTATACCAGATGTGAGAGAGCTGACGACATACTTAGACTAAATGCCAATTTTAATCCACAGTCGGATCCGCCTAGGCAGCTTCCACTTCGGGGGCCCGTAGTTGACTACGTGGATAAAACTTCTGGACGTAAGAAACTGAAAAAGCTGAAAATCTATCCAAATCAATCAAATCAAGTGAGAGAGAAAAGACAAGTCTCGGATGATGCATATGATTGGTATGCCAATCGTGTAGAAGATATAAAGAGCTACATCAACGCTGCATTCCGTGCAAGTAGTATCAATGAAGCCTATTTATTCATGAAAAATGAGTATGTGCTGGTGAATTATGCTCCGGGATCAACAAACGACAGGATTATCAATGGTCCACTTTTGATTTGTGATGGCTACCGTTCTCTTGTTGGTACACCATTTGGAGAACACGGAATAGACTGTGCCTTTGACACTGATGGCACGGAAGTATTCATATTCTCTGAGAAACTTTGTGCCTACATAGACTATGCTCCAGGATCCACAAATGACAAAATACTCCAAGGTCCTATGACAATCGCTGCCATGTTTCCCTTCTTCAAGGGTACTGTTTTTGAGAATAGCATAGATGCTGCATTTAGGGCAACTGCAAGGGATGAAGCTTACTTATTCAAAGGCGACCAGTATGCTCTTATAAACTACAATTCCAAGACCCAAATTGCCATCCGTCGCATTAACGAAGGCTTTCACAGTTTCATAGGCACTATCTTTGAAAGTGGAATAGAAGCAGCTTTCGCATCTCACAGGACAAATGAAGCTTACATTTTTAAAGGAGACCAATATGCACTAATCAATTTTGCCCCAGGTTCAACTAATGACTATAATTGGTGGCGTGAAGAAAATAGTTGACAATTGGCCCTCTCTTAAGCCAATATTGCCTCGCAACAATCACGGGCTTGATGAACATGATCATCACGGTAAACAAGACAACCGAGACCACGACGAGCTTTAAGAAGCTGAGAACATACTTATAGTATGGTATGAATATTGGAATATAATCTTTTGTTGATGATCTTTTTTCCACTTAATTTAATATGCATTAGCATTGCTGGCATGGTGTCTTCTCCAGTTTTCGTGTTATGTGTGCTGTTTGGATACTGTGTTCTATGAATAAGCCACATGTTCGCTGACTGAAGGGGACTCACTCAAATTATTTGGTTGCCGAATGGAGCTTGGTGCACAGTTTCTTCAATCATCTTTCTTTAACCTGAAGGACTAGCTTGATGGCACAAAAGTTCTTGTAGGTTTGCAGTGCATGCATGCTTGACAACAAACCTTATAGGGAATTGGGGATATTTTGCAAGTTTGGTGTACTCTCTCTCTGGTCTTTAAGTTCCTTGTGGCACTGTTGCGTTGTAACTTTTTCATATTTTAGCATGTATTGTTTGTCGTGGTGTCATGTTGTCATTTTGGTTTATGTATGCTTTCATATTTGTGCTTTTCTATGCTTGTTTGATATAATGCATTTCCCAGTTATAAAAGTAGATATAGGCTACTAATGAGACAAGTGAATTGTAATATCATAAATCTAAACTTATATAGTGTGTGTGTAATATCATAATATAATTTAATTTGCTATAAAAAATTTATTAGTAATTATAATGAATTGCTAAAATATTACTAATATTAATTATAATACATAACTATAAATATCGTATCACTAATACATTACTAATATCATCACTAGTTGGCTACAATCAAGAGAAGTGTATCGTAAATGTCTTATGTTTAACTTTTCATGAGATTAGAAAAGTATTGATAAATTAAAAGAAAGAAAAATTAAACCCACCAAGTGAATATTTCAATTTTCTCTGCTATCTCTAAAGTCAATTCGACATACCAAAATATCTCAAAAGACAAAGTCTAAATAAATAAAAATTATATCAATAATGGGATAACCTTGAAATTTCCAACGTATGTTGAATAGCTTTATGCACTTAAGAAAATTGACAACTTTACATTTGACTTGAATAAAGTTATAGCGATTGTGATATGATCAAGTTGAAAGTACATAAAATATATATATATATATATATATATTCAAAAAATAGTATTTTATGGGGGAAAAAGTAGAGTGCAAAATGCATGAAGCGATAAATTAGATTACAATTAACTATTTTCTCAATTTATTTAAATTTCAATTTTAGAATAATATAAATATTAAAATAACTAAAATAATAAATTAGTTTTGGAATAACAATCGAATAACTTTCCAATGAAATTTGCCAAGAAATATTCTATGAGAAGTAAATTAATGATGAAATTTAGTGATGGATTGACTATGTAAATTAGCGACAGAAATATTCCATTAGTCATTTAAATAAAAAATTTATAAAACATTATTTTAATTAATTTTATTCTTATAATAGAATACATATTTAATTTTTTATCTTTTCTATTTCTACTATTATTAATACCATAATCAATTTATATTTAATGTTAATGTAATATTTTTATTCAACAAACCACAAATGATGTGATATATTCAATTTATCTTAAAAAAATTTCAAAGTGGTTGTATGTAATCATAATTTGAGTTGAAAGATTCTCTAAGCTTCCGCCTTCATATTTCAATATTCCTCTTCTAGCACCAACTTTTGGTTTGTTTTTTCCCCCTTTTCCTTTTTTCCTGCCACAGAAAACTTGATTAATTCACTCCATTCCGAATACCATAGCCACATAATTAAATTAAGTTGAAATGTTCTCTCTAAGTTTCCGTCTTCAAATGTTTGTGTGTATGTATATATTTTTTAGATTTTTCCCCTTCTCCGATTATCTATAGGATGTAGAATAATAGGTTTGAACTTACAGAGTACAGGCTAAACATATTAATTTTTTTAAAAAAGAAAAGAAAAGCCTCTTCTCTCCTTTGATTCTCATAATCACAAACTAAAAATCTTATGAGATACCCCCTCTCAAAAAAAAAAAAACTGATATATCTTTTTATAAGTGAAATATATATTACAAACATTTTAGACTCTCATTAATCTGAATCAAGTTAAGTTAAAGCATAACAGTGGCTAGTTTTCCTAATGAGTATCTTATACTCTAACTCAAAACTCAGGTAATGTTAAAACAAAAAGAAAAATATATATTGAAAAACAAATATATATTAACAAATAAAAAGAAAATGTAACTACAACGTTAAAACAAAATTAACAAATCGACTAGTTATAATTTTTTAAGTGGTTGTTAGATCATGTGTATCGTGAGCAATAAAATAACAAAGTTTCACTTGTGAAAGGGGGGAAAAATAAAAACACTGACTTGTAAATCGGCTGACAAATCTTCATGTAGAGAGAGGTTGAAGATGCAAAGCATTGTAGGCCTAGCTTTGCGCAGGTTCAATCCTCCATTTGACAACCAATGACAAAAAATGTTCATGAAAACTCCAGCCTTTGTATTTGTTTTTTAAAACATAAAATGTAATCCAAAAGAAAAGAGGCTCAAAACCAATAATTAAGCCCAACTCAAATGAGAAAGTGGAGTTCAACATCAGATGATTGGTGGCCCAATAATTCCCAGGGCCCAAAACAATAATGGGTCTCTCCCACCTTCATCAATCATCTTGAGGGATGAACCTGATGCTCATAGGCCAATCCTAGCCGTCCGTTTCCATCTAATGCTCTACATTTTATAGCTAGATGTGACCCAATCACTCAATTTAGCTGGTGAGTTTAAGTCAATGGGTGGACATTTAATCTACTTTTACTTCGAAGAAACATACGTATAACCAACAAAAATTGGTCAAATTGGTTAAAATTTAACTCATAACAAGGTTATGGTTCAAAACTTGCTTTCTAATATGAAGACCTTACTAGTAAATAAATGCTCTTCCAACTTAAAAGCAAAATCTTTAAAGTAAAAAAATAAACTTATATACTTGAAATATAATTTCTAATTAAATCAATACATATATATTTTCTAAATTATTTATTACATAATAACGTTTTGTTATTAACTCATTAAAATCCACTTATCTTGCATTAATTAGATAAAAAATATTCTAAATCTAAAAATCTAAAAATCTAAATGTTATTTCATAGACAAATAGCTGCAACATATTTTCATAGTTGAACCAAAATTTAGCAACAATTTTTTTTAATACAAGGCCAAGGAGAAACTATGCAAAAAAGACTAAGGTCTAGTCATATCTAAAGCCATGAGGCTTATACAATCAAGGGGGTTGTCAAAAATAGAAATATCGAAATCTTCATAGGATGCCTTGTGGGTTAGAAGATTAGTGAATTTCTTGGCTTCTCTATAGACATAATCAAAGATAACCTCCCAATCTTTCATGATGAGTTCTCCGGTGTTCTTGATAATCATAAAGAGTAGATAGGTATCGTAGCACCTGTTGTTAATGAGCAATAAGGCTTCCAAAAAGTCAGAGTAGACATTGATTTTGACAAGATCCTCATTCCAACAAAGATTGAATCCTTCTAAAATTCTCAGAAGCTTAGCTGCTGTGTTTGGGTAATAACCAATATTTTTAGAGAATCTCTTAATTCAATTTCCCTTGTCGTCTCTGATAATATCACCACAAGCAACAGCACCATTATTAATAACAAAGCCATCAACATTGAGCCAACCAGGTTTAGGTAGATTCCATTTAGCTTCATATCTGTTGTTATTCTTACTCAATTGGTTCATCTTGGATTATAATTTTAGGTCATTCATTATCTACTGCATGTTGGAGAAGGCAATGTCACTTTCATGAATCTTTAACAAGAGGATGGAAGGAATCCTCAAGCATCCAAGCAACTTGACAATGAAAGGTTTTGGAATGATGCTTTTAGTGCTCTTTCTTATGTAATTGAATTCTGACAGGACAGTGGTCAGATCCATACTTAAGCAAGTTAAAAGAATAAGCCTAATGAAATTGAAATCTCCATTTTATGTTGCAAAAAGCCCAATCCAAACATTCTTTAATATTGCCTCTTTTCTAAGTAAATCCGTCACCATAGAAGTTTAGTTCAAGAAGATTAGAAGAATTTATACAATGTCTAAATTGCTTCATAGACTTCCAATTGAAATTATTCCCCCAGATTTATCTTGACAAGAAAGGTAGGCATTGAAGTCACCCATAATTAGCCAAGGATCAAAAATATTTTGAGCAATGGAGATGATAGAGTCCTAAAAGGGGTCACAATTGTATGGGTTAGGATCGCCATAAACACAGGATAGTATATAAAAATTATTAGAAGCTAAAATGTTGACCCTGTAAAATAACAGCTGAACATTAGAGTAAATATAATCAATATTAACAATATCATTATTCCATAATAACCAAATACCGTCAGTATACCAGTAGCTTCAACCTAAATCTATTCATAGAAACCCAGTTTTCTAACAATTTTATTTCCTTTAGTACCGCTAGCTCTAGTGTAACATCCTGAAATTTTAAAACTTAAATTTATTTTAAATAAAATATTATAATTAAATTAAAAATTAAGAATAGTATGATAAAGGTCTCGAGTTTGAATTTTTCTAAGCAAAAGTTTGATTTTATTTATTTTTAACTATGAAAAAATTACCAAAATTGACTTGAGCTTTTATGTTATAATTAAAAAAATGTTAGGCCCTTACTTGTAATTTGCCCTAAAATTTTTAGATCAGTTTTTTTTATAAGAGCACACAAAAAAGAAACGAGCAAACAAAAGAAACAAAACACAACAAAACGAAAGAGGAGAGTGACGGTGAAGATGAGGAAGCAAGAGAGGGAAGCTAGGGCTCGAATCTAGAAGTCTTTGCAATCGTTGCGAGCTTGGCTATGCGGTAGGTAAACTCCCTGTTTCAATCCTCTTCCTTCCCTCTTGGTTTTCTTAAATTTTTGGAAGAGAAAATTTTTGAATTTTTATTCCAAAGGCTTTTTTCTTATGAGCTTTAGTTTCCTTGGATCCTAGGGAGGTTGTTTTGAGTTTCTATATGGTGCTCTAGTATTTTGAGTGGGCAATTAGATGAAAAAGGAAGTTTTCGGCAAAAATCAAACCTTAAGGGATTGGGTTTTTCTCTTTAATCATTTAAACCTATTGATTGGGTTATAATCATGCTATTTGGAGCCAATAAGATTTAAATTAAGCTTTATTTTTCATTATAAGGGCTAATTATGAAAGTTTGTAACACTAAGTGAAGGTTTTTGGTTGATTAAAAATTGTATGGTTTGAAAATTTGCTTAATGGTGGCTAATAAATGACTTTGGTAGTTAAGTGGTAATATGAGAATAGTTGGTTTAATACATGGACCATTGGGATGGATTATGGCTCATTGACCCAAGTTATGTGGTATGAGTTATAGTCTTCTTTTATGCTATTTTTCATGAAAAGTGATATGGATCACATATGTGCCGTAAGGAATAGTTGGTGGAATTTATTGAAAGGTTAAAGAACAAGCCAACTCTTATTTTGTACAAGGAAAACCCTTTTAATACTAAAGGGTTGAGCTAATAGGAGAATTTATATTTCTTATTGCTTTGTTTAGCTATTTTTGAGTAGATAATATTATCTAGCATACATTACATGTTTTAGACAATTGAATGCAAATAAAATGTGTTTTAGAAGGGTTTATGGGGTATTGCTTTAATAATAATGCATTTATATTTACATCTATTTAATAATGATGTTAGTGATGGAAATAAGATTATTAGCATGCATTGTCATCATAAAAAATGAAGAGTTGCACTTAGGGAAGTGTAACTAAGTTTGGTACCTTAGATAGACTAAGGAACTACTTAAGAGATAAATTATAAGTGTTATACTACCTTAAATGTTGAAGTGGTCAATACTCAGAAAAGAGTAGGAGGCATGATCTTGGTGGGAGTTCACCAATGAGGAGATTCGGTCTTGTGATATTCTATGGCTCACTATCAATACTTAGTGTTGTCTTTTATATTATGGGCTCAGTACACTAAAGTGGTTAGTAGATTGAGTGTTTGACACCTCTCAGTGGAGGAGGGAATCCGGCATATGAAGTGTGAGGTTGAGCATTTAGGCCAAGATAGGCCTCATATGGAGAGTATGTCGAGCTGGCTCTGGGAAAGAGTTAGCTTCAGCTGCTCAGGATTCACGTTGAAAGAGCACGGGCAGTTAGGTGTATTCGATCATACCTTGAATTATGTTTTGTGTCTACAGAGGTACAAGTGGGTATAAGGTTTACCTGCGAGCTAAAAAGTACCAAGAGGCATTTTGTTGGTTAAGAAAGGCCATACTGGCCTATGTCATGCATTTGAAATAGTTAAATTATATACTATGTTGAATCTATTATTCGTTTATTCGATTATATCTTACTTGGTAATAATTAACGTAGATTTCTCTGTTCCTGAGACTGTGGTTATCTCACCTTTTTCTTTTCAATATTTCTAGGTCCAGGTGAAGGAACCAGTGGTGGATGAGGAAAGAAGCAAAGCTAGGGGTTGTTTGTGGATTGTAAACAACTGCAATCCCTTTTTTAAAAAAATCTATTGTAATGCATTTAGCAAATCTATTGTAAAGGAGCAAAGCTAGTAGAATGTGATTATATATATGTGTGTGTGAATATGTGTGGAATGTATGGCTTGTGTATGAATTTTTGTTTGCTTGTAGACTTGTGGCTAAGAAACTTGGTTATAGTCTGTGGTTTTTTGATGGATTTATTTAGTAGACCAAGTTTCTACTACAAGCATATATTTATTTTGATGTATATGTGATTCTATAAGCAAATGTAAAATGGTTGCATTACAAATGGTGTGCTATGAGCAAACATACACCTTGGATAGAAAGAGTGGGTGCGTGAGCCCCGCATGTGCATATATATAAATACATGATATTTGGATTAATTTTTGACCACTCTTGTATGACTTGTGCATTTTAGGGGTTTAGGGTCTATTTTGGGAAATGGCACTTGGGTGGTCAAATTTTGATATAAGAAATTTTTCTATAGTTTGAATGTTCTATTAAGTACTCTTAGTCCTATTTGACATGTCCAAAGTGCTCTCACAAATTTGTAACCCTGAGGATGAGATTTGGAAAATTTTAAAAATGGTTTTATCAAAAAACTGTACTTTTGTATTTGGGTGTCCAAATCTCAATCTGACCGTTAGATTTCTCTAAAATTTGAGTCATAAGTAAAACTTTTTATAAGCTTTGTATAGGCTTTTTACAAACACATTAATTGGACACCAGAAGGAGAAATGGTGCACTCCAAAAGTTGATTCAGAGGTGCCATCATGATAGCAAAGTTACTGAATTTGCAACATACACGAATTTTGATCCAATCGTTAGATCTTTTTAAAATTTGGTACACTTGTAATACCCTTTGAATGTGACATGTGAGTTTTAGAATCACTCTCATCGGAGGTCAGATGATGAAATGGTGTACTCTGAAAGTTAGTCCGAAGGTGCTGTCATGATAGCTAAAAAATAGCAAAAAAATGACCAAATTTGTAACGTGTCCAAATTTTAATCCAACAGTTAGATCTTTTTAAAATTTAGAACACTATTAATACACATTAGAAGTGACATGTGAGCTTTGAGATCACTTCAATCAAAGGCCAAACGGTGAATTGGCACCTCCTGGAAGTTTGCCTGAGAGGATTGTCATGACAGCAATTAAATGCCCCTATTTGCCTAGTTTGCTTTCGTGCACTATATCGTAATTCTTCAAACTGTTCTAAAAAAAATAAATTTAAATTTGTGTTTTGCTATTGTGTAGATTGTTTGGTGTTTTAAATAGTTTGTTTCCTAATTTGGTTTTACAATCAACTCCTTAACCACACTTAGTTTGTTTAAATTGTATAATTTTTGAACAACACTCAGGGCAAGTGTTTCATCTAGTTTGAAGCAAAATAAGAATTTAAGTATTATAAGTATTAATGATATCTCTTATATGTTTAGGAAAATTTTTCACACAAGAAGCCCTACAATTCCAGCAAATAATATCTATAATAAAATAAAAGGAGTAAATAAACCTATATTTAGATTAGTCTTTTGGATTTTCGAATACTTCTTCAATTCAATCATCATTGAATTCATCATTCTCAAGATTGTCATTATAAACTTGATTATCATAATCTTCATCAAGCAAATCATTATCAAGAATGTCAACATTAATGTCCTCATGTATGAAGTCCTCTTGAATATCTACTGGTCTTAATAAATTGTTGTCAGCTTCTATAATGGAAGAATCATTGAATTGAGTTTTTGGAACAAACCTTTGATTATTTTCCTAGTTGGGAGGCTTTCTTTGATCAATAAGAGGATTGAAAATAATTGGAGAAATTTATTGAGAGTTTCTTGGATCATTCACAGATGTATTCCAAGCGCTAAGATCAGGGGAGAATTGAGCTTTAACTTTGATTTTATCTATGTCTTGAGATTCAATAGTGGGCTGAGTAGTATTCACATTTTTGGGCTTATCTGAATAGCCTAAATTTCTCTTATTTCCTTTGAGAACACTATGTATTCTTTTTGTGGGCCTATTATTCGCATTATTGGGCTGCAACTCCTTGGACTCCTTTTTATCCAAGTTCACAATTTTTGGGCCTTCCCAATTGAAAGATGGCCCAATCCTTGTAACCCTTTTCCCTTTCTCTTGTATACTCAGATCAAAATCCCTTGGAGAGTCGGCCATTACCTCTTGTTCTCTAGGTCTTGCCCTTTTCATGCCTTTCATCTCTTTCTTTCCCTATATCTATTTGACAATCTTCGTAGGGGCGATCTTAGCTAAGCCGTTAGTTAGAGTTGACTTGACTCTTCTCTGATCTTTCTCTTCACATTCTAGAGTGGCTAGGACATCGAATCTCATCCTAGTTGAGAGGTTAAGTCCTCAATTCTGACATGATGGTTTGTTATCCATTGGGTATCTTGGGTTTTACGCATTTCTTAGCCTTCTGAATCTCATGAACTCACTAAACTCTTCCTCTAGTAAGTTTTGATTTTTTTTTTATAAACCTAGGTGCTAAATGCTTTTGTCTACCATTTCTTCTTGTTCTTTGGTTGGTTTGTCGTTATTGTTCTATTAATCAGTTTTGTATTTCACTGAACTTGGTTTGTTTAAGGTTGTGATTTTAAGGTTGTGGGGGCAATTGTTTTTGTTATGTTTATAGCATCCACAACCAAAACAAATGAGGTTTAGGCTTTCATATTCTATGTTGTATAATTCATCTCTGATAAGGAGTCTTGGTACAAGTTTTTTTTTTAAGATCCACTTCCACATTGATCCTTGCAAACTTACCATTTTCAATCTTACCTTACTCATCCTTGGAGTTGGATTCAAATAATGAGTTGGAATCCACTTTTAGAATTTTCCTTATGAAATTGCCTAATCTCCAAAGCACCTTTTTATCATAGCATTGTATTGTAATGTTGGTCAGGCTAACCTAAAGCACAATTTTGCCTAATGTGTTAAAGTTTGGATTAAAACTAGGAGATCAACGTTGAACAAGGATATAATGGTTAAAAATTGTACAAGGGCCACCATTCAAAATATTGTCATAAGCAGAATGATCCTTAATTCTAATAATATAGTAGCTATTGGCTAGGTCAATCAATTTAAAATCTTTGAGTTGCCACATTTTTGCTAACCTTGGTTTGAGGGATTTCGAGTTGAGATGTAAACCCAAAGTATTAATGACTGTGGCATCCATCCAAGGTAGGCATATTTTCTTCCATTCTTCATTGGAGATTTGTAGAGATGGATATTGATTTATTAGCTTCCTTGTTTTTTCAGATGGTGTCCATGCTTTATCTAATTCCTTTGCAAGAGTTTCATTTATATGATTAGTGCTTCCTCCTGTATTAATACCATGGCAACCACTGTATCCAATCAGGGAGTCTTTGTAAGAGATAGGTGCTTTGACCCCTCGATGTAAATCTAGCTTGCATGGTTAGGTCTGGCTTCTAAGATTTTCATAGTTTGTATTTCCATAGGTTTCCTTTATTAATCACTGTTATGAAATTTAGTAAGACTCGAGTTGTTCTGTTTGATCTGCAGTTTTGGTTATTGGTGAATTTTCGGAATCTTTATCAACCACGATGTCATCAAGCTTAGAAGTATTTCTATTAAGCAAGTTATCGCACCCGAAAAATGCGATGCAGATGGCACGAGAGCAGATGTTCCGGCCTTCAGAAAGAAGACCGAAGAAATGAGAGTCGCCACCAAAATTTTGAGAAAAATCTTGGGAAACTGTTTAAAGGAGGATAAGGATGGTCTGTGAAAACAGAAAATAAGTTCAGGAGTCGATTGAGTATAGGGAAGGCCATAACATCCATTCATAAGAACGGTTACCTGAAGTTTGTTGTGCAATATAAATATGGTTTTAAAATTATTTTAATATTCATATGTTTGATATAAAAATGATAAGAATTAAGTGAGAAATATTATTTATTTATGAGGATGGACTTGACTCAGAATCCGACTCTGAGGCCTACGTACCCTGTGATGGGGATCAAAATCCACGTAATTCGGGCTTAAAAATTATTGGTGAAAATATTTTTTTTTGAAGAAAAATTAATTAGAAATAATTCACCATTTTGCAAATAAAACAATTTCTGAAATTTTGATATGTGTGTTTTAAATTGTAAAAAGTGATTTAATTTTAACTACTTTCTCAATTTTTTTAAATTTTTGGAATAAAGAAAAGAAAAGAGTTTAAAAATTATTTTTATTTTTATTTTTATTTTATATTTTATGATGGGAATTTAATCGCAATACCTGCAGAGCCTTATTGGCTCATACGGTAATACAATTATTCTATATATCTATGAAGATTTTAAAATCTCACACGATAAAAGAATTTAGCAACTTAATTTATTTATTTATATTTTTATGTATATTTTTAAGTATTAATAATAATTTTTTAATCATGTATGTACATATATACTTTTTTTTAAAAGACTCTTAATCATCATACCTGCAAAGCTTTATTGACTTTTACGGTAATACGATTATCCTAAATATCTGTGGAGATTCAAAATCCTCACACAATAAAGGATTAAATAATATATATATATATATATTTTAAATATATTTTAATGCATAATTGTGTATTTTACATTTTTAAATATAGAAATCTTAATTGATATATCTGTGAAGTCTTATTGACTTTCACGGTAAGATGATTATTCTAAAGGTCTATAGACATTTAAAAATTTCATATGACCAAAAGATTTAATACATTAATTTGATTAATTAATTTTATTAAAAACATTTATAATTTTATTTACAAAAAATCATTTGTTTACTATATAAATTAATAATTGTGAAATTCTATGAGGATTTATTATCCCACATGATAATGCACTTAATTTAATTCTCTATGAAGATTCTTGAAATCTCTCATAAGATTTAAATATTTTATTAATTATAAAAAGAGAATTAATTTTAATGACGAGTCTTTGGAACTCATATTATTATATACAAATTAATCCTCATACCTGCGAAATCTTATTGATCTTCATGATATAGAATCATCTTAGTTGGACAGTGACCTATGAAAACTTGAAATAAAAAATGTGATTCAAACCCATAACACTTTTACTGATGCTTTAAAACTTGAGAGCATACTCTTATATTATATCATCAAATACTTAAATTTGGATAGCTCTCATAATGCAAACAGTAAGATCATGAAATCAGAATTTTGAAAAACTAGATTGCTAATCCATCTTTAAGCATTTAAATGAATTTAAACATGCATTAATCACCAAGTCAGAACAAACATTCATTCAATACATGATCATAGAAAATTAAACTAAATTTCACACATCCCTTCTATAACATATATGCACATAAAATTTGTCACGACCATAATCACATTAGTAAATCTTTAAGAAAAATATTTTATCCAAACCTGCTTAATGTAGGTTCGATGCATTTTCTGAGAGTAAAGTTCTCTGAAGCTTTTTCACTGCTGCATTTTGATCTCTTTCTTTTCTTTCTCCAGAGCTTCTCGGTCTCCTCTAAAAAATCTGAAGCAAGTGCCAGGCCTTCTTTCCTCCACTTTGCTATCTCCTCTCTCGTCCTCCTCTTCCCGGTTCTCTCTCTTTCTCTTGTCCTCTGTTTTTTCAGCTTCTCTTCTCTCTCTCGTTCTTCATTTTGACGTCATCTTTTTACATGGCTATGTTTCCTCCGTCTCCTTCTCTCTTCTTCATCTTTAGTTCTCTCTTTTTAAGTTTTGAATAGTGCTCTGTTCTCCCTCAATTTTTCTCCCTTTTTCGTCTCTATTTTTTCAGCTTCTCTTCTCTCTCTTGTTCTCTATTTTGACGTCCCCTTTATGCATGGCTGTGTTTCCTATGTCTCCTTCCCTCTTCTGCGTCTCTAGCTCTCTCTTTTTAGTTTTGGATAGTGCTCTCTCCTTCTTCGGTGCTCTGTTTTTCTCTTCCTCAGTTTCTCTCTTCTCTTCCTCGATCTCTATTTTTTTCCTTCCTTCTTTTTCATCTGGTTCTCGTGTGGTTTTTCGCTAAAGCTCTCCTCTTCTTTGTTCAAGCTTCTTTTGTGCTTTATCGCTCTCTCCTTCCTTGGTTTTTTGCTCTCATTCTCGTGCTTTCTTTTTTCTATTTTTTTTTGCATTTTTGTTTTTCTCGCTCTGTGCTCTATTTTTCTTCCATTTTCACGTCTGTCTCCTCTCCAGTTTTCTGTCCTTCTCCTATGTATCTCTCACTCGGTCTTCTTCTTTTTTCAAAAAAGCTTCGTGTTGCTCCTAGTTCTCTCTTTCTTTCAGTCTCTTTTGTCTTGCTCTCGGTTCTCTCTTTTTTCATTTCTCTTCCCCCTATTTTCGGTATTCTCTCTCACTCTTCGATCCCCTCCTCCCTTTTAGGCTTCTTCTGTACTCATCCCTTTTAAAGCAAAAACAGGGAAGAGCTTGTGTGTAAGGAGAGAGCTTACGTGCTTCACCTTTCTCACTCTGCTCTGCTATATGCATGCAAGCATCTCTGCTTCTGCTTTTCTATGTTTTTCTCTATGTGTTTTTAGCTTTCTCTGCTGTGTGTGTTTTGTGTGTGCTTCTTCTGTGTGCATGTCCAGTTTTTTCGCCTACTCTCTGCTTGCATGCGTTGAAAAAGGAGGCCCTTTTAGATCTGTGATGATCAGTGTTTTCATCCGGCCCTCATGTATTATTTTTTTAATTTTTTTATTATTTTTTGATTAGATTAACACACACAGATATATATATATATATATATATTTTTTAAGTGAAAAATAAAATTTAAGGAGAGAAAGTTTAACTCTTAAAAATTGACTGCCAATATTTTTAAATAATTAGGATAATTTGGGAAAGATCTTTAAAGATTTAAGAAAGATTTTTTTAATTTTGTTGAATTATTTTTTTAAATATAATCCTAAAAAAAGGATTGAATTTTATTTTTTCATTTTTATATATTTTTTAGTTATTTATTATTATTTTTATTAAATTAAAAAATGTCCGAACAAAATACAATGTTCACACAAATCTATCTCTTCTTTTGATGCAGGGGGATTTAAGGCCTGTTTATGTGTTGATAAGGTAGAGAAGATGAAGTTTGCATCAATCTTAGACTGAGAATTCATGAGAGAGATTGAGAAATGAAAACTGTTAAGGAAGCAAGAAAGAAGATTAACCTTCTCTACAAAAAGCTAGAGAGAAAGTGGAGTTTCTCACTTTACAGTTGATTTCAAGTCATTAACTTTAGCAACAGCTTTCAGCTTAATAAAAAGTGCAATGGCAATACATTCTTCTATACTAAATAGAACTGAAGCTAAGCGTAGACTCTACCATAGCAACATAATAGTATGCTATTGCATCAGTATGACATGTTAGAATTTTTGGATTGTTCCATCAAAGTGAATCTTAGACGACCGTCATGAGAAAATATAAATCTAAATTCATCATTTAGTCTCAGGATAAAAATGTTAGAACTTAGATAACAATGTGATGAAATAAATCTTTATCTAAGTCTAGACAAGAATCTCATACAAACTAGATAAAGCTAAGTGAAAGAGAATCTCCAAATGATAAGTTAGAAATTAATTCCCTACATAGATTATCTTACAATTTTATATATAAAACTACATAATTACAGTTATCAATGTAATTTTGACAGCACACACACTTGAATTCCTAATAACTTGACAACTCACATTCCTAAGATAAGAAACATAAACTACAACATTATAACTCTAACAACACATAAGGTAGTTATTTAACATGTATAACTCCTTTGTCAATTGATCTAAAGGAAGCATTCAAATTGGGATTGTGCTTGCACCTTTTATATACTAGTAATGGGCTCTTATTAGTATCTCCCTTTTGTAACATCCCAAAAAGTTAACCTAAGATTAATTAAGTTAATAAAGAGTAAATGAATAATTTTGAAAGAGTATTTATCTCAGTATTTAGAGATAAATAATTTTAGATAGGAGATTATTATTGGATTTAATTTAAAATAAATCCATATCCTAAGTTATGATTTTTTTAGAAAATAGAGATAGTAATAATAATAGTATAAAAAAAGAAGAAAGAAACAAGAAGAAGGAAAAGGAACATAAAAAAAATTGAAGAAGGGGGAGGGGATAATTTTTGCTTGTGTGTGTGTTAATGTGTAAATAGTGCAAAAAAAAGGGAGAGAGAGAGAGAGAGAGAGAATGGATTTGCTAAATATGTGTGCGTGCGCGCGTGCGCGCGTGCACGTGTTTGATTTAAGGCATAGGAAGAAAATAAAATTATATGAAGGATCCACACTTGTTCTAAAACCAACACACACCTCTTGCCCTTTTTATTTCTCTTCCCTTTTTCATTCTGTGCGCTCGAACACCAAACAGAGAGCGCAAGCGAGAGTGTCACCAGCAGAGGAGCTCATTTAAAAGGTAGATTTTCATAATAGAATATTTTAAATAAAATTTTAAGTATTTTAAGACTATGTAATGACCTAAACATTTTTCTTAGTCATGTTTCTTCTTTAGTTACAGTTTTCAGGTTATGAAAAATTTAGAGTTTGGAAGAGGGATGAATTTTTGATGAATAAATATGTTATTGAGGTTGTTGGTAATATAATAAATATTCTAGAGTATTATTTTATTGATGAAATTAAAATTTGAGGCCTTTGAGTTTATCTCCAGATCTCTATGGATAGATTTTTGGTTAAATCTAAAAATATAAATTAATTTATTGATATTTACATGATTATTTGGGATGAGAAATAAATTATTATGGCTATAGAATAATGATTCTAGGCTTGAGACCAAGTTTGCAATTTTTTGGTATTTTTATGTGCGAATTTTTGGAATAAAAAGAAAAATTTTAATAGTAGAAAATTATTTGAATGATGATTTTAGCCAAAGTTCAATGAAATTATTGTGAAGAAAGCTATTGAACTAAGTAGATAGATTCAAATATATGAAATTGAATTTTAGAACTTAAGAGGCTAAGACTAGGGTCTTAAAAAAATGAAATAAATAAAAGAAAAAATTTAAGTGTTGGAATATGAGTGAAAATTGTGTTAATAATATGATTGACACATTGTGATATGATTAAATGTATATTAATTGTTACAAAGCGCCAATCAAGCTTTGGAAAGCTTTGGAAGTGTTGTAATTTGAGAAGTAACATTTGACCTCTCAAAGATTAAGGTAATCGAGAGAAATCTATTTTATGTATTTATATATTAATTAATTATTTATGCTTGCAAAACAAATGAATATATATATATATATATATACACACATAAATCTTGAATTGCTGTTTGTAATACATATTATGGCTTTGTTGAGACCCTATAATTTATGACCAAGTTAATTGTGACATGATTTGAGTAATGAGATTGATGGTTGATGATGATGTGCATATTCTTGATTATAAATTATGGATTATGCATAGTGATAAATTGTATATGAGCTTGTTGAGTTTTATATGATGTTAATGTGATTTATGTGGTAATATAAAAATTGATGTAAGAGGCATGATTGAAATATCATTCTTGATACTTATTGAGTAAGAAAATTGATAAGCATGTGGGATAATTGTGAATTATATATATTAGTTTTTGAAATGCCTTTTCTCATGAGCATGATCATATGACGGGGGTTTGCCTTAGTAAAGGAGCTAGCAGTTATGCAAAATCCATGTGGTACTTGGCTAATAACCAATAATCCTAAGGGTTATAGCCACTAGGATTATTGCCGCTACTTACCTTGTAAGGCATTGTAGCATTGTTCCTATTAAGGGACTTGACCCTATTGGGCTACTTGAAGTTTTGGGTAGAGCTAGTCTTGGATATAACACCTCATAGTATGTGATTTAGGGAAAACTGTGTTTATAAGTGAATAAGGTGACTCTAGCCCAATAGCCCCTCACAATATGGTTAAGGCCTTGGGTAGTCTCACCACAAGGACAATCTTTTCCAGTTGTTGGCCCGTAGATTTTATGTCAAAGAAAATAAAGGGCGATATAAGGAAGAGATTGATCATGCATATTATTATTATCATGCCATTTGAGTGATTGATGGCTATGTTTGAGACTATGATTGAAATTGTGAAAATGAAAACATGTGGTAAATATGTGAATAATGTATATGTGGCCATTTGTACCAATTTTATATGAAAATTTAGTACTTGTGGGCAATCATGTTAATTTTGTATTTGACTTTGTTATTGAAATTATTCACATGAGTTAGATGTTAATGTAATTAACATGTTCTTGATATGATTGTCTACATGGTTATCTTGATGAATTTATTAGCCACTTGCATTTATGATTAATTGTCATGCATTTGTATAACTTAGATGTACCTTGGTTACTGAGTGGTTGTGCTCGCCCCTTTTTTTAACATATTACATGAGCTAACTCATCTGAGAAGAATAGAGAAAATGAGCATTAAGCCAAGTGATAATAATCACTTCTATAGGCCTTTCTCTTTTTATTTTGATGTATATTTAGTTTATGATATTGCCAACTAGGATAATATATTCTTGATCTACTTGCATTATAGGTTTTGTGTTGGGTGAAAATGTATTTTGGGCCCTTGGAAATGTGATTTGATGCTTATGTTTATATTAGTGGGCTAAAATATTTATGCAAGTGAAAATAGTTTTTCATACTTCTTCGAAGCCAAAATAATTTGATAAGGTCCCACATTGAGAATAATCTGATAAGGTCCTAAAAAAATGAGGTGACAGCTTTTCATACTTCTTCAAAGCTAAAATAAATTGGTGGTATAGTTGGATTCTCAAATAAACAAAGTCCCCCTCATTGAAATTTAGATCCCATTTGTCCGCATCTACTTGAGCTTTCATTTTAGACTGAGCTTTAAGGATATTTGCATGAATAAGCTTCAACATAGCATCCCTTTCTAGAAGTTGAGTTTCCAAATCAGCAATCATGGTTTCTCCATATACATAAGGTAGAACTGGTAGAGGAGGACGCCCATATACAATCTCAAGGGGAGTATGTCCTACAATAGTATGAAAACTGGTATTAAAAGAGTACTCAGCCCAAGGAAGATGCTGACACCATAATTTTGATTGCTCATGGACAAAATAATGTAAATAGGTTTCGACATGTTAGTTTACAACCTCTGTTTGACCATCACTTTGAGGGTGATGTGCAGTACTCATCCAGAGATGGGTTTGCTTAAGATGAAAAAGTTCTCGCTAAAAATTGCTAAGAAAGATGGGATCTTGGTCTAAAATTATTGTGTTGGGCACACCATAAAGTCTGACCACTTCCCAACTGAATATATTAGCAACTGATTTGGTTGTAAAAGGATGAAAGAGATAAAGAAGATGTAAGTATTTGCTAAAACAATCTACCACAACCAATATTGTATCTACTCCTCCAGACTTAGGCAAACCTACAATAAAATCCATGGAGATATCTTCCCAAACATGATGTGGAGGTAGAATAGGTTAAAGAAGTCTAGCTAGAGATGGAGTTTGATATTTGAAGATTTGGCATACATGACAATTTTGAACATGTTGTTTGACATCATGCTTTATGTAGGCCTAAAAAAATGAGTTTGTAGTCTCTTAAAAGTGTAAAGATAACCTCCATGACCTCCAGTAATAGAAGAGTGAGCATCAACCAGTAACTTAGATTTAAGAGTAAGGTGATTCAGAATGACTAAACATCCATCATAGAAAAGCTTCCCATGAACCAGTGCATAATGTAGGACAATAGCAGAATCTTGAAGAAGAGCATTCTTAATGTTTTGAACTAATGGGCCTTGATTCATCCATACTTCAAGATCATCAAAATCTTCACTATAAGGGATAGCTAAAGCCACAAAATTTACATGTTGAGGTCAACGTGATAATGCATCTGCACCATTGTTTGTACACCCACTCTTATGAATGATGGTGAAATTGAAAGGCAATAACTTCATAATAAGTCATTGCTATTTTGCAGTTGAGATTCATTGATTCATCAAATATTAAATACTGCAATGGTCAATGTAGATGTTGAAATGGCAACCAAGAAGGTAATGACACCATTTTTGCAAAGCTAACACTAGAACCAATAATTCTCTATCATATGCAGATTTAAAACGATTAGAGAATGTGAATCCTTTACTAAAATAGGCAATCGAATAAGCATCCCAGATCAAAATTGCTCCAACTCCGAATGAGGAAGCATCACATTCTACTATGAAAGGCTTGTTGATAGGGGCATTAATCAAAGCGTGTTTAAGCTTTTGAAAGGTTTGGTCTACTATAGAAAACCATTAGAAAGTCCCTTGTTTGGTGAGATCATTAAGAGGGCAAGCAATTTGACCATAATGATGCACAAAATGCCTATAATATCCGGTGAGTCCCAGAAAGCCTTACAATTTAGTGTCGTTACTAGGTCATAGCCATTCCACAATAGCTTGTATTTTTACAGGATCTATAGCTACCTCTCCAAGAAATCAATCTATGGTAAACCAAAACAAAACTTTTTCCCATTAGCAAAATAAGCATTCTATTGTAAACTTACAAGAACCATCTACAAATATACTATATGATTAGCCATTAGTAAACTATAAACTATAATGTCATCAAGGAAAACCAAGATGAAACGTCTCAAATAGGGTCAAAAAAGATCATTCATAGCAAACTGAAAAGTGGTTAGAGCATTAGTAAGGCCAAATGGCAACTATAAATTCATAATGTCCAGAGTGAGTCCAAAAAGTAGTTTTATAAATGTCTTCGAATTTAACTCTGATTTAGTGGTACCCTGAGCGTAGATCAATTTTTGAGAAGATTGTAGCCTTATGTAACTCATCACTTAATTCATCAATATTAGGAATAGGATATTTATCAGGAATGGTGATCTTACTTAATTCTCAATAGTTAATTCATAATCTCCAGGAGTCATCTTTCTTCTTCACTAATAAAACAAGACTTGTAAAGGAGTCTTCACGAGGTTGTATGAAACCTTTAACTAATAACTCAGCAACTTGGCATTCTATTTCATCCTTTTGATAGTGTGGAACTTTGTAAGGTCTAATATTTGGAGGTACAGAAAATGGTTGTAGATTTATAGAATGGAATCTGTCTCTAAAAGGAGGAAGGGAGGTTGGCGTACCAAAAACATAATCATTAAGTAATTCCTCTATTAAATGTTGAAATGCCTCCCGCTTTAGAAGATGTTGTTGTAACATAGAACGCATGCTTGCTTTATTCTGTGATAGGGATTAAAGTCCCTATAATTTGCTTCATTCTTTCAGTGAAAATTCAAATCTTGTTCATCCTTTAACTAGATCCAATAGAAATGATTAATCTATTCATCTAGATAAGTAATTTCTTTAGTAGATAGACAATTTTTTCCAATAACTTAAAAGGGGGCTATAATGATGTGATGCAGAACAGGGAAGGAGAAGGGGGAAGAGAATATAGAAAAGAAAGGAAGGGATCAGTAGAGAGAATAGAGGAAAAATAAAACTCATAGGAAAGGTAAGATAATAGTAATTCTTATTTAGTCAAATGTGCGTACAAATCAAATGAGTTGAGGTGCTATTTATAGGCTTCGACCTAATCCTAGAAATAAATGCATGAAAATCCTAGAAATTCTAAAATTAAATAAAAAGATAACAATAAATGAAAAATAATAATAAATGTTGAAAGATAACAATAATTCAAATTAAAACAAAATATGCATAATTAATATGAGAGCAAAATGTCTTTAATCTTCAAATTTGCAATATCCTTGTAATATCTTCACTTATTTCTTTTTAATTTTCTTCCCATCATTTCACCCTGGCTTAAAAGAACTCTCCTCTGGAGAGGTATAGAGTTGGTAAGACTCGAGCAAGGTGGGATTAATCTAGTGAAACCTCTCTTCAACAATCCAAGTAGCATCTAAGTCTAAGAAGTCTTTCCAACGAACAAGGTAACAGTGAACAGGACCATTAGTGGTTAATATAATTTGTTCATCCATGATCACATAAATCTTGTCCATAGACTTGCTAATAAAGGGATTAAAGCATTGTGAGGCTGTGTACCTATGGAATCATCACTAAATAATGGGGGAGGCTTAAAAGTATCTCGATAAGAAACAAGATCCTCAATATTAAAAAATGAACTAATAGATATATTAAGAGGCAATTCAAGTAAATAAGCATTAGGACGAGATAGCCTCGAGGTTCGAGCATGCAACTTTTTGAAAGAATTTTTAGGATAATGCTTAGGGTGAATATGAGCCATAATATAGTCGCCTTCATTAAAATTTTGAGCACAACGATGAGCATCAGCTGACAATTTATATTAATTATTATTAAGTGTTAACTTGCACTTAATTTTAGCATGTAATTTATGAAAGCATAGTGCTAGGGATTATGTAGATTCGAAAGTATGAGCTGTGATAGGAAGAGGTACTAGGTCAGTGGGTTGTTTAAGGTTAAAACCTTGGAATATTTCAAAAGGACTTTTTCCTATGGACCGATTGACTGAACTATTATATGCAAACTTAGCTGTAAGTAAGATTAAATCCTAGTTCCCTGGCTTATCTCCAACTAGAGTTTAAAGTAAGTTACCTAGACTGCGATTAGTCACCTCAGTTTGGCTATTAGTTTGGGAATGAAAGGCAGAAGAGAATTTTAACTGGTTTCTAAAGAGTTTCCAAAGTGTCTTTCAAAAATAGCTAACAAATTTGACATCTCTATTAGAGATAATGGAAGTAGGTAACACATGCAAGCATACAACTTCTTTAAAGAAAAGCTTGGCTAAGTGGGAAGCATAAATGGTTTTACTGTAAGGTATGAAGTGGGCTATCTTTGAAAACCTATCCACGACAACTAGAACAAAGTCATGTTGTCAAGCAGTGTGGGGTAATCCTAAGACAATGTCTTTGCTAAGATCCTTCCAGGGTGTATGAGGGATAGATAAAGGAGTGTACCAACCAGTATTTTATTTTCTAGCCTTAGAAGTATAATAAGTATGACATTGTGATAAAATTTGAGCAACGTCACATCTAAGAGAAGGCCAATAAAATCTATCCTCGACTAAAGCGATAGTTTTATCTCTACCAAAGTAGCCAGCTAATCCTCCTGCATGGAGTTCCCAAACGAGGAAGTCTCTCATAGATGTTTGAGGAATACATAACTTAGAACCATGAAAGAGGAAATCATCCTTAATAAGGAAAGATATATGGTTATGACGAGCTCCATTACCAACTTCTTGATAAATGACTTTAAAGTCAGGGCATGAGATGTAGTCATCATTTGGCCTCTCAAAGCCTACAACACTAACACTCATTGTGCAAAAGGTTAACCCTATGACTTAGAGTATCTGCAACTTTATTCTCAATTCCTGCATGGTGCTTAACGACAAAAGTGAACTTTTGAAGGAATTCAACCCATTTAGCATGTTTGGGGTTTGGGGTTTGGGGTTTGGATGGAGTTGAGAGTTTATGAACTTAAGAACTTGATAGTCAGAATAAACAACAAATTGTTGAGAGAGAAGATAGTATTTTCAATACTCAAAAGATCTAACTATGGCATAAAATTCCTTGTCATACATGGAATACTTCTACTTAGCTTCATTAAGCTTTTCACTAAAGAAAGCTACAGGGTGACCATCTTGCCACTTCAAAGCACTTGGAGAAATTAGGGAGGGCTAAAATAAGATCTTTAGATAATTTATCTTAATGTTTATAAAGGCTCGTGATGCGATAAGAGTCCAATAGAATTTATCCTTCTTAAGGCAATCAGTGATAGGGCTCATAATAGTACTAAAATTCCTAATAAAGTGCCTATAGAAAGATGTTAACCTATGAAAACTACGCACTTTTTAAAGATATCTAGGTTCAAGCTGCTCACAAATAGCCTTAAATTTTTCAAGATCGGCAGCTAATCCTTTTTCAAAAACAATAAACCCTAAGAAAATAACTTGCTTCTGCAAAAAAGAGTACTTGAAAAAATTGACATAAAACTTTTCTTTCCTAAGGGTAAGGAATACTTGGAGGAGATGAGATAAGTATTTATCCTTGGACTTGCTAAAGATCAAAACATTATCAAAGTAAACAACTAGAAATTCACTCAAGTAAGGTTAAAAGATGTGGGTCATAACCCTTATAAATGTATTAGGGGCATTGGCTAGACCAAAAGGCATGACTAGCCATTCGTACAACCCATCTTATGTCTTAAATGTAATCTTCCATTTATCTCTTGGCTTAATCCTAACTTAGTGATATCCACTACGATGATCAATTTTAGAAAACTAATTAGAACTTGAAAGTAAATCAAGCATATCCTCAAGTATAGGAATAGGAAACCTATACTTAACGGTGATCTTATTAATGACTCTACTATCCACACACACTCTCCAAGTTCTATCTTTCTTAGGTGTTAGCAAGGCAGGTACAGTACATGGACTAGGACTATGTTGGATATAACTTTTCTCCGGCAAACCGTTTACTTGCCTATTAAGTTCTTCCCTATCTTTAGGGTTTATCATGTAGTATGGCAAGTTAGGAAGTTGTGACCCTGGAACTAAGTCAATAGCATGTTGGATTTCTGTCATAGATGGTAAATCAGAAAGAAGCTCATTTGGGGTGATGTCCTTAAATTCTTCTAAGAGACAAACTATTTCCTTTGGTAGCTTAGTAATTAGGATAACAATCTTACTAGAAAACTTAGAAACTACAACAAGGATAACATTGGCCCCTTTGGACTCTTGAATAAATTGTTGCTTTGTTAGGAGATGTAAGCCTTGGAGCTTTGATTGGGAGTTCTTAAGATTCTTAGGACTCTTATCCTTTGATTCAAGTTTGGCAGGACATAGTAAGATAGTTTTACCCTTGTGCTTAAACACATAAGTGTTTGCTCAACCATGATTAGTGACATCATAATCATAAAGCCAAAGGCATCCTAATAAGATGTGAGAAAAATCTATAGGGATGACATCACAAAGGATCTCTTCTTCATAATCTCCTAAGCAAAGAGGCACATGACATTGTTGAGTGATAGACAAGGAAGTATTATTAACCCAAGCTACACAAAAATTAGGTGGGGCTTAATCTTAAGGCCAAGTTGAGCTACTCCCTTACTAAAAATTATATTCCTCTCACTTCCACTATTAATGACTAGTTTACATGATTTATCTCTGCATTTCATAAAGGTGTCAAAGATACTATTCCTCTTCCAAGAATCCTTAGGTGCAAGGATAGATAGGAGACATCACATCACCTCAAGGTGTCTTAACTCATACTCTTCCGCAATAATCTCTTCATCCACATTAAAGGGACACTTGGCAGGATCTACTACTCTATCAAGAATATCCTCAATAATCACATCGTCCTTTTGTGATTCAAGAAGTAATGCATGTTGTGGGCATTTTGATGCTATATGACCCTTAAAATGGCATTTAAAACACTCAATAACTAAATTTTTAGGATGGGAACTAAAACCTGCAGATTTATTAGGCTTCTGTATGTCCCCCCTAAAACTAGAGGTTTAACCAGAAGGAAGTTGAGAGCTTGACTTAAGGGAAAAACCTACAGTTTGGTTAATAGGAAGAAGGTTGTGAGTTTGTCAAAACTTTGTGCCTTGCATGGTAGGTTGCCTAACAGAAGGGTACCTAGATAAGTATTCTATCTCACGAGCTTTATAGTAAGCTTCCTCAAGGGTTTCAGGAAAGTCGATCTTGATCTCTCTTTAAATGTCTAATCTAAGCGCATTAATAAATCTAGTGAGTGTTGTCATAAGGTCTTCTTTTAGGTCATATCAAATTGCGAGGTCATCAAAACAGGATATGTAGTCAAAAACTATAGAGGTTTGTCTTAAATTAAGGAGTTGCCTTAATAGTTAGCTCCTATGATGGGCCGGCATATACTTTTCCTTCAACTTCATCTTCATTTCAGCCCATGTAGTTATTAACAATTGACCTTAGTAATCTAGGTTTCTTTAAACAGTATGCCAGTATTTTCGTGTGAATCCAATGAGTTTTATTTTAGTGAAACGCATTCGTTGAATGTCCTTCATATTATACCACTCAAAGTAATCCTTCATATTGGTTAAACAACCTAAGAAAGTAGTCAAATTTAATGTACCATTAAATTTAAGAGCATCTACCTTGACTTTTTTAGTGATGCCCTCTACGTGACCACGTCTAGGGACATCTTAACCATACCTAGGGATTAACTCGTCATTCCTAAAAAGGTCTCCTATGACTTCATCTTCATTCCAAAGATCATCCATATCTTGGAATTGGTATCTTGGAATTGGTGGGTATTAAGTCTATGTGGGGATGCTTTATGGTGGCAACTATTAGCATTCATAGAGAAATGATGTGTGCGAACATAAGGTGCTCTTTGTTGATCAGGTGTAAGGATAGGTTGGTTTGATATTTGGTAGTAAACCTTCCCTAGGGTTTAGATGTAGGTCCTCTTTATCTTTGCCTGTATTGCGATGGCCTAAAAGGTGAACTGCATCTAGGGTTTCTCCAACCAGGGCTCTCAAATCATCAATCTTAGTATCATTCCTAAGAGTTGACTCCCTAATTGAATGGTTAATAGCCCTTTCAAGGTTATGAAAGTTAGTAAGGGTGCTTTCATTATTTTGGGTCATCGTGGATTTTATGATTGTAAGTTCTTAGTCAAACAAGTCTTATTTATCAAGAATGTCTTGAATGGTCATGCAAAGTCGACTGGTATTATACTATTAGTGCAGAGTTTAGGGTGGATCTAATATCTTATTGGATAAAAGGTCCCCAAGTTGCCTCCATTAAAAGGTGAAAACCCTATTTAACAAATTTAACCCTTTAGGAACTCAAAAGCTCCTTAAGGATCACACTTGCTAAATAAGTAACAACTCGAGTAAAGTCTTCACAGTAACCTCGAGGGCCTAGAAACCCCGCGGGGAAACCGATAGAAACTTCAACTAACCTAGGGTAAAATTTGACTCGAGTATAAGGCCGAACTATGTGTGAGGTAGTTGTATCCTAAGGTTATAAATATGAAAAATGTTGAATAATAAAGCAAAAAATTAAAATTGATAATAATCAATATAAGTTAAAAGAGCTCAATAGTAAAGGAATTAAAACTTAAAATTTTATGAAAAGCGACTTCTTCTATCTCTCTCTCTCTCTCTCTCTCGCTTTTTTTTGGCCTTTTTTAACTTTTTTGGCCCTTTTTTTTTACTTTTTTTATGCCCCTTTTTTTAGCGTGAATCAAAGGAAGAATCGAAAGAGTAAAGAAAAGCAAGAAAAATATGAAAAATAATGAAATAAGAAAAGGGAGGGAACAAACCGAAATAAAAGCAAAAGAAAGAAATATGGTAAATGGCTTAAGATGAAAGAAAATTGAAATAGTCTGGAATAATAGAGAAGAAATTAGGAAATGAAATAAGTAGCAAATGAACAAAGTAATAACTTTGTGATAATATCCAAAAAACTCAAAGATTAAAGTTTAGGATCAAAGAACCTTATCGAGTAACTTAAAGAGCCTTAAATTATAAATTTATCTTACAAAGCATTTCTGTATGATGATTCTTAGTACTGAAAAGGTACTTTAGAGTGGGTTTGGTAATAGAAGCGGTATGGGAACCCTGGCTCTGATGCCAATTGATGTAGAACGGGGAAGAAGAAAGGGGAAGAAAATATAGAAAAGAGAGAAAGGGATCGGCAGAGAGAATAAAGAAAACAGAAAACTCAGAAGAGAGGCAAGAAAATAATAATTCTTATTCAATCAAATGTGCATACAAATCAAAAGAGTTGAGATGCTATTTATAGGCATCGACCCAACCCTAGAAATAAATGCATAAAAATTCTAAAAATTCTAAAATTAAATAAAAAGATAATAATAAATGAAAAAATAATAATAAATGTTGAAAGATAACAATAATTCAAATTAAAACAAAATATGCGTAATTAATATGAGAGAAAATTATCTTTAATTTTCAAATCTACAATATCCTTGTAATATCTTCACTTATTTCTTTTTAACTTTCTTCCCATCATGATATGAATAAAAAAGATATACTCCCTCTGAACCACAATATAAATCATAATTAACTAATTCATAATTTACAAACAATGTTAGTTGAAATTTTAAATTCTTAAAAATGTCCATATCTTTTCATTTGTATCCTCATTAAATATTCTATATAAAAGCCTCAATAATAGTAATTAAAATTCTAATGCATGGTTTTTTGGAAAAAGAGTAATAAATGAATGAAGGGTATAATTGAAAAAACAAATTTAAAAGTTATCTAATATTTATATTTTGGACCAGGTAAGATTTATAAAAAATTTCTTGTATTATAGTTTAGAGGGAGTAAAAACTAGCACTAATCATGTTAAATGAGATAAATAGTTCAAACTTTACTGAAAGAAAAAGAATCATTGGGAGGGTTATTTCAATTGATTCCAACAATATTCAAACTTGGGAATTTATTCTAGCAAAAAGAAAAAACCTGGGGATTTATTACTAGATAATATTCTCTTAAATAACGGCAAAACATTATATTAGTTTCATTTTTCTCCACTATATCATATATAACCTTTCTAGAGTATAATGGAAGATCGTTGATTCAGGTGATTGTTCGCTCCCTTAATTAATGCGTATTTGCTTAAGCTTCTTGGATTTCGCTTTCAAAACGCAATTACTACTCTATTTTTATTTATAAAAAAATTATTATTATTTATTTATTTTTTATATAAATAAAATCACATATTTCAATAATCATTTATTACACATTTCTTAAATCATCTCTCATAATTTACATTAATAAAAAATAATTAATATATATTTATGTTAATTAATATAGAATATTTTAATTTAATTTTTTTATTTTTAAATATAATTATTATAATTAATTAAATTTTTTAAATTGTGTGACATAAGATATATATATATATATATATATAAATGGAGGGGGTAGATTGGATTATGTGGATGAGGGATTGGGGAGCTTCCACTGTGACTTCATGGATGGTTTGACTTCTCTCTGTCAGTGGCAATCGAGGGTCCTACAATCCCTCTCTCTCTTCGGGGTTGGGTTGCTTTCAATGCCCCATTTTTTTTAGAATCTCTGGTATATATGAAGAAAAATGACAGAAAAATTTATTTAAATTAAGTAAATAATAAATTGATCTAATAAAATGATATAATTTTTTTAGAGTATTTTGAAATCTTTTTGTCATTAAAAAATTAAAAAAAATGACACTTTTGTCCAAACATGTATCAAAGTTGGAAATTCACAAGTTTTGATTCACAACTTTGATTTCAATATTAATAAGTTTTGTCCTTAAATTCACAACAATCTATTAGTCATTCACAAGTCCTGGTGTATAAGTTCAGACAAGCATTAAAGTTGAAAATTTACAAGTCTCCATTCACAACTTTAATTCTCAGGTTTACAACTTTCGTCCCTAAATTTACAACAATTTATTAGTTAATTGCAAGTCCTAGTGTGCAAGTCCAGACAAGCATCAAACTAGAAAATTCACAAGTCTCTATTCACAACTTTGGTTCCTAAGTTAACAACTTTTATCGCTAAATTTGCAATAATTTATTAACCATTCGCAAGTCATTATATGCAAGTCCAAACATGCATCAGAATTGAAAATTCGCAAGTCTCCATTCACAATTTTGGTTTCAATATTAAAAATTTTTGTTCCCAAATTCGCAACTATGCAACAAGGAATTGTAATTTATCAGTATCCTCTGAGTAAGCATCAGTACCTACATTTTTCAGCTTTAAGTATGGAGAGAAAATGAAAATCTCAATCATTTACACACAATAACTTATATTAACTTCAACTATCACATATGGGAGGAGAAAATTTCAAGGAGGAGAGAAAATTTACCTATGTACAATAGACGTAACAAAGGAAGCATGTTTGCTTATATATACCCATGCACAGTAGCCAAACAAAACAAACAGTCCATGTATAGAAACTAAAAAAAAAAAGGAACACGAGAACAAGAAGAAGAAGGAGAATAAGGAGAAAGAGAGGGAGACGGACCAGAAGAATATCATTAATTAAGGTGTAAATGGAGAACATGAGAATCTGAGATGGACTATAAAAAATTCGTAAGTTTCTTCAGCGAGGATTCTGATTTTTGTTTACTTTGAGGCAATTTGATCATTTAATTTGATTTTCTAATAAAAAAAATTCCAAGGGACTCTAGGAGAATTGTACCATTTCATGAAACCAATATATCATTTATTTAATTTAAATAAATTTTTCTGTCATTTTTCCTATATATTATCCATATTATAAAATTAAACCAAACATATAACCTAACATTATTATTTGTATATTATAATTAATTTATTATATTTATAAATAATATATCATTATATATAAATAATACATTTTTTATAAATTTTTAATGATAAATCTCATATAAAACAATGATAAATATTTTATATATTAATATGAACCCGTTATATTTTTAAATTTTTAAAAATTTAGGTCATTTAGGTCATATTTTTTAATGTAAGATTTTTTTTTCTTTTATCAATGGACCAATTTATCCATTTTTATTATTATTATTATTTTTTTGTTGTCATTGGCCATTGCCGACTGGGACGGAACTCAAAGCTCCGTGAAATAAAATTCAGTGGAAGGAAAAAAAAAAAAAAATCCAGAACACAATGTTGGACAAAATAACAAAAACAGACAGCGAAGCAGATGAGAAAATGCGCGCACTGTGGAATTGGTAATTTTTTCCTTCGCTTTTTGATCGATGAGAAGACCATGAGCCTGGCTTCGGTGCTTAGAAGTGACGAGCATTATGTACTGTTCAAAATTTTAATATAACGATTTTAAGATTTCTTTATTTTTTTATATTTATTATAAAAAATTATAAAATTTTAATACATCTAGATCAATATAAATAATATAAATTTAATTTGAATGATTTAATTTAATATTAAAATTTTTTTATAATTTTTAAAATTAACTATCTATGTGTACTCTAGATACTTTGGATTTAAAATTATTAAGTTAAAACATTTTTTAATTTTTTTAAGTTTCAATTTGAAGATTATCTTTATTTTTATTTTTTAATATTATATTTACTAAAATAAAGATTTTTTAAAAATTTTATTATTAAATCCAGATGGTTCAAAATACATCTGAATGATTAATTTATAAAAATTATAAAAAATTAATATTAAATTATACCATTCAAATTAAATCTATGTTGTTCAAATTGATGATAAGATAAATTTATTAAAATTTTATACTTTTAATAATAAATATAAAATAAAAATATTAAAATTTAAATTGTTCAGATTTTGCTCATCACTTGATGAGATCTGAAACCAAACGTGAGGGTTTTAATATAAGGGTTGATCACTTTCTCGCCCTCGAGTCACACACAAAAGATTTCACCCCTGTTAAAAAACATGATTTTAATATTTTAAATAAAAAAAATATTTGTCTTGACATATCGTCTTTGTACCTTGACACCTTGTAACTATTTGCAAGAATAATTTAAAAAAAAATTAAGTAGAGTATAATTTAAAAACTCACTGGTGAAAGAAAAACCATAAACTACTTGTATTTAACTATTGGTGAAGAGGATGATAGGCTAGTATTGCGTGGGGCAACCTACTTTTCAGTTTCAACTGTTTTTACGAAGGAAAAACCTTATTTAAATGCTCTTATATATTTAAAGTAGTTATTTATAATTAAATTTTTTATAAATTATTTATTCTATAATAAATTTTATTATTAATATTATTAATACATTAAAATTCATATGTCTTGATTGATTGGATAAAAATATATTAATTATATACTCCCTTCATTAAAAAATATAAAGTATTTTTAACTAAATTTTACCCCTAATAAAATATTTGCTTGTTTTCAAACTAATCTTATTTTTTTATATTTAAATAGGGTATTTTATCTTAAGAAAAATATAAAATAATTTATTTAATATGAGCACTTTAAAAAAAATAATAATTATATTTTAAAAGATTTCAAAATACTTATATTTTTAAATATATAATTTTTCAAAAAATATTTTATATTTTTAAACCAAAGGACTCCTATCTTCTTATGAATTGGCGGAATATTAGAGAAGAGATGATTTGGAAATCCATGGGGCTGCTATGCGTTGAATTTCAACGGCGTGATTATCAAAACAGGAGACTCATCACCCTTAAATGCCTAATTACCACGTAGATTTTGTATGATGCGAATTGAAAGGTGCTCCTTTCCATTTCCAGCATATTTATTAAAGCATAGAGGTTCTTGCTTAGAAAGAGAAAGAGGATGTACTTTTTTAGCCAAAAATAGATTAAGTAATTAAGAGGATTGATTTTTGAATTTTTTTATAAAATTTTCAAAATATCTTTAATTAAAATTATTAACTATACTATCAAACTTTTCAGCCAAACATATGTCCCCCAAATAAACTAATTAGATGTGCAGATATTTTTGAAAATAACTCATCAAAGTTTTATAAACTTTGTGAGGTATCTAATATTATAAACTAGACAAAATTTCTATAAAATGGGTTTTATTGAGAATATGAAGGAGTAATTGTTTTTATAAAATTTTTATTATAAATGTAATATATTTTTTTAAAAAAATATTCAACATAGCTGTATTTCTAGTCTCGTTTGATTTTTCATTTGTCAAAAGTCAGTTTGTTAAAAATTTATTTGATAAAAATTAATTTAATGAATTAAAAATTGTTTGGATTATATATATTGTAATGTGTTTTTAAATGTATAATTATTGAATAGAACATTGATTTTTATCAATTGTAACTGTTGTTATATAAATAGTTTATATTACAACAACTTAAATATAATTACATTTTTTTAATAATCTTAAAAACCCCTCATCTTTTTACAAGGCATTTTTGAGAAGGATATTTAATTCTCATCATAAATATATCAAAATTATTTAATTATTTATTACAGTATTTTATATTACCTTTCTTAATATTTTTTATTTGGCTAATTTTTTTTATTATAACAAGTGTTTAAATGTGAAATAATTTGATGCTCTTTATTCAGTGTTATTGAATTAAACAAGCCTTTTAATTTTATCTTGTAAGAACATAGAAACTGAGAGTATAACGCAATCAATGTGAAAGTACAATAAATTAGGTTTTTAATTTAATTTGATTGGGATGTTGATGATGGAACAAAGGGTAGAGAATGTCAGAATGATGAATGATGAATGATGCATCAATTTTAAGGGTTGGAATTGTGCTTTCAATTTCAAAAGCTCCAAGAAATAAGGTTAACCAAATGCACTTTTGAACTTAATTTAATAAATGTGCTTTTAGGAAAGTGAATTTGGATATAAATTGTTGCCCAAACAACTTTTAATATCCTAAAAGTGTAAATAAATTTTCTAAACATGAAAGGTTGGATTCTTTGAATATTTTACTTTTTAAATTTCAAAAAGACTTTTGTGAGTTTTAGAAAATGAAAGTTGTTTGACTATCATTTAATTTTTAAATATACATTTTAAAATTTCATTCATATGAGCATCAAAAGTCATTTTCCAAAAATTTATGGAGAGTTGTTTTTGGCATTTCAAATGTGGGAATTAAAAATTTTAACCACCTTTTTTTCTCATGTTACCTCTTGTTAATATTTTTTTAAAATGCAAATAAAAATATTTATAATTATTTTTTCAACATATCAATTTTTTATTATTTATACTTTTTTATTAGTTAAAGTATCCAATTTTATATTATTAAAAAGTTGTCCTTTTTAATATTTATACATTTAAAAGTACTTTTAATCATATATTATTCAAAAAATTTAAAATTTACTAAATTAATTTTTGAAAAGATCTCATTACGATAATTGATTTTTATCAAACTAACTTTTATTAAATGAACTTTTAATAAATAAATTCTTAATAAACTAAAAACTAAATGCATCCTATAACTACTCTAGCTTGGCATCTTATCTCACTTGGAGACTTGATAAATTCTTGATTAGACCCAAGATATCACATCATTTATGATTCACATAATAAAATTATACCAATTTAATTAAATACAATCTTATGTATTATTATTTTTAATAATTTTATTCTTATAATTGAATGTTTATTTAATTTCTTGTTCTTGTTCTTTTTTTATTAATATCAGAATCAATTTATATTTGATATTATTTAAATGTTATATTTTTATTAAATAGATCATAAATGACATAATATATCTTATTCATTTAAAATTTTTTCATATTACTTGTCTATTTGCGGCTTTCATCGGTGTCTTTGTTAAATGAGGGATTTAAACAAATATTGGTAGGGAATCGATGCTTTCATAAGTTTGTTTTTTTTTCTTTGGGACAAATCTCACATTGTCGAAGAAATGTAAAATTTGAAAATTGAAACAGCCAGCACTGCTTTCTTTCTTTTTTGAAATTAATCTACAAATCTTTATAGATTTATTCAATTTTAAATTTGATCTCCATAATTTATTTTATTTTGATAAAGCCTTCATAGTTTAATTGATTAAATATATTAGTTCTTAATTGTTAAAATATTTTAATTTTTATTTTAAGAAAATGAAATTAAGGACTTTTATATATCTATTAAAAGATTATATAATTTTAGAATTAATTACATAATTTTTATAACTCAAAATTCATATAACTAAGTTATGTCTTCTAAAAAACTTATATGTATATATATAATTTTCATAAAAATAATAAAAATAAAAATATTGTATTAAATAAATTTTTTGGCTAAAAATATTAAACCAATTTTTTTATAAATTTTAAAAGTATTTTTATTTTGAAAAATTCAATCATTTATTAATAATTTTAAACTTTAGAGACTAACACATTTAATCAATCACATTAAAAAATTAATTAAAATAAAATAAATTACAAGAACTTAATTCATAATTGATGAAAGTTAAAAGAACATGTGGATTAATTTTTCCTTCTATAGTTTTTTTTTTTTTTATGAAGCAATACGGCTTTCAATATTGGATCCACTTTTTGGCCCATAAACTTGGGTCCACACTTTCTATTAGATAAACAAATAAATTAATATTTAAACTTTAAAGTTAGTAACATTATAAATTTTAAACTTATTTATTATATAAATTATTTTATTATCTTTTAAACAGTATAATCTAGTCCATGCTGTTAATAAAAATTAACTTTAATTATTAATTAATTAAAAAATAATAGAAAAAGATTAAAAAATTTCTAGGTGATGTAATATTTTGGGGTCACTGTTTATAGTTGTTGAGTTCTTTATTGCAAATTTTTCTATCCTTTTTCATAATTTTTGACATTGATTATTTTTTAAATTTTTAAAAATTTATTTTCCTCCCTTTTTAAAACTAAATTCACACAAATTTAGAATCATATATATATATATATATATAGATTGATAAAAAAATTGACTCTCATTAATTAATAGATTTTAGGTTAATGTTAATATAAAATTTTTTTTGATTTATTAATGAGATTTAATTTCTTTTCTTATTTTTTTATGTATTTTCAGTCTACTTTTATGGGAGTATTGATTCAAAAGAGTCACATTTTAAAATTTTTCTAATCATTAGCATTAATTCCATCTGGTTATCCTTCTCCATTCACTGTACTTTCTCATGCCTTTTTAATTTTCTTGATCAATGTGATTTAATTTATTTTTTTATTTTTCACGTATTTTCAATTTACTTTTATGGGAACATTGATTCAAGAATAGTCTCATTATTAAATTTTCTTGACCGTTAGTAGTAATTCCATTCACTGTCCTTTTGCATTTATTGTACTTTCTCATGTCTTTTTAATTTTTCTAATAAATGAGATTTAATTTTTTTCTATTTTTCATGTATTTTTCTGATTCGCTGTATCCAATATCATTCAACTTTTATCAACTATCATCCACAAATATTGTCTATGAAAAGAAAAAAAAAGGAAATAAAAAGAAGTTTAAATTTGATTTGAGTCATCAACCCTTATTTCGTGGTTTTGGCCTTTCAAATTATATATGTTTTACCGTACATTTTGCCTTGCCAAGATAACATGGTGACTACTTAAATACTCTAAATAGAAAACACTTGAGTAATAGAGGTATCTTTTTGGTAATCTTTTTGTTTTGCACATAAAAAAGAAGAATAATAACAAAAAAATAGAATACGATTGAATAAAAGAGGGATCCTTTTAGATTCTTTCTTCTATCCATATTTATAAAAATACAATTTATATAGTGTCTAATTTTTGTTATGTAATTGAAAATGAGGAGTTATTGAGAATTTTAAAAAAATATTTTTTTAGGGCCAATATTCTCTAAGCACTGTGAGAACATGTATTTGCTAGATAGTTTTTCACTATAAACTTTAGAAATGAAGATAAAATATATACAAATAAAATATTCAAAAAAAATACTTAAATAAAAAAACTTCTAAAAATTTAGCCATATCATATGTATGGATTCAATAAGATTGATGATATTTGTTTTAAATTTTTTAATTACAACCAGTACAATGTACGGAAACTGTCTAGTTTATTTCTTAAATCATGACAAGCAGCGGGTGAACACGATGAAAGCGAGACCGCTGTAGTGTCGATATATTTTCCTGAATAAAAAAATGTCATTCACAATGGAAGAAACAAAATTCGGAGCATTCGTGTAGTTAATATCTTTCAATTTGATTTCTTGTTTCGCACTATTCCTACATACGAGTTTCATATTCATCAAGCTCCAATAATCAAAGGAAAGAGAGTTGAACAAGATCATATGTATGGACACCAACCTTATGTTATGAGACTTGTATTGGGAAATCTCACAAGTTAATTAAGGTTTATAAATGAAAAAAAGTTTTTTCACCAAGCTTCTTTTGAAATGAGTTATCCATTTATACCTATGTTTATCACATTGATGTTTTTATTAAAAGATCGGGATCGTGCAACACAAAAGATTTTAACTAATGTAAAGTCAAGTGAGGTGCCATGAAACAGAGCTTATTAGAAATGTTGGCTCTCAACATGATAACGTTATCATAGCTCTTACATCAAAAGGTCACATAAGTTGAGTAAATATATAAGTGTGAGGAGCTTTTTTTTTAAACTTGCACTCATCACATCTTGAACTGTATTAACTAAGAATTTAGGTTCTTTGTACATATGAACGATGCTTTAATTAGGTGTTTGAAAAAGTGGCACTATTTGCTACATCATAAAGTGAGTGCATAAAGTTAAGAACTGAATATTCAATCTAGATAGAGTAGTATTAAACAATTCCATTCAATTACTTCTTTATTAGTTGTTGGATTTTAAAAAATTTGGGCGAATCAACTTGTAATTTATTATTCCATTCGAATCATTGCATTAAGAAAAAATTTTATTTTTTAAAAACAAAATACTCATTAGTAAATGTGTCATTTTAACTGAAATTAAAAAATAATTATCACATTTTTTTGACCCGCAAATTGTTATTTACATATGTCTGGATATGGAGCTGATAATTCGGATAGGAAAATAATGCCTTCAGCTGCCCACCGTACTTTCCATTTTTTATATTTCGATTGATGATGTGCTTTTTTTTTTTTTTAAAAAAAGTGATGTTTTATTTTATGTTATGATCAATTACTTAACATAATATTTTGTTTATGGTAATTTAAAATGTTAATGTAACATGAAAAATAAATTAAATAAACGGCAATAATTATCAAAAGTACGTATTGTAAGAAAATATAAATATAAATTTATCGGTAATGAGTTGGTGTATAATGCCAAAAACTGGGAGAATAGTGCCCAATTTTACAGCTGTTTTTTGTTTGGCCAACAATCATAATCGTTGACACCAATCAATAATATTAAAGAAAATTATGTATATATCTCATTAAATTGATTTATTTATAATTAAATTTTATAAAATTTAAAAATTACAGCTAGATTTCTTAACACATAAGTGTAATTTAAAATTAAGGTGTTAAAATAATACTGTTTTTACTTATTCTATTCATTTAAAAATGTAAAACATTTTTAATTGAATCTCACTCTTGATAAAATAGTTACCTAATTACAAACTAATTTTATTTTTTTATATTTATTTTTATTAAATACGCTACATTAAATATAAAGTTATTTATCAATATAAACATTTAAAAAAAAAGATAATAATTTTATTTTAAAAAATTAAAAATATTTTATATTTTCAAACGAGATAGTATATAAGTGATAGGAATGCCCGTCTTCCTTAATTACCCCTTACCCCCCCTCTATTCGTTCACGATCGCTTTCTTTGCGATCGCTCCACCGCGTTCTTTTTCTTCTTCGTTATCATAGCATTGTGATCGACACTCTCTTGGCCTTCTTGTTTCTCACTAATTGCTTGTGATTGACACTTGTGTTTAGTTTTACACACTTTACACAAGTAAAATTTTTAGAGTTGTTTGTGAAACCTGTTATAAAAAAAGTAAAAATAAATGCTTTTTATATTCTCTTTTATTTTTTAAAATAATAATTTTAGAGAATTTACTTTTAAATGATTTTTCTATTTATCTAACCTTTAGAATAATAGTTAATTTTTTTATTTATTCTCCAATGAACTTTATAAAAACACATTATTAAACATTTTTTTTACTTTTGTTGTTTTGTAGACAAAAACGGTTGCCAAACAAGCTCTTCTTCTCCGTACAAAGCTAGGCGGCCGTTCTCAATCGACTCTATCTCTCATTTCGTTCTTCCTCTCAACCCAGAAGCCTCTCATTGTTTCCTCCGTCTCCGTTGCTGCAATCCACGCTGTCTGAGCCACCACCGGCTTCTACGCCACAATCTTACCGTAGACCTAAACTCTTTCCTCAGTCTCAATCTTAACTGCTCCGCCGCCGGATATCAGTAACTGGTGGTTGGAGAAAACATGGCCGAGTCAACTTCTCTGACGTCTGAGCAACTCTTGCCGAGTGATCTCATCTGACGAATTACAAAGGCGCGCGTCTTCTTTTTCCGTCATCGTCTCTCCCGTCTTATGTAAGTTCTTTCCCCTCTTTCTTCTTCGCCAGTTTCTTCCTAGCTTTACTCTCTCCCGTTTCTTGATCGGTTTCTTCTTCTTGTCTTTTTTTTTTCATCTTCGTTTTCTATCTTAGTTTTTGATTTTCTTATTTTCTATAGTCCGAACTCTTCCCCCTTATTATTTTTTAGATTTCAGTCTCTCCTCTTTGTCTCTCCCATGGCCAGAAACCTGTACGCACATGATCAAAAAGTGCAGGCAGTGAAGAATCGGGAAGAATGTCTATAAAAAACGCAGTCGATAATTTTGCAGATTTTCTAAGGTTAGTTTTTTGCATTCCCAGTTTGATTTTTGTTTTTGATTTGTATTTTTTCTTCGAAAATAAACAAATGGACATCATTTTCATCTTTGAATGTCTTCGAGATTTCTTGGGTAATCTATTTCTTCACATTTAGTTTATACTGTTTAAGGTTTCATCAACATTTGGCATTTTCGTTTTAGTTTTGCATTAGCATTTGCTAGCTGTTTTTAGCTTTCACATATCTACAGTAGTTTGTTGATGATGAATGATTAATGTTCTTGTTATGTTGATTTCAGGTATATTTGAAACTGAAAGGCTTGAGAGAGACTTGCCATAACTTCAAATAACGACAGGGAATATTTTTGTTCTGGGATGGCTGCGCTTCTCTGAAGGTTCCAATTGTTGGTAAATAATGTCTTTAAATTCAGGGATTCAAGGATGTAATCGTTTAAATGGGTAGTTTATGCGGGAAATTTTGGCCTGCTTTTATATAAGATGTTCAAGGTTTTGCTTCTGATTTTTGTACTTTTCCTATCATGTAGTGCTTTGAATGTTTTTGTGCAGGGTATGTGGGTTTTGGTATAACACGTATTATGTGTAGTCTAAAGCATATGAATTTATTATGTGTAGTCTAAAGCTTATGAAGCTCCATTGTAACAATCACTTCTCTCAACTTCCAATAACACGTATTTGTGTAGTCCCATCACTGCACCATCCTTGAGTCAGTAAACTTACAGGGCAGCCCCCTTGTTTTATGTAGATTATGTGGGTTTTGGTATACCAATGATTAGAAATCTAATTGCTGTGGGCTAAGCTGACCTGTGCATTGAGCCACTTACTATTGACTTATACATGAGACTTTTATTATGTATGCTTTAAATAATAAATACATTCCAGTACAAGCATATGTATTTGTTTTTTTCTGACTTATGTTTATGTTTTTTATAGGGACATTTTGATGACACTCGGGGGCTCCCAAATTGCTGTCAAAAGCACCTAGGAAAGTCAAAGAGTTGGTACGCTCTTTTTTTATAAAATGAATAGAATACTGAAGTTTAGTTGCTTTCTAGCTTTATTGGTGTTAGCATAATTAATCATCATCCCTGTGATGAATTTAGGATGAGAATAAAAGCAAGAAGGTCTTGCAGAAATTTATGATATTTGTTTTTTTTTTAACTTGCATTCCAACATATAAATGCCTCACTGTAACTCCACTCATGTTGCCTTTGCTTATGATATACCTAAAAATTCCCTTTTATTATTAAATTTTGTACTGCAGGAAGAATATGTTTAGAAGACAGGCTAATGGGGATGATTGCTTATATTTTAAGTTCATATATAGAAAGACCAGCATTAAAATCTAAAATCCAGAAAAAATATTTTAAATGTGGAAGTCGAATCGATTCTGAACATAAGAATGTTCAGATCAGATTAAAATACAAGAGATTTTCTCAGATAACAGATAAAAAAAGAAAATAACAATTTATAGATCGCCTCTTTATCTCCTATGTTGTACATTATTCTCATTTTATTTATTTAAAAATCTTTATTTAATTTATTTCTATTCTAATCTTTCGAATTTCTAATTTAGATTAGAATATTATTATTGTATATCTATTATGAGGAGAAAATATACAAAGACAAAATATGCATTTTGGTATTCTAATTTTATCCAGTACAATCACATTGATTAGTATTTATGATGTATTGTATTCTAATTTTTCAATCCACTTTTTCACTTTCAAAACTTCCTCCATCTTCTTCAGATTTTTTTCCTTAAAAGGCTGATCTTTTCTGTCATCCTATTCTTTTTTTTTTTTTAACTCCCTTTCTCTTCTTTCTTTCATCCTTTGCTTCATAGTATTGAAATCCGTGTAGGGGGTCTTTGCATTCTTCTGGTCTTAAGTTCATTCCACTTTTAAATTTCAAAACTCCCTCCATCTCTTTATATATATGTATATATTTTAAAAACTGGTCTTTGCTGTCATCCTATTCTTATTTTTTCCTCCCTTTTTCTTCTTTCTTTCATCTTTTGCTTCATAATTTTGAAATCCGTGCAAGGGGTCTTAGCATTCTTCTTGTCTTATTTTACCTGCCATGTTTTCCTTCATATGAGGTAGCATCTTTATATATATATATATTATATCATTGGTGTATGTGATAATGCCAATTTTGTGAAATATGGTTTCTGATTTTTAAAGCATCATTTAAGTTTTGCATATTGTTTGTGACCATTGGATAAGAAAGTGTTTTCATGCCTAAGCTGTTGAGGGTCCTTAGATAGACATGTAGTCATCAACTTTACAAATAATATAGTGTTTTTTAACTAAAACTCAACAAGTGCAGCTTTTCTATCATGTATCAGAAGCAATGTCAGCTTTTCTCTCAAGTAAGACTCAAAAGTGACTTCATTCAAGCTCGTTGGATTGATCGCATTGTCCAAAGTATATTAGTTTCGAATAAAGTTAGATATGTTTTTACTAACCAATGCAAGCTGACTTGAGAGAAAAGAACATCGCAGATGCATAAAGTCCCTGATCAAGAAGTGACCTTATTTAATTTGAACCCATCTTAGATGCATAAAAAGGCACTGCCTCATTTCCATATCAGAACTTGTTGCTATTTGACAATAATAAGCGGGCTCCATTTTGTGCATTCTGGACATCTCAATGTAAGAGAGAGAGGCCATTCACTAATTAAGAACTTAAGCCTATTTATCCACCAAAGGAGGAAAGAATCCATACCATAAATAGGTTAAACCATAGACAATGACAAGTGGGATAAGAAGTCTATTAGTATGCCTCTTGACTTCCTTTGTTGATTTGATTTAAAATTCAATATTTATTTTCAACCTTGACTTTTTCTATTGTTAGTCCATTTGTGTTGATTCTAATTAACTCATGTCATAGAGGAGAGCATTATTTCGTGCTAGAAATACATGGGCTTAAAGAACATGTATAGGCTATGGAATTTTGTTTTTTTAATTTTATATTTTTTTCTGATTTGTTCTTACTGCTTACTAATGCTGTCAATTTTATAAAAGTTGTTGATTGTCAATATTGTGAAATTGACTTTTTAACTTTTCTGGATAAAGAGACTTAATCTCTATCATTTTGCTTTTTCAAACTTGTCTAATTGAAAAAAAAAATTCTTTGCATTTTGATAAGATATTCCCTAATAGTATACTCCCTTCGGTCTTATTTATAAGACACATTCTAGAAGTAATTTTTGGTCCAAAAAATGGGATGCTTTGCAATAATTAAACCACTTTTTTCAATTTTACCCTTTCTTAATTAGCGTAAAGGTATTTAATATAGCTATATTATTATTTAAAGTCAAGGATATAAATGAAAATGCATCTCACTTTTTTATGATATCAAGAAAAAAATTGTTCTTAATATGCATGAAATGATTGAAAGTGTCCTATAATAAGGATTAGAGGGAGTATTTCTTTGTCTAGCATGCCTGAGAAGTGAGATGTGCAAATTGAGATGTGCTAGAGGTGTGGCATTTCAAAGTGAAAAAAACTTATCATTGTGTAATATATTTGGCAAATTTTTGTGGGTAAAGGTGTATTATTGCCCTTAAAGTATTCTTCGAAAAGCACTCAGCACTCTAAACTATTGGTTGGAGCAATTTTGCCTTTAATGTAATTAGGATAGAGCATTTTTGCCCTTGCCATCAAATTTCCAATGACTATTAGAAATATTAACTAGGACTCCAACGTTGACCATTTTAGAATTTAACGGAAAGGGCAAAAATGCTTCGTTTTAATACTTCAAGGGCGAAATTGCTTTAACCAATAGTTTAGGTTGCTGGGTGCTTGTTGGAGAATACTTTAGTGATAAAAATGCATCTTCACCCAATTTTTTTTTATAAGATTTGGCTCAAATTGCCTTGATAACTGGATGACTAAGAGATTAGTGAAGTGGGGAAGTTGTAGCCACAGAAGTGGAGAGAAGAGTGTAAGATATCAAAACTAACTGTAAAATTGAGATAAGATAGTAGGGAGTTTACTTATGATATGAAAAAGGCTTTTTATTGTTGTTTTGATTCAACAATATTTAAAAAAAATTAAGCCCATTCCATAACGATTACACCTTAAAAGCACGAAGTGTGGGCCCTCTGGGGTAGGGATGCCCACCCCACAGTCATTAAAGAAAAAGTGATTATTTGTTGGAAACTGATTTTAGGAGTCAGTGTCTAAATCCAAGAAGATTATTTGTTGGAAATAGATTATAATCAATATGTCATCAGATCTTTCTTCATTAATAATGTGAGGCATGCAATTTGATTTTCTTCTGTCATTGTTGAATGGTATACTTTTTGCGACTCAACTTTCTCTTCTGAGGTGCTTTCTGTTATATTTTCATTGATAAATTTTGATCAATGTTGCTTTCACGATTTTCATGTTCAATTAGATTGTAACTCTGGTTGTATATGTGATTATGCAGTTGAATTCCTCTTGATTCTTGTGAAAAAGATGGGCTATCATGTCTTGCCCATGCAATGTTATACTTCCTATTATCAAGAGAAAAAGGCTTCCTAAATCAGTTAAGGACCTCCCTCCAGGCCTTTGAAGTTATTTCCTGTGTGCTTGTCTGGTTTCATTGTTCTCTAGCCCAAAAAATGGCAAATCTTCCTGTGTCATTTTCAATTCAAGCAGGCCTTCAAAAACCAAAGGCCATTGAAGCATCTCAGCTTAGTGAATGTAAATATGGAAGTAGATTGTCTGGATTTGATACCCCAGGTGTAGAAAGAAAGAAAGTTTGTACAGCAATGCACAGTATCATTAGCCCATTTTACCAGAATTTCACTACAAGATTGTATGGTACATCCCGACTATCCATCAAAGAAAGTAAAAGGCAAGTTGCTAAATTTACTGAAGTTGAAGATTTAAGAAGTGCATTGAGTTTTTTGTTCAGGACAGAAATTGGCGGTCAGGTTAAAGTTTATGTTATCAAGAAAAATGTCAAGTATTTTGTGTATATTGAGGTCTCTTCCTTACAATTACATGGTGAAGGATTGGTGTTGTGTTGGGGTGTGTATAGAGCCAATTCATCATGTTTTGAGCTTCCAGATTTTGAAAGTTCAGCTACAGATACAAGAACAGGGATGAATCTGAGCCCATTCCAACAATCATTGTCAGGCAACTTTACAATTGAGTTGGAATTTGATGCCAAACAAGTTCCCTTTTATTTCTCATTTATCCTGAGATCATCATTGAATGCCGAGTCAAGTGCATTTGATATTAGAAGTCATAGAAAAACAAATTTCTGTGTGCCAGTTGGTTCTCTTCCAGGGCATCCAGCTCCGCTGGGTCTCTCTTTCTCTCCTGATGGTTCAATGAATTTTGCTATTTTCTCAAGGCAAGCAGAAGGTATGGTTTTGTGCTTGTATGATGATACCAATCTTGAGAAACCTGCCTTAGAGCTTGATCTAGATCCTTTTGTCAATCGATCTGGTGATGTATGGCATATTTCGTTTGAAAATGCTTGGACATTTGTGAGTTATGGTTATCGTTGCAAAGGAGCTCTTTTTCAGCAAAACAAGGATGATAATTATAACAAGCATGTTCTTCTAGATCCATATGCAAAAATTATTGGGAATTCTTTTCCTAATGGTTATGAATCAGGTTTAACTGCAAAGTTTCTTGGGAGGTTGTGCAAGGAACCTGATTTTGATTGGGGTGATGATTTTCATCCAAATTTACCAATTGAAAAACTAGTGGTCTATAGATTAAATATTGAGCACTTTACTCAGCATAAGTCTAGCCAGCTACCTACTGGTTTAGCTGGGACCTTTGCTGGTTTGGCTGAGAAGGTGCAGCATTTTAAGGACCTTGGCGTTAATGCAATTCTTTTGGAGCCAATCCTCACATTCGATGAACAAAAAGGACCATATTTTCCTTGTCACTTCTTTTCTCCAATCCATATTTTTGGACCATCTGGTGGTCCCATATCTACAATCAACTCTATGAAAGAGATGGTGAAATATTTGCACGCTAATGGGATTGAAGTTCTTATGGAAGTTGTTGTGACCCATACTGCTGAGGTGGGAGCACTGCAAGGAATTGATGACTTATCCTACTATTATGCAAATGGAGTTGGTGATTCGAACATTCAAAGTTCCCTGAATTGTAACTATCCTGTAGTGCAACAATTGATTTTGGATAGCCTTCGGCATTGGGTTACTGAGTTTCACATCGATGGCTTCACTTTCATAAATGCTTCACATCTGTTGAAGGGGTTTCATGGAGAACACTTGTCTCGACCTCCATTGGTTGAAGCAATTACTTTTGATCCATTACTATCCAAGACCAAGATCATTGCAGATTGCTGGGATCCATACAACATGGTTTTCAGGCAAACTCGGTTTCCTCATTGGATGAGATGGGCAGAAATGAATGCTAATTTCTGTAATGATGTGAGGAATTTTTTGAGGGGTGAAAGCCTTGTTAGCAACCTTGCAACTAGAATTTGTGGGAGCGGGGACTTGTTTTCTGACAGACGAGGCCCTGCATTTTCTTTAAATTATGTTTCCAGGAACTTTGGACTTTCTCTCGTGGACTTGGTCAGCTTCAGCAGTGGGAAACTAGCTTCAGAATTAAGCTGGAATTGTGGAGAAGAAGGGCCTACTAATAATAGGCATGTCCTTGAAACAAGACTTAAACAAATCCGTAATTTCCTTTTCATCTTGTTTGTGTCATTAGGAGTACCTGTTCTGAACATGGGAGACGAATGTGGTCTGTCTTGTGGGGGTTCTCCTGCATATGGAGACAGAAAGCCTATAGATTGGAGTGCTTTAAATTCAGGTTTTGGTAAGCAAATCTTGCAATTCATTTTGTTTTTGACTACACTTAGAAACAGGCGAAGTGATCTTTTCCAGAGACGAAGCTTCTGGAAGGAAGAAAACATAGAATGGCTAGGAAGTGCTCTAGCTCCTCCAAAATGGGACGACCCCTCCTGCAAGTTTTTGGCCATGACTTTGAAGGTTGAAAGATCTGAAACTTGTAATTTATCAGCAGGAGGTGATTTATTTGTTGCTTTCAATGCAGCTGATCAATCAGAAACTCTAGTTTTACCCCCACCTCCAGAAGGCATGTCATGGTGTCGTTTAGTTGATACGTCTCTTCCATTTCCTGGTTTTTTCTCTTCCAATGGTGAATCTGTCCCTGTCCCTGAGCAGATTGCAGGATTGTTTGCTTACAAAGTGAAGTCTCACAGCTGTATTTTGCTCGAGGCAACCTACCTTGATAGCTAAAAATTGTTTTGTTGTTTAATGAGGTAAATAAGTTTTACGACTCCTTTGTATATATTCAATAATTTGTTTATGGTGATTTTCCTACATTCAAGTGATAATTCTTTTTCCTTTGTCCTAGCTCCACAGTGACTGTAAATAACTAGATCCTGATCCCTTGTGCAATATATGGAATCCGAGACTGAAAATCACATTGTTATGAGTAGCAACTTTGTGAACAATGTGATTTTTTTATTAGCTTTTATACAAATATTCATATTGATTTCTGTGTTTCAAACCTGCAAGTCACTCCCGCAAGCTTATTGTATTTTTTCTTTTCCTTCATCATGGACTCGAGCTGCACCATAATTAGTCCGGAACACTAGTGTGCCACTCAAATCCAAATAAATAACAAATAATAATATATTATGGTTTTGGTTTGGATATATTGGCTTTACCGGCTGGAAAAAATTGTGCCTGATTAAATTTTTGAAAATTTGTGAGCATGACTTGTTTAAATTGATATATAAGATGTTCATTATTGATATGTAAAGATATAACATTAACAAATAAAATAAAATAATTATAATACAAAGTATAATAAACGTTGGGCTGTTTACTTGATTTAGTTTATATCATGAATTATATTTGTAAAAGCTCTTTTTGGTTTCTATAAATTAAAAATTTTGAATGAAATCTTTATAATGAAAAATTAGTTGTTATTAATATTATATATATATATATATGTTACAAAAACATAAACGATAATTTTATTTAGAAGATCGCCTTTTTATTTTTTTTAATTTCAATACCATTTTTCAGCCCTTGTATTATACAAAAAATGTTAAAATTTAATGCATAACCAATAAGTGCATTCAAAACCGCTTAAAATTGATTATAAATAAGGTTTGATTTAAGGAAAAATGATAACAAAATTTCACTGAAATGTATAAATAATAATTTAGTCTCTTAAAATGTCATAATTTTTTTTAAAATTTTTAGAGATTTTTCTGTTATTAATTAATTTATATTAATTAAAATTGTCCTTATTAGAAATAAATGATTTATAAATTTTGTTTAAATATTCACAACTTTTCTTCTTATATTCACGATAATGTAATACCAAATAAAAAATTTAACATTCAAAGTTATGATTTATTATTGTATTATTGTGAATATAAGAAAAAAAGTTATGAATATTTAAACAAAACTTGTGAATTTTTTATTTTTCAACAAAGATAATTTAATAATTTATATAAATTTATTAATGACAGAAAAGTTTCTAGAGACTTATGGATAATTATGATATTTTAAGAGATTAAATTATTATTTATATATTTCAGAAAAATTTTATTATCATTTTTCTTTGGTTTAATTTTTTCTTGGGCTAAGCTGATTAGTTTGATTCAGTTTAGCTTTTTATTTTTTGAAACTTAAACCAAACTTTATTATATTTATCCTATATATTTTTATAAATTTCTTTAAGGTTTTTTCATTCCTAAATTTAGTTATTTGTAAATCACTAATAAAAAATCTATTACAATGAAAATGTTGTTTACAATTTTTTTTTGATAATTTTGTTTAAATTTATAATCAAGTATTTGAAATATAATATATTAGTTTTTAATATTTAAATGTGCGAACTAATTGTTTAAAAAATATTGTCTTCCAGACATTTTTTTATTGAAAATAGTAATTAATAGTTAAAAATTATTAATAAATATGTACATGTTGATTATGAAAAGTATCTAGTAAAAAAAAAAAAAACCAAACTTGAACTGACCAAAACAGAACCAACCAAAATCAGTTAAAAACTGAACCAAAACTTTTGCTTTTTTCAATAAAATGAAATCAATCAATATCAAAGATTAAAAAATAATAATTTTAAATTCAAATTAATTATGGTTTAAATTTTTAGTTTAGTAAATACTAATTTATGCCCTGAAACTTGCAGCTTGTTGGGTTAGTGTGCTGACTGCACACACTCAAATTCGAACTGGCAGACCAAATGGGGTCAACAAATAATTAAAATAAATACTAATTAAATAACAGAATTAATAGTGTCATACTATCACATCGTCGTTTTTTTTTTTTGCTGTGGTTGATCATTAAATAGCTACAAGTTTTAGAAAATTAGTGTTTATGCGGCTTATATTGTTATAGTTGATTGACATGCATTTACATATGTTAGATTAATTTTGATTATTAGGTGATTATATTCGCCCTTTCTTTTTTAATATTTTTAAGAGCTAGTTCAAGCTAAGATGGAGGAAAAGTATTGGATGCTTAGGGATTTCATTTCTAGCTGTAGGCCTCCATTATTTTTATTGTCATGCATGTGTATTTAAATTACTTTGATTTACTTTATGCCAACTAAGAGTGCATTATTTTGATTTACTTTATGCCAACTAGGAGAGGGGTTGCGGACAAATGGAACCTTATTTGAGTGTTGACAAATATGATTAAATAATTAATTCAGGGCATGGCAAAATCTCTCCTGTGTAAGTATTTGACTAAAAGTGATATGTTTATTATAAGTGTCATCTACAACATTGTTCATATAATAACAACCAAAACAAAGTGCCATTGCGTTAAAAAAATATAAAAAATATTCTCAATCCCAACCATATTATAAACTTAATATGTAGGTAGGAAAAAAATAGAACAATAATTTTTGAAATTATTCTTGCAAAGAGGTAATAAATCCTTGAATAACTCGAACTATTTTGATAAAAGTGTCCAAATTCCATCAACTTCTGAAAGAATTGAAAAATAAAAACTTCTTTATTATAAAACCTTAAAAAAAATTTTAAATAAAAAGTTTAATCAAGGGGACCAGTGAATCTCTTGGTTGATGTTCTTGTGGCAAGAAAGATTGCAAAAAAGTAGGCTCCGTATGAACGAAATCTTTTCTTGCTCATGTTCTTATGACATAAGAAGATATACTATTTTTTTTTTAAAAAATATTACCTATAACATCAAGTATGAAAGTCTTTCTCTTCTTCATCTTTTACTGAACAAAAATAAGAATAAAAATCATGACCTCATGATATCACGAATATTAAAATCTCTTCTAAATTGTTGATATCAAATCACAAAGATGCAGTACATGTTATTATTACCTTAAATTATCCAGATATATTAGTACATTGTTTCAAGTTTACTATTAATTATAACCTCCCATGCATCCCACGGTTATTAAATTCTAGCATTATGGTGAATCTTGAACTAATTTACTTAAAAATTTATCTAACACAAAATATTCTAATGATGGAGAAATTCTTGCTTCTACCATTGAAATTGTAAACCAAGTGAATGATTACATCTTCCCATTACTGCCTTGGTGAATTAGTTGAATTTTTAAGTTAAAATAAGAAACTAATTATAAGCAATTTTGAGATATAGGAGGGAATTTTGAGGCATAAGGAAACATTGAACATTTACTAAAAGATTTAAATTTATAAGTAAATAAATAAAATAATTTTAAAAAAGAGAGAATTAATTGATTATGAGATCAAAAAATTGATTTTATTTTATGGTAGTTAAAATATATACTACAATTACTTGAGAAAAGAAAATTTCTTTTAACTAGAATGAATTATAAGAATTCAATTTAAAGAATAAGCACACACACATATATAAAAGATTTGGCGGTTGATTGAGAATAATAGATAAAACATATCAGAAAAATAATGTGTGTGTATATTTATAATAAATAACATATAATTTATATTAACAAATAACACAATAAAAGAAAAGGGTTTTGGCATGGGCTGAGGCCCACTCCAATCTTAGCAATTGTACCTAGAAGACACGCACACAAAGGATAATTTGCCTGGTTCGTTTTGCGGCACTAGAGCAATTGGAGGGAGAGAGAACGAGGGAAATGAGAGTTTAGGAATTAGGCTCTATGATCAGATATTTACAGGATGCATTGAGGCTTTTTAAGACCACACTCTCGTTTAGAGCTGTTGTTGCCTAAATTGATATGTGACTATTTGTAAGTTAAAGGATAACAGATAACTTAAGGGTTTTTTTTTTTTTTTATGTGTGTAAACTTTGTGTTTGATAACAAATGAGTATAATCATAAATTTAATTATGAGAAATTCATTTATTATTTAAATTTTGTCAAGCATACTTGTAGCTTGGCTATATATTATTATTGGTGTTTCTTTTCGAGCATGCTTGTGAATGCAGATTAATAATGTTTGTTGAAAGAAATTATATATTATTTAAGAGTAGTTTATTTTTTTCAAATATGCTTGTAAATTGAGTTGATCGAATGAAATATTTATATTTCTTTTCAAGCATACTTGTATACGATGTGAATGTTGTATATATGTGCGGTATTCATTGGGGGATGGGTTGATGAGGAGATGATGATGTTGATATATATATGATTTAGTGACACGTCGTTTGTCTCCACTATGCGCACAGTGCTTGGCTTTTTTCAAAGCTTCGTTCCTTAATAGTTACCTGGTCAGGTTTGTAAAGAGAGAATGTGGGACAATGACACCTCTTGTTGGGGTGTTTTTTTTCAAAGAGGGGAGCCATAGTCTGGGCTTGGGCTATGTACCTTTTGCCAGGTATATCTCAAGCATTAGAAATGCTTGGTTAGTCCAACATGTGGGCCAAACCGTATTTAACCTTATGGTTCCAGTCAGCGAAATAAGGATGGATAGAGTAACAAGGGTGATTATTGGTATTGCATATTGACATATTATGAGCTATATTCTGTGAAATTCTTATGTTATAACTGAATAATTCTTATGCACTCACTTATATATTGGTTGTATAATTGTGTTGTTGTAGTTTGTGCATGTATGGTTAAACTTTAGGTTATTGAGATGTTAGTACTCACCCCTCTCTTTAACACTTTAAGTAAGCTTAACAGAGCAAAAGGGAAGCATCTAGAAGCTTGGGACTTAGCTTGAGTAAGCTTTAAGTCCCATTTCAGTTTGTAGAATAATCATTTGCCAGTATAAGATTTATTTGTCATTTAGGTTGAGTTTAGAAATTGTTTGTTATTTATGAATGATTGAAATGGCATTGTTAGTTGAGACCTAAGGCCATAGAAGTTGCTTAATGAATTTATTTAGAGTAAATATTTTAATATAAAATTTTAAGTATCGAGACATTTATTGAAAAAAAACATTTGAGCATTTATGGTGGAATGTAACACGCACGTTTGCAAGCTTTAGTAAGTCTATACTTTTGTTGAAAGAATATTTATTTTTTTATTCCTTCTACCATGGTAGACTCTTTTTTACTATGGTAGAGTGTTATTTATGATTTTAAATAGTAAGTGCAAACTTTTATAATCTTCATGGCCTTTTTAAGTAGTTTAAACATTTTTACTAAGGCTAAATTTTAAATATCTATTTAGTAGATGAAACTTTTGTAACCATGGTAGTTTCCAGCTGAAATATAGATTAACTTTTTTGTATCGTGATCATCTTTTCAAAATAAATATCAGAATTGGCTTTAAATCTTTATAAAATGGTAAATATTTTTATTAGTTTAAATCTTTTTATAACCATAGTATTTGATTAAGTTTTTTTTTGGTTAGTAAAGTTAGGGTGTTACAATTAAATTCTAGCATTATGGTGAATCTTGAACTAATTTACTTAAAAATTTATCTAACACAAAATATTCTAATGATAGAGCAATTCTTGCTTCTACCATTGAAATTGTGAACCAAGTGAATGATTACATCTTCTCATTACTGCCTTGGTGAATTAGTTGAATTTTTAAGTTGTGATTCAGTTTGCAAGTTCATAAAAGATGGTGATTACTATGATGATTTGTATAATACTAAGTTTTTAAAAACAATGAATTGCTTTAGCTTACCTCCCCATAAGCTAGGTTTGAAGGTTGGAACACCTATAATATGTTGCTGCACAATATAGATCAAGCCTCAAGTCTATACAACGATACACAATTATGTATCACTCACGCTGGAAAGAGAGATTTTATGTATAACTTTGAATAGTTTTAAGTGAAATAAAAAAAATGTTAATTCATAGGATGTACTGAATCCTTTGGAGAATAAATGGCCTTTTCATATGCAAGGAAAGCAACTCCCAATTACTATTCCATTTGAAATAACAATCAAAGCTTGTCTTCACACATGTTCATTATATGTGGCATTATTAAGGGGTAAGAGCATGGTATAACCATATATATATAGATATATATATTTGGTATGACGTACAAAGAAAAAAAAAACTCTCACATTTTTGCTTGAAAGATTTGTACAAGTTATGCATTTCATCACTACATTGCAGAAAATCATTAGGTATGAATATGTTAGATACCTGTGGCTTGGGTCCTGCTATTTGGAGGTTCAAATCCTTTGTCCCAGAGTAGATCCATTCATGATATATATCATATCTGAATACAAATTTTATATCATAATAAAGATTGCCCTTCCTTTTTTGAGAAATCTTTTGTTTAAGAGTATATAATATTATATTGGTAGAATGTGATTCTTTTTTTTTAATGATTCGTCTCTAAATCGAGTCACTTTGAAAATATAGATTTAAAAAGAACTTTTTTTTTTTGTGTTCGTGTTATTGTATATTCAAAATGCATATCATTATTTTTATTTTAATAAAAACAAATTTATTTTAATAAATTTCATTTTAAGAAAATATATTAAATAAGATTGTTTCTATTATTTAGAATTATTTCTATATATTGAATATTGAATATTTAATTAATATTTATATATTATAAATTTCAAAATTTAATTTATTGAATTTGATAATCAAAACAATCTTCTATTAAGATTTTGAATTCGAATTCTAATTTTTTTCTATTTTGATTTTTTTAAGTTTAAGAATAAGAATATTTTGAATCTCAATTTTTCTAAAAAATAAATAGATTAGAAATAGAATCTAAATTCTATTTCAATTTTTTTTATACTTCTTTACTTTAGAAATTTGCCATTCATATAGAAAGAAAAATATGAATTATTATGTATCGATTGAATCAATGACTATTCATGGTTTTAGAATTGAATCGATTACATGGCGGCTCCAAACTAGAGGAATATTATGGTAAAACTTCATTTGAAATGATGTGGTAAAAAGCAACGTGTGAATTGAAAGACATGGTTACATTAGTCGTGGATTCTTACATCCACCATTTTCTATTATATAGAAATGAAGGTGCTCTTTCTTGACATTGTTTATTCTATTTCACTCAAATTTCTTTTTTTGGGGAGGAGAGAGGGTTTGATGATGAAAATAATACATGATGGAGCTCGAGTTGATTCATTTCTCAGGGGCAAGTTTCTAGGGTTAGTGAAAATTAATAAGTTAGGACAACTTCGTAAGTATATTTTCGCTATAGAAATCGAAAGGATCCAATTCGAGCAAGTTTAAAAAACAAAGTAAAATTTGTTGGAATTAGTAAAACTAGTTCGATCAAAAGTGGATTTGGGGGAATCAACCATTTATTTATATGATTCTTTGATGAAAGAGATCAAAAATTGGTATGTTGCTGCCATTTTTGAAATGATTAAAGATCCTTGAAATAATGTCTAAACCCAATGATACAAGAAAAAGCTAACGGATCGTGGAATAAGTAAATATCGTTTTCAATTGTCTCAACAACTAAATTAGACTGACTGAAGATGAAAAAAGGATTCTAAAAGAGACAGACAAGAAAGGGGGTAGAGACCACTCAATAAATGAAATAAATACCTAACTAAAGGTTTGTTTTCCTTTGAATTATTTGAGAGTTATCCAACTTGAGTTATGATGTTGCGAATGCAAGTGATTTCTTTTTTGGAAAGAATAAGAAAAAAATATTTAATTTAAATTAGAGTCTAATTGATTTGATGATTTTATGAATCTATTTGACATCGTAATTTTATACATAGACATAATTTTGAATTTTCTCGAGCCGTAAGAGGAGAAAACCTCTTATATATTTCTAGGGGATGTATTGTTTATCTATATCTATCCCAATGAGCCGTTTATCGAATCGTTGCAATTAATGTTCGATCCCGAAGAGAGAGGAGAGATCTTCAAAGAGTGAGTTTTTATGATCCCATAAAGAATCAAACCTATTTAAATATTCCTGTTATTCTACAGTTCCTTGAAAAAGGTGCTCAACCTACAGGAATTGCTTAGGATATTTCAAAAAAGGCGGGTGTTTTTATGGAACTTAATCCTAATCAACAAACAAAATTCAATTTCAATTAAAAAATCAATAAATAAAATAAAAAAAGAGGGTGTGGATGACTTTTATATAGATTTATTTAATCCTTTTCTCTCTTATCCCCCCCGCTCTTTTGTTCTATTCATACCTAATTTTTTTTTTAATTTTTGATTTCTTATTGCTGTTGCTGCCATAAAATGTTGTTTTTTTTATAACTACAAAAAATTCATTTTTATTGATTTTTTATTGATAATAGAAAAATGGGCAAATGAATAAATTAAATAATAAATGAAGTAATGGTTTTATAAATACATTATCCCCAATGAGTTGGTTTTTGTTAGAAATCTCTGAAGAAATTGAAAAAGAAAGGGGTTAGGTTAAGCTTTCTCATTTTATTTATATTATATTGATTGAATTATTTATTTTTGAATTCTTATTAATTGTGATCTCTACCTTTTTCTTTCATTTTTGCATATGCCTTTTTTATATCTACATCGATTATTTATCTAGTGTTAATAAATTGCTAGTTTTTTTATTTTAAAATTTAAAAATTAAATTAATTTAATACTTTAACCTTTAATTATATTTAATTATATATATATATATATATATATATATTTGAATTTTATAATCATTTGATTTTTCTTTTCTTAGTATTTCTTATTTTTTATTATTTTATTTTATTGAATTTGTAACTTGATTGAATTAAATTCAATTGGATTGGTATTTATATTGATTGGTGTTATTAAATTGTTAAGTTTTTAATTCATTTATTTCTCCATTGTATTCTTTTTTCAATATTAATATTGACAATAGTGTATCAACCAAATATAATCCGATCGTGAATAAATGGATCCGTTTATTCTTGTTTTATAGGATTTTTTTACTTCATCAAAACAAAAAGATGGGTTCGTTGGATTTTGTGTGATAGTATGAAGAAAAGAAGTTCTTTTTTTTAATTAAAGAAATACCTTTTTTTGAATTGTTAATTAAATAAATTCTTTTCTTTCTAATTTAAAATTACAACTTTATAGATAATATTTATAAATAATAATAATATATATAATTCTAATAAATAATAGAATATAGATATACAATAATAATATTCTAATCTAAATTAGAAATTCAAAAGATTAGAATAGAAATAGATTAAATAAAAATTTTAAAATAAATAAAATGAGAATAATGTATAACATAGGAGATAAAGAGGCGGTCTATAAATTGTTATTTTCTTTTTTTATCTATTATATGAGAAAATCTCTTGTATTTTAATCTAATTTGAACATTCTTATGTTCAGAATCGATTCGACTGCAATGTTTAAAATATTTTTTTTAGATTTTAGATTTTAATGGAATATTTTTTTATCCAATCAAATTCAATCTTTTTATTTATTTTGATTACGGTTGTATCTACACATCTTATTAGTTGATTTTTATAGTTTATTTTTTAGGGCTACCTTAATGGTAGAGTACTTGGCTTTTAAGTGTGACACAAATTTTTACACACTTCTATGAAGCAATGGGTTCGTCCATACCATCAGTAGAGTTTGTAAGACCATGACTGATCCAAAAAGGAATGAATGGAAAAAACAGCATGTCATATCAATGGAGAATTCTAAAAATATTTCATTATTATTAGATCGGGCCTAAATCCATGTTTGAATTCTTGGCTTGTAGAAAAATAAATTCACAGTTGAGTTGAATTAATAAATGGATAGTGTTTGGTGGCTCCAATTATAGGGAAACAAACAATGAACAAGCTTTTGTTTTGAATTTGAATGATTACCCCATCTAAATTATACATTAAAAATCAAAATATTAGTACTTGATGTGGGAAAAGCATTCCATTTCATTTCTGTTCTCACCCTCTTATTTAATAGATTAATAGAAATGGAATTGATTATTAATTGAATTTTGAGGTCTTGAACCCAAATACATTACCCACAATAGAAGTAAACATGTTAGTAATAGAACCTTCTTCAAAAAGGTCTAAGGGATAAGCTACATAAGCAATATATTGATTTTCTTCTCCAGCAACGGGCTCGATGTGGTAGCATCGTACTTTGTAACAATCAAGACTGGTAAGCCTATCGGTCCACACAATTGTCCATGTACCAATAGAAGATTCAGCAGCTATCACAGCACCTGCTTTCAGGCAGAACTCCAGGTTGAGAAGTTACTTAAAATGCTGCCAAGATATCACTATCTTTGGCTTCATAGTCAGGAGTATAATAAGTCAATTATAATATTTAACACCAGCTTTGAACCTAACACTTGCTTTAGTCTCTGTTTGTGGTGACGTAAATCCCTCCCTACAACTCATGAATTAAGAATTCTCGCAACAACAAGGTCTACTCGACATGATTAGGAGTTAACGAAACCTTTCACAGGAATTTTTAACAAAATTATCACCTAATATTATCGTATCAATTAATCAGAATGGTTCGTTATTAAACCACGGTATTTGATTTGTCAAATACATCATTATTGTATTTGTTTCATATGTATGGTGCAACCCAATCCTTGTTTTTTTTTTCAAATTTCTAATCTCTTATAGCTTATCCCCCCCTTTTTTTAATTGAAAAATGTAAATAGTAAGAAATTCACTCTTGACAGTGATATATATTGTATAAATCCTAGATGTGAAAATATACAGAATTCGCCCACAAAAAGAAAGAGTTTAGGTAAAAAAAATATGCTAGGTATAAATCGTATGCTGAAATAAGGGCCAATGAGATAGAAAAACTAAATCATAAATAAAGTTTAGGTTCAAATTCCATAGATAATATAGAAGGTATTGTCTATATTGATAGACAAATGAAAGACTTTCTAAAGATTTCATCCACTTGATATTTTGAAAATGAGTTATTTGAACTTGAGAATTCACTCATTGAAATTGAAAAATTGAATAAGTAAACAATTGAATTAGTTGGATCGTGCCAATAAGATCTAGTACTAACTCCATTCTTATTGAATTCTTAGTGAATTAATCAATCAACTAGCTCTGTTATCAAACATTTATTTTGGATTTCCAAATTTTTCATAAAAAATTAATAATTTTATCATGAGAATAAATCCAACCACTTCTGGTCTTAAGGTTTCTGCACTTGAAAAAACAACCTGGGGTATCGCTCAAATAATTGGCCGATATTGGATGTAGCTTTTCCACTAAGGAAGATGCCTAATATTTACAACGCTCTAGTAGTTAAGGGTTGAGATACTATTGGTTAACAAATAATGTGACTTGTGAAGTACATCAATTATTAGGAAATAATTGAGTTAGAGTTGTAGCTATGAGTGCTACAGATGGTCTAATGAGAGGAATGGAAATGATTGACATAGGAGCTCCTTTAAGTATTCTAGTCGGCAGAGCACTCTAGGATGATTTTCAACGTGCTTGGGAACCTATTGATGTTTAATGTTTAATTAGATTAACAAAAAATTATCTACTCATTCAACTAGTTTCAGGTTCGAGTCTCGAGCAACCTATTATACTTAATATATCCAAGTCATATGTATATAAATGTATAGAAATTTCTAGATAAATTTGAATTTTTTTATTTTCTATTTTGAAAGAATGAAATGAGGTAAAATAAAATGAGAATTCTGAGAAATCTAAATGAGTAAGAGTATCCTATGGATATTGGTATTGGTTGACACTGGTATATAAGTCATGTTATATTATTGAATAACAAGCCTTTAATTCTCTAGTTATAGAGAATTCATGTGCTTGGGAGTCCCTGATGATTAAATAAACCAAAATTTTACCATGATTGCAATTTTAGAGAGACATGAGAGCGAAAGCCTATAGGGTTCTATAACTGGATAACCAGCACTGAAAACCGTTGTTACATTGGATAGTTTGGTGTTTGATGATCCCTACCTTTTTTACTGCAACTTTTGTATTTATTATTGCTTTCATTGCTTACCCTTTAGTAGATATTGATGGTATTCATGAGCCTGTTTCTGGATCTCTACTTTATGGAAACAATATTATTTCTGGTGCCATTATTCCTACTTCCGCGGACTATAGGTTTGTACTTTTACCTGATATGGGAAGCGGCATCCATTAATGAATGGTATATAATGGCAGTCCTTATGAACTAATTGTTCTACACTTCTTACTTGGTATCGCTTGTTACATGGGTCGTGAGTGGGAACTACGTTTTTGTCTGGGTATACGCCCTGGATTGTTATTGCATATTTAGCTCCTGTTGCAGCTGCTATTGCTATTTTCTTGATTTATCCAATTGGTCAAGGAATGGTATGCCTCTAGGAATTTTTGGTTACTTTCAACTTTATGATTGTATTTTAGGCTGAACACAATATTCTTATGCATCTATTTCACATGTTAGGCGTAGCTGGTGTATTCAGCGGCTCCCTATTTAGTGCTATGCACGGTTCCTAGGTAACTTCTAGTTTGATAAGGGAAACCACAGAAAATGATTTGCTAATGAAGGTTACAGATTTGGTCAAGAGGAAGAAACCTATAACATTGTAGTTGCTCATGGTTATTTTGCCGATTGATCTTCCCATATGCTAGTTTTAACAATTCTCGTTCTTTACATTTCTTCCTGGTTACTTAGCCTATAGTAGGTATCTGGTTTACCGTGTTATGTATCAATACTATGGCTTTCAATTTAAATGGTTTCAATTTCAACTAATTAGTAGTTGATAGTTAAGGTTGTGTAATTAATACCTGCACTGATATTAT